>NW_012115855.1:681538-684240 GCF_000951035.1 Colobus angolensis palliatus | reverse complement strand
ATGCGCCACCACACCTGGCTAACTTTTTATATTTTTAGTAGAGATGAGGTTTCACCATGTTGGCCAGGCTGGTCTCGAACTCCTGACCTCAGGTGATTCACCCACCTCAGCCTCTCAAAGTGCTGGGATTACAGGCGTGAGCCACCACACCTGGCCAGAACTGTGTAACATTTAAAAGAGAAGATAATCTTTTCTTCAAAGTATTTATAAAGTTGTTATTCATTTACAGGTATTTAACAAGTATCTGTTCTGTGTTAGCAGCTATGGAGAACAGAAAGAAGACACTGTCCCTGACTATCAGGAACATGCTGTAAGCCAGGGAAGATACAAATATAAGTCATTTTCTCTTTCTCTTTCTTTTCTCCCACAGAACACAGTACTAAGGGAATGTTTGCAGACAAAGCAAAACAAATTCAAGTTGGCAGAAAAAAGAAACAGTGTTGTGATAGGCCAGCCAAAGGAAGCTGTGGAATTTCAAATGCTGACATATTTAATAGGATTTTATTTAATTAGTTGAAGTAGTACAATTTCTTTTAGGTATACATCTATCTAATAATTTGTTCCTGGCTAGGTGCAGTGGTTCATGCCTATAATTCTAGCACTTACAGAGGCTGAGGGGGGTGCATCACTTGAGGCCAGGAGTTCGAGATCAGGCTGGCCAACATGGTGAAATCCCCTCTCTACTAAAAATACAAAAAAATTAGCTGGGCATAGTGGTACATGCCTGTAGTCCCAGCTACTCAAGAGGCTGAGGCCGGAGAATCCCTTGAACCCAGGAGGCGGCGGTTACAGTGAGCTGAGATTGCACTACTGCACTCCAGCCTGGGCGACAGAACAAGACTCTATCTCAAATAAAAACAAACAATAACTTGTTCTAAGTGAAAAGAGTAACTAGTAGAAAGTGGAAAAAAACAGTTGAGGGATTCAAAGGGACCTAGACTCCTTTTTTCACGCTCAAAATGAAGTTTCAGATAGACGGATGAATTAGGACATAAGTCCTTGGGTTTAAAACTAGTTCTTTTGTTGGGCTTGGTGGCTCACGCCTGTAATCCCAGCACTTTGGGAGGCCGAGGCAGGCAGATTACCTTAGGTCAGTAGTTCGAGACCAGCCTGGCCAACATGATAAAACGCTGCCTCTACTAGCAACACAAAAATTAGCCAGACATGATGGCGCACACCTGTAATCCCAGCTATTCGGGAGGCTGAGGCAGGAGAATTGCTTGAACCCAGGAGGCAGAAGTTACAGTGAGCCGAGATCACGCCACTGCACTCCAGCCTGCGTGACAGAGTGAGACTCTATCTCAAAAAAGAAAAAAAAACTAGTTCTTTTAAAAGTTGGCAAAATTATAAATACAAAACCCATTACCCTCAATTAAAAGACTTAATTAAAAATGACAGCTGGGTTCTCATTTCTAGGAAGATGGAACATACTTTTCAGCATTTCTTCTGCTAGGTAGAGCTAGAACTCTTGGGTATTATACATACCACAAACACAGGAGGACTCTGAAAGGTGCCAAGAAGCCAGCAGAGCCACTAAGGAACTCAAACATGGTGTGAGTTCCCCGGGTTTTCTTTCTTTCAAATATCCAGACTTGGGGCTGAAGAGCCGGCAACCTGGATATACCAATTTGAACAAACAAAAATGCCCCAACAGAAGCTTGCTCTTTCTGGGCAAAGGACCAAAAAAGGGGCAGTCTAGCAAGACAGAGCTTTTAGACAATTAACACTCTACTCCAGTCAAGCACCACCAAAGACTTGTGGCCCCAGCCCCACCCAGGGCAGCAAAGGCAGGGTGGAAGGCCTAGCACTTTCTACCTCTGGAAGCCTACAATGAGGTACCTCAAACCCCCACCACGGTAGAATCAGAGGCTAAATAAGAAGCTGAAACTTTCATTCCCAAGAATGAAATGAACAAGAGCTCCTGCATGTTCTCCTCTCTCCCACCCCTCCCCGCCACAGTCACTGGACATCATAGAGGGAACCTGGACTTCCACTTCCCAACCACATGTCTCTGGAGAGCGTGTGGAGAACTTCCACCACAGCTCAGGGGTAATGAGAAGGCCTCTGGCCCTGTGCAGGTGCCGACAGAGGCTGGCTGGAGAACCTGAACTTCCATCCCCATCCAGCAGTGGTGGCATCCCTATTCTCTCCGCCAGAGCAATGTTAGGAAAAGTCAGCTAAACAGGTTTAAATAAGATCTAGAGTCTCGTAATATAATATGAAAATGTCCAGGTTTCAAC
Organism: Colobus angolensis palliatus; assembly: GCF_000951035.1. Lineage (NCBI taxonomy): Eukaryota > Metazoa > Chordata > Mammalia > Primates > Cercopithecidae > Colobus > Colobus angolensis. The sequence goes on along the minus strand of NW_012115855.1, from coordinate 682,000 downwards.
AGAAAATTCCTCATACCAAGAACCATGAAGATCTCAAACTAAAAGAGACAATCAACAGATGCCAAGACCAAGATGACAGTGATGTTAGAGTTTCCTGACAGATTTTAAAGCCTTTTACATGCTTCAACAAGTAATTATGAATATACTTGAAACATTATGAAGAAAAATAGCCTCAGAAACAAAGAGAAGGCCCCAAGACTCCATGCCAACACACATTATACTTTAATTTCTGAAAACTAAAGACAAAGAAAAAATTGAAAGCAATGAAAGAATATCAACACCTTGCTTATTGGGAAAAAAAATTTGGATGAAAGCAGATTTCTTCTCAGAAAAGCAAGCCAGAGGAAGTAGTGACATAGTATTTTTTAAGAAAAAAAAAAAAAAGTATTTTTTCAAGAAAAAACTCAGGCCAGGTGCGGTGGCCCATGCCTATAATCTTAGCACTTTGGGAGGCCAAGGTGG
>NW_012115855.1:670706-681003 GCF_000951035.1 Colobus angolensis palliatus | reverse complement strand
CTACAAAAAAAAAAAAATCAGCAAGGATATAGAGCTCAGTAACACCACCATCCAAAGGATCCAACAGACATTTATAGAAAATTCCACCTCACAACAGCAAAATACATACTGTTTTCAAGTGTTCACAGAACATATACCAAAACAGACCATATCTTGAGCCAAAAACAAACTTAGACAAGTTTTTTAAAAATTGAAATTATATGAAATATATTCTCAAAGCACAAAAGATTCAAACTAGAAATCAGTAACAGGAAGAAAATAAGAAAATCTCCACACAACTGGAAACTAAACAACATGCTACTAAATAATCCAGGTCAAAGAGGAAGTCTCAATGGCTATCAAAGAACACATTGACCTGAAGGAAAATAAAGATACAACTTATCAAAATTTCTGGGACAGTTAAATCAGTGCTGAGAGGGCAATTTAGAGCACTAAATGCATATGTTAGATAAGAAAAAAGGCCGGGCGCAGCGGCTCACACCTATAATCCCAGCACTTTGGGAGGCCAAGGCAGGTGTATCACCCAAGGTCAGGAATTTGAGACCAGCCTGGCCAACATGGCAAAACCCCGTCTCTTCTAAAAATACAAAAATTAGCTGGGCATGGTGTTCCATTCCTGTAGTTCCAGCTACTCAGGAGACTGAGGGAGGAGAATTGCTTGAACATGGAAGGTGGTGGCTGCAGTGAGCCGAGACTGCACCATTGCACTCCAGCCTGGGCAACAGAGCAAGATTCCATCTCAGGAAAAAAAAAAAAAAGTCTCAAATAATCATTTAAGTTTTTACCTCATGAATGTAGAAAAGAACAAAATAAACTCAAAGCTAAAAAGGAAAATATTAGGCCAGGGGCAGTGGCTCACGCCTGTAATCTCAGCATTTTGGGAGGCCAAGGCAGGAAGGGCTGCCTGAGGTCAGGAGTTTGAGACCAGCCTGCCCAACATGGCGAAACTCTGGCTGTACTAAAAATACGAAAATTAGCTGAGCATGATGGTGGGGGCCTGTAATCTCAGCTACTCAGAAGGCGGAGGCAGGAGAATCACTAGAACCTGGGAGGTGGAGGTTGCAGTGAGCTGAGATCATGCCATTGCACTCCACCCTGGGCAACAAGAGTGAAACTCTGTCTCAAAAAGAAAAGAAAATAAAAAGGATATTGATAAGAGCAAAAAGCAATAAAGTGAAAAACAGAATAACCATAGAGAAAAATCAATGAAACAAAGGAGTCTTTTAAAAAGATTAAAAATTGACAAACCTCAGGCCAGGTGTGGTGGCTCAAGCCTGTAATCCCAGCACTTTGGGAGGCCGAGACGGGCGGATCACGAGGTCAGGAGATCGAGACCATCCTGGCTAACACGGTGAAACACCGTCTCTACTAAAAAATACAAAAAAAGCTAGCCGGGCAAGGTGTCGGGCGCCTGTAATCCCAGCTACTCGGGAGGCTGAGGCAGGAGAATGGCGTGAACCCGGGAGGCAGAGCTTGCAGTGAGCCGAGATCGCGCCACTGCACTCCAGCCTGGGCGACACAGCGAGACTCCGTCTCAAAAAAAAAAAAAAAAAATTGACAAATCTCTAGCAATACTGGCAATGCAAAAAGGACAGAGAACATGTATTACTGATATCAGGAATGAAAAAGGAGCTATCATTATAGACCTGCAAGCACTTAAAGAACAAGGAATATGGCTAGACACAGTGGCTCATGCCTGTAATCCCAACACTTTGGGAGGTCGAGGTGAGTGTATCACCCGAGGTCAGAAGTTCAAGACCAGCCTGGCCAACATGGTGAAACCCTGTCTCTACCAAAACTCACCAATAAAAGAAGATAATCTGAATACTGCCATAACTATTAACGAAGGTGATTCATAGTTTTAAAGAAATATTCAAGCCCAGGTGGTTTCATTGTAGAAACATTTAAAAAAGAATTAAGGCCGGGTGCGGCGGTCATACCTGTAATCCTGGCACTTTGGGAGGCCGAGGCGGGTGGATCACCTGAGGTCAGGAGTTTGAGACCAGCCTGGCCAAATTGGTGAAACCCTGTATCTACTACAAATATAAAAAAAGTAGCAGCGCGTGGTGGCACGCATCTGTAATCCCAGCTACTCGGGAGGCTGAAGCACGAGAATCTCTTGAATCCAGGAGAAGGAGGTTGCAGTGAGCCAAGATCGCACCACTGTACTCCAGCCTGGGTGACAAGAGTGAGACCTTGTCTCAAAAAAAAGTTTTTTTTTTAAAGAATTAAATCAATTCTATACAAACTCTTCCAGAGCACAGAAGGAACATTTCTCAATTCATTTTATAAAAGGCTATATTACCCTGATACTGAAATCAGATGAAGACAGTTCCAAAAAACAAAACAAAGCAAAAACTATAGAATAGTATCATTCATGAATATATAGATGCAAAAACTGTTAACAAAATATTACCAAATAGAATCCAGCAAGATATAAACAGAATTACATGCCATGATCAAGTGAGAATTATTCCAGGGACATAAGACTAGTTCAATGTTCAAAAACTAATTAATATAATCCACTATATTAAGAGACTAAAGAAAAAGACCCGTGTGATCATGCAACAAATGAAGAAAAGCATGTGTTAAAACTGAATACCCATTCAGGACATAAGCTCTCAGAAAAATATAATTTAAAGGGAATATCCTCAACCTGATAAAGAGTATCTATAAAACCATCCTGGCTAACATGGTGAAACCTCATCTCTACTAAAAATACAAAAAATTAGCCAGGCATGGTAGCAGGTGCCTTGTAGTCCCAACTACTCAGGAGGCTGAGGCAGGAGAATGGCGTGAACCCAGGAGGCAGAGCTTGCAGTGAGCGGAGATCATGCCACTGCACTCTAGCCTGGGCGAGAGAGCAAGACCCTGTCTCAAAAAAAAAAAGAAAAAGAAGAGTATCTACAAAAGACTCCGCCTCAAAAAAAAAAAAAAAAAAAAAACACCTACAGCTAACATTATACTCTCTATGATGAAACACTGAATTCTTTTCTCCTAAAATCAGGAACACAGCAAGGACATCTACTTTGTCACTCTTATTTGACACCGTACTAGAAGTTCTAGCCAATGCAATAAGGTAAGAAGAGGAAATAAAGGCATAGAAATCCAAAAATACAGAAATATTTGCAGATAACATAATTGTCCACAAAGAAAATACTAAGGAATCTACAAAAATTCTCCTAGAATGAACAATTCTAGCATAGTATTAAGGTGACAAGATAGAAGATAAACATAAAAATCCATTCTTGGGACAGGATAGTGGAAGACTGGCAGAGTAGGAAGCATCAGGAATCTGTATCTCCACCTAAACAAAAACTGCACCTGCAGAATCTGTCTGATGCAACTATTTAGGAACTCTGGAGTCTATTGGGAGGAATGCAACTTCCAGCGGGAAACCTGGATGGTAAATGACAAATTATGGTTAATTTTGGTTAATTTCAGCCCAGCTACTGCTATGGTTTTAATGTGTCCTTCCAAAAGCAAGGTGTTGAAACTCAGTAGCTAATGTGCTAGTATTAAAAGCTGGGCCTTTGAGAGGGGATTATGCCACAAGGGTTCCTTACTCATGAATGGGAGTAAGGCCCTTATAGAGAGGCATCAGACAGCATTTGGGTTTCCTGCCTTCTTCCTTCAGCCATGTGAGAACAAAGTGTTCCTCCACTCCAGAGGATACAGCCCTCACCAAACAACTGAACACGGCAGCACCCTGATCTTGGACTTCCTAGCCTCCAGAACTGTGAAGGAAAAAAATTCTGTTCTTTATAAATTACCCAGTCTGTGGTATTCTGTGATAGCAGCACAAAACGGAATAAACTTCTCAGCCCCTAGTACCTTAGTGGGCAACTGTACACGTGTTCCTGGAGGAGTCTGCAGGCATTTCACAGGAGCCAGGATGGTCAAAAAGGACCCGGTCCTCCAAAAACTGGATATTTGTGTTTTGATTGCCAAATGCAGCTTCTGACCTTGCAGTCATGGGGGGCAGCTATGGTTGCACCCCTCCTCCCACTGTTGCAAGCCCTTCCCCTTCAGGCTGAAGCAACTTTCCGAGAGTTAAAGGGCCACCGACCTTTTATTCCCCCATCCCTTCATTTTTCTTGTTTTTCCCTTTTGGGGAAACAGACATTTAAAGTCTAGGAAATCCAAAAGTAACCACACACAGGGGAATTTTTAAAGTCTCTGTGAGTCACACATGGTTGGCTCATGCTTGTAATCCTAGTACTTTGAGAGGCTGAAATGCGAGGATTGCTTAAGGCCAGGAGTTTGAGACAAGTCTGGGCAACACAGTGAGACCCTGTCTCTACAAAAAAGATGAAAACATCAGCCAGGCTTGGAGGTGTACACCTGTAGTCTCAGCTACTCAGGAGATTAAGGTGGGAGGATCGCTTGAGCCCAGAAACTTGAGTCTACAAGTAGCTATGATCTTGCCACCATATTCCGGCCTGAGAAACATGGAGACCATAAAGAAAACAGCTATAAAATATACACAAAAGAAAATGAGAAGGGAATTAAAACATTTCACTGCAAAAAATCAACTAAATGGCCTGGCGTGGTGGCTCACGCCTGTAATCCCAGCACTTCGGAAGGCCGAGGCGGACGAATCACTTGAGGTCAAGAGTTTGAGACCAGCCTGACCAACATCGTGAAACCCTGTCTCCACTAAAAATACAAAAATTAGCTGGGTGTGTTGACATGTGACTGTAATCCCAGCTATGTAGGAGGCTGATGCAGGAGAATCGCTTGAACCCAGGAGGCTGAGGTTGTAGTGAGCTGAGATTGCGCCACTGCACTCCAGGCTGGGTGACAGAGCAAAACTCCATCTCAAGAAAAAAAAAAAAAAAATCAACTAAACACAAAAGAAGACAGTAAGTAGAAAATTATTTTTTTATTTTTATTTTTTTTTTGAGATGGAGTTTTGCTCTGTCATCCAGGCTAGGGTGCAGTGGTGCAATCTTGGCTCACCGCAACCTCTGCCTCCCGGGTTCAAGCGATTCTCGTGCCTCAGCCTCCTGAGTAGCTGAGATTACAGGCACCCGCCACCACACCCAGCTGATTTTTTGTATTTTAGTAGAGAGGGGTTTCACCATCTTGTCCATGCTGGTCTCGAACTCCTGAGCTCAGGCAATCGGTCTGTCTCAGCCTCCCAAAGTGCTAGGATTACAGGCATAAGCACCATCCCCGGCCACTAATGTAGAAAATTAAGGAAAAAGATGGATAGGCATACAAAAAACTGAAATAACAGAAGTCCCTCCTTATCAGTAATTACCTTAAATGGATTAAACCCTCCCATCAAAAGACAAACTAGCAGAATGGATAAAAAACCAACTGGGTGTGCACCTACAGTCTCAACTACTTGAGAGGCTGGTGGGGGAAGGGGGGCAGATCACTGGAACTCAGGAGTTTGAGGCTTTAGTGCATTATGATATAGCACACTGTGAATATTTACTGTACTCCAGTCTGGGCAATGCAGTGAGACCCTGTCTCTAAAATTAACAAAATAAATTTTAAAATAAAAAAAATGAACCAACTATATGTTGTCTACAAGAGACACTTTAGATCTAGACACACACATAGGTTAAAAGTGTAAGAATGAAAAAAGATACTCCACACAAACAGTAACCTAAAGATACCAGGGATGGCTATAAATAAGCCTGTCACAAAAAGACAAATGCTATATGATCCACTTATATAAGTAGCCGAATTCACAGAGACAGGAAGTAGAAGGGTGGTTGCCTGTGGCTGGAGGGAGGGTGAATGGTGAGTTATTGTTTAATGGGTATGGAGTTTCAGTTTTGCAAGATGAAGAGCTCTGAAAATGAATGGTTGTGATGGCTGCATAGCGATGTTAATGTGCTTAGTACAACTGCACTGTACACTTAAAAACTGTTAAAATGGCAAATTTTATGTTATGTGCATTTTACTATATACAAAAAAGTCAACTATATGATTGGGAAAATGGAAATAGATACCACAATGAGATACTACTTCACACCCAATTACATGGTTGTTATCAAAGAAACCCAAAAATAGCAAGCATTGATGAGGATGTAGAGAAATTGTAATCCTGGTGGGAATGCAAAATGGTGCAGCCACTGCGGAAAACAGTTTTGTCATTCTTCAAAAAATTAAAAATGAGGCCGTTTGCAGTGGCTTACGCCTGTAATCCCAGCACTTTTGGAGGCCAAGGTGGGTAGATCACCTGAGGTCACGAGTTCAAGACCAGCTTGGCCAACATGGTGAAACCCCGTCTCTACTAAAAAAATTAGCTGGGCATGGTGGCGGGTGCCTGTAATCCCAGACACTTGGGAGGCTGAGGCAGGAGAATCACTTGAACCCAGTAAGCAGAGGGTGCAGTGAGCCAGGATCACACCATTGCACTCCAGCCTGGGAAACAGAACAAGACTCCATCTCAAAAAAAAAAAAAATCAAAAATGGAATTACCATATGACCCAGCAAATCCACTTCTTGTATATATCTAAAAATCTTAAAAGCAGGGTCTAGAAGAAATATCTGTGCACCCATATTCATAGCAGCATTATTCACAAAAGCCAAACAGTGAGAGCAACCCAAGTGTACATCAATAAATGAATGATAAAGCATGAAATATACATGCAATGGAATATCACTCAGCCTTAAAAAGGAAATTTTGACATACTACAACACGGCAAAAATCCCTACAACACTATGCTGAGTAAAATGAGTAAGTCACAAAAGGGAAAATACTGCATGATTCCACTCAGATGAGGTACCTAAAGTAGTCAAATTCACAGAGAAACACAATGGTGGTTACCAAGGGCGGGGATGAGGGGGAGAATAAGAATGATGACTTTGATGGGTTGTAGTGTTTCAGTTTTGAAAAATAAAAAATGTTCTGTGGATAGAGAGTAGTGATGATTCCACAACTAGTGGAACATGTGAATGTACTACTTAATACCACTTAACTGCACACTTGAAATATTTTAAATGGTAAATTTTATGTTATGTATATTTTACCACAACTTTTTTTTTTTTGGAGACGGAATCTTGCTCTGTCCCCCAGGCTGGAGTGCAGTGGCCAGATCTCAGCTCACTGCAAGCTCCGCCTCCCGGGTTTACGCCATTCTCCTGCCTCAGCCTCCCGAGTAGCTGGGACTACAGGCACCCACCACCTCGCCCGGCTAGCTTTTGTATTTTTTAGTAGAGATGGGGTTTCACTGTGTTAGCCAGGATGGTCTCGATCTCCTGACCTCGTGATCCGCCCATCTCGGCCTCCCAAAGTGCTGGGATTACAGGGTTGAGCCACCATGCCCGGCCCACAACTTTTAAAAAATATATAATTTTTAAAACTCAATTGAATTTCTATAGCTTAGCAATTAACATACAGACACTGAAATTAAAAATACAACACTGTTTATAATCACTTAAAAAATGAAATACTTAGGTATAAAATCTAACAAGACATATATATATATGACGTGTTAAAAACTATAAAACAATGGCCAGGCACAGTGGTTCACGCCTGTAATCCCAGCACGTTGGGAGGCCAAGGCTGGCAGATCACGAGGTCAAGAGATCAAGACTATCCTGGCCAACATAGTGAAACCCTGCCTCTACTACAAATACAAAAAATTGCCAGGCGTGGTGGCTCATGCCTGTAATCCCAGAATTTTGGGAGGCTGAGGAAGGTGGATCACCTAAGGTCAGGAGTTCGAAACCAGCGTGACCAATATGGTAAAACCCTGTCTCCACTAAAAAACACAAAAATTAGCTGGGCGTCGTGGCCTGCATCTGTCATCTCAGCTACTTGGGAGGCTGAGGCAGGAGAATCGCTTGAACCCAAGAGAGATGGAGGTTGCGGTGAGCCAAGATTGTGCCACTGCACTCCAGCCTGGGCGACGGAATGAAACTCCGTCTCAAAAAATAAAACATAAAATTAGCTGGGCATGGTGGCACGTGCCTGTAGTCCCAGCTACTTGGGAGGCTGAGGCAGGAGGATCACTTGAACCCGGCAAATGGAGGTTGCAGTGAGCTGAGATCGCGCCACTACACTCCAGCCTGGTGACAGAGCAAGACTGTCTCAAAAAAAAAAAAGAACTATAAAAGACTGATGAAAGAAATCAATGATCTGAATAAATGAAGATACATACCATGTTTATGAATTAGAAGACTCATATTAATGTGGTATTCTGAAATGTAATTTTCTCAACAATAGCCTGGGCACATATTTTCAACAAACACACACTAACTTGGAAAGAATACCTATTCTATACACTTTTGCTTTAATTTCTGATGACTTTAGCTTCTAACAAAGCAACGTTGGAGTGATGTCAGCAAGATGGTTAACTAGAAGTCCTTTGTGCTTATCCCTACATCCCAACAAGGACAGCCAAAACAATAAATAAACAGCTACATTTCAATGAAAATAACTACAGGAGAGCACAGGAGTCATCAAAGGAGTAACAGAAACCCAAGTGAGCACAGAAACTCAGGATAGCCATATAGAAAACAAGGAAACAGGAGGCCTCCACCTGTCATCCCCCAGCTGGGATCAGCTGGGAACCAGGAGGAGCTTCCTGTGCTGAAAAGGTAGCAAGCGGATCCCAGCAGCCCCCTCAACAACTTGGGCACCCACAATCACGCCAGTGGGGTCCTCTGCAGTCCTCACAGGAACTAAGCCCAGCTGAGGGAGCTACCTGGAGTCCACAGAGCTGTGCCCCTCCCAGGGGAGCAGGCACTGTCTCACCCACTGTGGCCCATGCAGCTACTATGCTACACCACTGTGGAACTAGAACTACTGCTGGAGTGTGTCTTGCAATGGGGCAGGTAGCCAGGGCACCTCCTCCTCCTTGAGGCTAAGCTGCCCCTGATCCACCCCTGCCTGGTGGCCTGACATCCCCAAGCTGAGCTGTGAGTAGCTGTTATGCCCATCCCCATGGGCCAATCTACCTCGCCCTGTCCCTGCCACCTCTCAGATCTAAAGTAATGTACTCCCTCCTGAGGACGTGTGCCCTGGCTGAGCTCCTCCATCTACCACTCTCAGTTACTGCTGCACCCTGTCTCTAGGGGCTGAGGGAACTGTGCCATGGTGCAGGGGCCGCATATACCTCTCCCCAGTTGCTGCCGCATCCTATATCCAGACTCTGTGAGGCCAGGTACAGGGATGGCAAATGCCTCAGAATGGTAGAACACAGCTGCTATCTGGGCCCTAAGAAGCAGCACAGCAATGGCTCCACCTGGCCTCATGGAGTCTAGAAGACTGCCAAGTGCCACCATCCCAGGGTCTAGACTCAGCAGTATACAGTGCCTCATCCCCTATTGTCACTGTGCTCTATTGGCTCAGGTTCCTGAATTGCAGAGGCCATACCTTGGTCTCTGGGCCCAAACTCGCAGAGTACCTCTTCTTCCTGGAATCAGGTCAGAGCTGTACCCTGCCCTCCAGGGATAGAATTATAGCTGCATCCCAGCCCCCTGGACCCAAGCTGCTAGAGAATGGTTCATAGTCTCAGATACTGGCTCTGTGGTCAACCTACATCCAATTTTGCCACAGAAAGCAAACCAGCATATCAAGACCCAGGTACCACAATGGGTTCACAAGACCCTGAGCCTAGGACCTCAGTCCTACAGCCAATCCAAGCATCTGCACCTGGAACCCAGCTCCTCTGCAGCTGCTTGGAGACCATGTCAGATCTGATACTATTAGAAGGATCCCCTTGGCTAAGTCCCCCCACTGAGGGGAAAACAAGAAGACTCCAAAAGCCCTTGCCACCAAGGACATCAACAACCTATGCAGTTACTGCCACAAACTTCTCCAGCCTAGAACACTGAGGTGTCTGCCATTATTGCTGATTTTGAAAGCAGCTGAAGAAGTTGCACAGAGACCATACCACTGCAGCACCTAGAAGGAAAGAGAGTAACCACACTCTTCCCAACTGGCATACTAAGATCCAACTACAGATGAAAGTCTTTCACTAGAAGAGTGGTTCTAGAGGCAATTACTCTACCACATGTGCAGACATCAGTGCAGGGAGACAAGAAACATAAAAAAAAACAAGAAAATATGATGCCACCTGAAGAATATAACTCTCTAGTAATAGACCCCAATAAAAAGAAGATCAACAAATGCCAGAAAGAAAAATATTTTAAGGACACTCAATAAGATACTAGAAAATACAGACAGACAATTCAACAAAATAAGAAAAACAATTCATGATATAAATGAGAAATTCAACAAAGCGACAGATATCATAATTTAAAAAAAAACAAAACAGGCCAGGCGCGGTGGCTCATGCCTGTAATCCCAGCACTTTGGGAGGCCAAG
>NW_012115855.1:667675-669898 GCF_000951035.1 Colobus angolensis palliatus | reverse complement strand
TCAGGAGTTCGAGACCAGACTGGCCAACATGGAGAAACCCCGTCTCTACTAAAAATACAAAATTAGCCAGGCGTGGTGGTGCAAGCCTGTAATCCCAACTACTTGGGAGGCTGAGGCAGGAGAGAATTGTTTGAACCTGGGAGGTGGAGGCTGCAGTGAGCCAAGATCGCTCCACTGCACTCCAGCTGGGCAACAGAGCAAGACTCGTTTCAGAAAAAAAAGAAAAGAGAAAATCTATTTAATAAAATAACAGCTGAAAATTTCCCAAGTCTGGGGGAAAATATGGATATCTAGAGCCTGAAAGCTCAAAAGCTCCAAATAGATTCAACCCAAAAAGGTCTTCCCCAAGGTATATTATAGCCAAATTGTCAAAAGTCAAAGGCAAAGTGAGAATTCTAAAAACAGCCAAGAGAAAAGCATCAAGTCACGTATAAAGGAATTCCCTTTAGACTAACAGGAGAAACCTTACAGTTCAGGAGAGAAGGGGATGACTATTCAACATGCTAGAAGAAAAAAAAAATCATCCAAGAATACTATATCCAGCAAATCTATCCTTCAGAAATGAGGGAGAAATAGTCTTTTCCAGGCAAAAACACAACAAAACAAAACAAACACCCAAGGGAACTCATCACTACTAGACCAGCCTTATAAGAAATGCTCAAAGGTACTGTATGTACATCTGGAAGGGAAAAGATGATAATCACCATCATGAAAACATGCAAAAGTATAAAATGCACTGGAACAGCAGATATACAAAGGAGAAAGATAAAACAATCAAACCTTATCACTACAGACCAAACTGCACTGATAATAAGAGAGAAGAAAGGAACAAAAGATATACAAAACAACCAGGAAAAGTTAGCAAAATGACAGGAGTAAGTCCTCACCTATTAATAACCTTGAATGTAAACAGATTAAATTCCCCAATTAAAAAATGGCTGACTAGACTTTTAAAAACTTTTTTCAAATATATGCTGCCTACAAGAAACTCACTTCACCTGTAAAGACACATGTTGAAAGAAAGTGAAGGACTGGAAAAAGATACTCCACACAGAAACCAAAAACAAGCAGGAGCTGCTATACTTAAATGAAATAAACTTTAAGTCAAAAACTGTAAGACAAAGAATGTCATAATACAATGACAAATGGATCAATTCAGCAAGAAGATATAACAATTGTAAATATCTATGCACCCAACATTGAAGCAACCACAAATATAAAGCAAATATTTAGATCTAAAGGGAGGGATAGACTCCAATACAATAATAGGGACTTTAACACCCCACTCTCAGCATTAGATAGATCATTTAGACAGAAAATCATCAAATAAACACTCCATTTAAACAGCACTTTAGACCAAATGGACCTAACAGGTATTTATACGGAACATTTCATCCAACAGGTACAGAATACAAATTCTTTTCATTGGCACACAGAACATTCTCCAGGACAGTCTATAGTCATACCACCCTGAACACCCCCAATCTCGTCTGATCTGGGAAGCTAAGCAGAATCAGGCCTGGTTCGTACTTGGATGGGAGAACATTCTTCAGGATAGACCACATGTTAGGCCACAAAACAAGTCTCAACTAATTGAAAAGAACTGAAATCACATCAAGTATCTTTTCTGACATAACAAGAGCAACTTTCAACACTACTCAAATACAGAAAAACTAAACATGCTCCTGAAGAAACTATGAGTCAATTAAGAAATTAAGAAGGAAAATAAAACATTTCTTGAAACAAATGAAAATCAGAACACAATATACTGAAACCTATGGGATATAACAATAGCAGTACTAATAAGTTTATAGCAATAATTGCCTATACCAGAAAGCACAAAGATTTCAAATAAACAACCCAGAAATGCAGCTCAAGGAACTAGAAGAGCAAGAACAAACCAAACTCAAAATGAGTAGAGGGAAATAAATAATAAAGATCAGAGCAAGGCCAGGTGCAGTGGCTTATGCCTGTAATCCCGACACTTTGGGAGGCCAAACTGGGAGGATTGCTTGAGCCCCAGGGTGCAAGACCAGCCTGGGCAATGTAGTGAGACTCTTGTCTCTTACAAAAAACTTAAAAATTAGCTGGGCATGGCGGTACATGTTTGTACTCTCAGCAACTCATGAGGCTGAGGCAGGAGGGCTGCTTGAGCCCAGGAGGTTGAAGCTGCAATTAGCAGTGACTGTGCCACTGCACTCCAGCTTGGTGACAGACTGAGAC
>NW_012115855.1:656764-664600 GCF_000951035.1 Colobus angolensis palliatus | reverse complement strand
AAAAAAAAAAAAAAAAGAAAGAAATAGAAAAGCCTAAAATGCCTAGAGAACCACAAAAGACTCCAAAGAGATCCTGAGCAGAAGGAACAAAGTTGGAGACATCACACTACTTGACCAAAACAGTATGGTACTGGCATAAAAACAGACATACAGACCAATGAAACAGAATAGAGAATCCAGAAATCCATGTATTGAACATTCACTGGAGCAAGTACGGTGTCTTCAATAAATGGTGCTGAGAAAACTAGATATCCATTTCCAGAAATAAGGAGCTAGACACCCTAACTCTCATCGTATATAAAACCAACTCAAAATAAATTAAAGATATAAACGTTTAGACCTGAAACTATGAAATTATTAGAAGATGACATAAGGGAAATGCTTCAGGACATTGGTCTGGGTCAAGATTTTAGGAAGACCTCAAAAGCACAGGCAACAAAAGCAAAACTAAACAAATGTGATTATATAAAACTAAAATGCTTCTGCACAGTAAAGGCAACAATTAAAAGGATAAAGAGGCAACCTGTAGAATGGGAGAAAATATTTGCAAACTATTCATCTAACAAGGGATTAATATCCAGAATATACAAGGAACTCAAACAAGAGCAAAAAAACCCTCACAAATAATCCAGTTAAAAAATGAGTAAATGAATTGGAATAGACATCTCTCAAAAGAAGACATATAAATGGCCAAGAGGCATATGAAAAAAAAATCCTCAGTGTCACTAATCATCAGGGAATTACAAATCAAAAGCACCATGAGATACCATCTTGCCCTAATTAGGATGGCTGTTAGCAAAAAGACAAAAACTGCCGGGCATGGTGGCTCATGCCTGTAATTCCAGTACTTTGGGAGGCCAAGGCAGGTGGATCACCTGAGGTCAGGAGTTCAAGACCAGCCTGGCCAACGTGGTGAAACCCGGTCACTACTAAAAATACAAAAATTAGCCTGGTGTGGTGGTAGGCACCTGTAATCCCAGCTACTTGGAAAGCTGAGGCAGAAGAATTGCTTGAACCCGGGAGGTGGAGGTTGCAGTGAGCCGAGGTTATGCCACTGCACTCCAGCCTGGGCAACACAGTGAGACTCCATCTTAAAAAACAATGATAGTAATTTCAACAAAAACCCTGTCATAGACTTACATACGTGTGTGTGTGTGTGTGTGTGTGTGTGTGTATGAGGGGTGCATCAAATAGTACCAGGTAATATTAAGTGCTATCATGAGGAATAAAGAAGGGGGCCAGGCATGGTGGCTCATGCCTATAATCCCAGCACTTTGGGAGGCTGAGGCAGGTGGACTGCCTGAGCTCAGGAGTTCGAGACCAGACTGGGCAACATGGTGAAATCCCGTCTCTACCAAAATACAAAAAATTAGCTAGGCGTGGTAGTGTGTGCCTGTAGTCACAGCTACTCAGGAGGCTGAGGCATAAGAATTGCTTGAACCTGAGAGGAGGAGGTTGTAGTGAGCCGAGATGATGCCACTGCACTCCAGTCTCAGCAACAGAGTGAGACTCTGTCTCCAAGAAAAAAAAAAAAAAAAGACAAAACCTAGCAAATGCTGGTGAGGATTTGGAGAAAGAATTCGTATACAAAGTTCTTGGAAATGTAAAATAATATAGCCACTATGAACAGTATGGAGGAAGGGATTAATGGAAGAATAGGATTAATGAACATAGGAGTGCAGATCTCTCTGGACATATTCATTTCCTTTCCTTTGGATATACTCAGCATCAGGACTGCTAGATTATATGGTAGTTCTAGTTTTTGTTTTTTAAGGAACCGCCATACTATTATAAGCACTATTCACAATAGCCAAGACATGGAATCAACCTAAGTTCCCATCAACAGATGAATGAATAAAGAAATTGTAATATAAACATGTTATGTTTCATGTAATATAAATACATGTTAAGAGAAATAATGCAAGCACAGAAAGATAACTAACACATGTTCTCACTCATGACGAAGCTAAAAAAGTTGATCTCATAGACGTATAGAGTAGAATAATGGTTACTAGAGGCTGGGATGGTAGGGGAAGGTACAGGTATATTAGACATTGGTTAACAAATACAAAAGTACAGCCAGATAGGTGGAATGAATTCTAGTGTTCTATAGTGCTATAGGGTGACTGTAATTATTATTATTTTTTAATTTTTTCGGGACAGAGTCTCACTTTGTCTCCCAGGCTGGAGCGCAGTGGCGCGATCTTGGCTCACTGCAACCTCCGCCTCCCAGGCTCAAGCAATCCTCCTGCATCATCCTCCCAAGTAGCTGGGACTACAGGTGTGTGCCACCATGCCTGGCCAATTTTTTTTTGTATTTTTAGTAGAGACAGGGTTTCACCATGTTGGCCAGGCTGGTCTCAAACTCCTGACCTCAAGTGATCTGCCGACCTCGGCCTCCCAAAGTGATGGGATTATAGGAGTGAGCCACCACGCCCAGCCACATGACTGTAATTAAAAATAATTTATGGTATATTTTCAAATAAGTAGAACGTATTTTAAATATTCCCAACACAAAGAAATGATAAATGTTTGAGGTGATGGATATGTTACTCCAATTTGATCACTACCCATTGTATATGTGTACTGACTTATCACACTGTACTCCATAAATATGTATGATTATTATGTGTCTAATTAAAAATAATAAACGAAAATTTTTAAAAGCCAACGTCTACACTCAGCTTTTATAATTAATATAGAAGCAATGCTGGCATTAGAAAATTATGCTTTTGCAATCAGTGCAGAAATAGTTGATTCAGACAAGAATCACTTGGTGCTAAAACAAGTAGATGAGATATTGATGAGAAACAGAATATTTACATAGTCTCAAAGTACCTCCCACAAATTATTACAAAGGGTCAAACAGTAAGTTTATTGTGGAGAGGCCAAGCAGACACCACCTAACCAAGTGATCCAACTTATCACCAGTAATAGGACAGACATCTGTGCCTTCTTATAAGATACACTGAGAGAAAAAAACCATCATACCAATGGTATGCCTGCCAAAAATAATCTTTTTTTTTTTTTTTTTGGAGACTGAATCTCGCTCTATTGCCCAAGCTAGACTGCAGTGGTGTGATCTTAGCTCATTGCAACCTCTGCCTCCCGGTTCAAGCAATTCTCCTGCCTCAGCCTCCCGAGCAGCTGGGATTATAGGTGCCCGCCACCATGCCCAGCTAATTTTTGTATTTTTAGTAGAGATGGGTTTTCACCATGTTGGCCAGGCTAGTCTAGAGCTCCTGGCCTCAAGTGATTAACCAGCCTCAGCCTCCTAAAGTGCTGGAATTGCAGGCATGAGCCACCACGCCCAGCCAAAAAAAAAAAAAAAAGAATCATCTTTGTGTTTTTTTTTTTATACTTTAAGTTCTAGGGTACATGTGCACAACGTGCAGGTTTGTTACATATGTATACATGTGCCATGTTGGTGTGCTGTACCCATTAACTCGTCATTTACATTAGGTATATCTCCTAATGCTATTCCTCCCCACTCCACCCACCCAATGACAGGCCCCAGTGTGTGATGTTCCCCACCCTGTGTCCATGTGTTCTCATTGTTCAATTCCCACCTAAGAGAACATGCGGTATTTGGTTTTCTGTCCTTGCGGTAGTTTGTCCATAATGATGGTTTCCAGCTTCATCCATGTCCCTACAAAGGACGTGAACTCATCCTTTTTTATGGCTGCATAGTATTCCATGGTGTATATGTGCCACATTTTCTTAATCCAGTCTATCATTGATAGACATTTGGGTTGGTTCCAAGTCTTTGCTATTGTGAATAGTGCCGTAATAAACATACATGTGCATGTGTCTTTATAGTAGCATGATTTATAATCCTTTGGGTATATACCCAGTAATGGGATGGCTGGGTCAAATGGTATTTCTAGTTCTAGATCCTTGAGGAATTGCCACACTGTCTTCCACAATGGTTGAACTAGTTTACAGTCCCACCAACAGTGTAAAAGTGTTCCTATTTCTCCACATCCTCTCCAGCATCTGTTGTTTCCTGACTTTTTAACGATCACCATTCTAACTGGTGTGAGATGGTATTTCATTGTGGTTTTGATTTGCATTTCTCTGATGGCCAGTGATGATGAGCAAAAAATAAATAATCTTAATCTAATCCTGAGGAAGTATCAGGCAAGCCCAAACTGAGGAATATTCCACAAAATAACTGGCCTGAATTCTTCAAAAATTCTAGTCCAAGAAAGGCAAAAACTGATGTTTACGTTAAAAGGGACTAAAGAAACATGATAACTAAATTCGATGTGTGCTTCTACATTGTAATCTGACCTAATGGGGACAGAAGGGGGAAAATCTCTATATGACATTCTTGGGATAATTGGCCAAAATTTATACAGGTCTGTGGATTAGATGAATAGTACTATAACAATGTAAAATTTACAGCTTTTGATAATTGTGTTGTTTTTACATAAAAAAAAGTCTTACTACTCAGGATATACATTCTGAAATACTGAAGGTTAAAGGAGCGTTATATCTACAACTCAGTCTCAAATGGTTCAGGAAAAGGGTATACAGAGAAAGAAAATGATAAATCAAAAGGGGCACAATATTAATAATTGGTAAAACTAGGTAAAGTATATATGGAAGTTCCTTATACCATTCCTGCAAATTGTCTGCTAGTCTGAAATTATATCGTAATATAAAGTTACCAAAAAAAGCCAAAATATTTGTTGAATTGCAAGTGGGGAAAATCCCAGCCTAGATGTAGCAGAACTAAGGTTTTATTATAGCTCTGACAAACTGAAGACTACAACTTATTGAAATTTAGGCTGGGCACAGTGGCTCACGCCTGTAATCCCAGCACCTTGGGAGGCCTAGGGGGGCAGATAACCTGAGGTAAAGAGTTCGAGACCAGCCTGGCCAACTTGCTGAAGCCCCATCTTTACTAATAATACAAAAATCAGCCGGATATGGTGGCGCCTGCCTGTAATCCCTGCTACTCGGAAGGCTGAGGCATGAGAAATGCTTGAACCCAGGAGGTGGAGGTTGCAGTGAGCCAAAATCACGCCGCTGCACTCCAGCCTGGGTGACAGGGTGAGACTCTGTCTCAAAAAAGGAAAAAAAGAAAAAAAAATAAATGTGTACAGTATCAATTTTTACGGTTCAGAAATACCTTTTTCGCTTATAAAACTCAATTAACATTTACCTTTTCCTCTCTTCCTTTATTCTGTTCTTTTTTTTCACGACAACGAACAGCTTTCCCTCTGTCATTGTGAAGATTCTGTGCAGATGAACGGTGAACTCTGACAGTTGTACCTGGACGATTACCATGTGATTTAGGGTCACTGTACTGAGAAGACTGGCGTTTTCTAGGTCCTGGTGAGGGCCTAATCAAACAAAAACTCATTAATATCATAATCAACTCCACATATAGATGAGCAGACATACTGTGTAAGTTAGAGTCAGTGAACTAAAGAAGCCAATGCAACAACTGATCACAAGACACAACTGAATAAACTTCAGGATGTTGCAACCTAAGATCTAAAATTCAAATCTGGGCCAGGCGCCATGGCTCACACCTGTAATCCTAGCATTTTGGGAGGCAAAGGTGGGTGGATCACCTGAGGTCAGGAGTTCAAGATCAGCCTGGCCAACATGGTGAAACCCCATCTCTACAAATACAAAAAATTAGCCAGCGTGGTGGTGCGCATCTGTTATCTCAGTCACTCGAGAGGCTGAGGCAGAAGAATCATTTGAACCTGGGAGGTGGAGAGTGGAGTGAGCCAAGATCGCACCACTGCACTCTAGCCTGGGCAACAGAGTGAGACTCCATCTCAAAAAAAATAAAAATATAAAAATAAATAAAATTTAAATTTGACATATCTGTTGGTGGTGACTTAAAGGAATGTGGTATAGTCATATTACAGAAATAATGGGGGGGAAGTAATGGTCACCTCTACTTAGAAAGGAAATTGTTGTGTATCAAAGATGAATGCATCTGATTGTTGGAAGCTGAAAAAAAAATTATCAGAGAAGAGAGTTTTATCGAGACAACCAGAATACAACACAAGTACTCAATTCACATTAATCCACTGGTATATATGCAATTTGGTACCATTTATTTAGAATATACAGATTTGAGTATCCCTTATCCAAAATTTTGGGGACCAGAAATCTTTTGAATTTTTGATTTTTTCAGAATTTGGAATATTTGCATATAGATACCAGCTGAGCATCTCAAATCTGAAAATCCACAATCTAAAATGTCCCAATGAGCACTTCCTCTGAGTATGACCTTTGAGTGTCATGCTGGTGCTCAAAAAGTTTCAGCTTTCGAAATATTTTGAATTTTTGGATCAGGGAAGCTCAATCTATACCATATTTTTGTGTTTTAATTAATAAGATTTAATCATTTTTCCATTTAAAAAACTGATACAGCACTAGCTATCAACAGTTACTAGAATTCATGTTCGGTGCTTTACATTTACATACATCACCTCATTTCACCTTTATGTATTTATTTTTTATTATTATTATTTTTTGACACAAGGTCTTGCTCTGTCACTGCAGCCTTGACCTCCCAAGCTCAAGCAATCCTCCCACCTCAGCCTCCCGAGTAGCAAGGACTACAGCCACATGGCACCACACAAGGCTAATTTTTGTATTTTGTAGAGACAAGGTCTCATTATGTTGCCTAGGCTGGTATCAAACCCCTGGGTTCAATCGATCTTCCCACCTTGGCCTCCCAAAGAGCTGGGACTACAGGAGTGAGCCCTGTGTCAGTCCTCATTTCATCCTTATTTCTGTAGCAGGATTCAGACTTCTCAAATATCCGTTAGGCTCCTACTCTGCTCCCAGATTTGGTTGCAGCCATTTACAAGGAGGAAAACAAACAAAAAAAAGGAGTCCTATTCTCAAATAAACCACAGTATAGTTAAACAGACAGAAGATGTGTAAAGCTAGGCATGTATACCAGAAGGTGTGAAACAGACCTTGTGCTATGGCAATGGGAATGGCCTCATGGAGACAGAAAATAAACTGGGACTGGAAATGCAGGAGTTCAACTAAACAAGAGGGTACAATTATAGATAGAACATCAATAAAGAAAAGCAAAGAAACAAAAACGAGCTTAATCTATGTAAAGGATTATAAAGACACCAGTCTAACACATAATGCTGAACATTAAGCAATAATACTGAACAGAAATGGTTTGGTACACAGAAGATACGAATACCAGTTCAAGAGGCTTAGCTTTTAGCTAACTGCTAACAAGGATCCACTGAAAACATTTTAGAAATATTAGTCTAATACTGAACATGATATACTGCTAAAGAAAACACAGAAAGCAGTGAGACATTTGTGATTACAAATGTTACTGAGATATGAGATGAGGGCCTAGTTTAAGGCAGTAACAATGAGAAGAGTCTCAGAGACACACTATTAGTAAAGACACTCCTGGCCGGGCACGGTGGCTCACACCTGTAATCCCAGCACTTTGGGAGGCTGAAGTAGGCAGATCACTTGAGGCCAGGAGTTCGAGATCAGACTGGCCAACATGGCAAAACTCCATCTCTACTAAAAATACAAAAAATTAGCTGGGTGTGGTGGCATGCACCAGTAATCCCAGTTACTTAGGAGGCTGAGGCAGGAGAATCACTTGAACCTGGGAGGCAGAGGTTGCATGAACCGAGATTGTGCCACTGCACTCCAGCCTGGGAAACAGACCTCAACTGTCTCAAAAAAAAAGAAAAGAAAAGAAAAGAAAGAAAAGAAAGAAGAAAGAAAGAAAGAAAGAGAGAGAGAGAGAGAGAGAGAAAGAGAGAAAGAGAGAAAGAAAAAGAAAAGAAAGAGAAAGAAAGAGAGAGAGAAAGA
>NW_012115855.1:650176-656601 GCF_000951035.1 Colobus angolensis palliatus | reverse complement strand
GTGGCTCACGCCTGTAATCCCAGCACTGTGGGAGGCCGAGACAGGTGGATCACCTGAGGTCAGGAGTTCAAGACCAGCATGGCCAACATGGCAAAACCCTGTCTCTACTAAAAATACAAAAATTAGATGGGCATGGTGCTGTGCACTTGTAATCTCAGCTACTTGGAAGGCTGAGGCATGAGAATCACTTGAACCCAGGAGGCGGAGGTTGCAGTGAGTCGAGCTCATGCCACTGCACTCCAGCCTGGGTGACAGAGCGAGACTGGAAAGTTGAGAATGAGAATTTGGGAGGATGATAATGCCAAACTAACATGTATGTGAAGCAATGATGGGGGTTTAATTTTGGATTCAGGAAATATTTCTTTGTATGTATTTTTCCCTTTACTACAGAAATAATACAAAATAGACACTGACATATAATAAAATATAGTTGGCCTTCCATATCCACAGATTCCGCAATGCTGAGTCAATCAACTGCCAATGAAAAATATTTTGAAAATAAAGATGGTTGAGTTGGTACTGAACATGTACAAACTTTTTTTGTCATTATTCTCTATATAATACAGTGAAACAACTATTTATATAACATTTACATTGTATTAGGTGTTACAAGTAATCCATATATGATTTAAAATATACAGGAGGATGTGTGCAGGTTATGTGCAAATATACACCATCTGGTTGGATGCGGCGGCTCACGTCTGTAATCCCAGCAATTTGGGAGACCGATGCAAGCAGATCACCTGAGGTCAGAAGTTCAAGACCAGCTTGGCCAACATGGCAAAACCCCGCCTCTTACCAAAAAAAGCCGGGCGCAGTGGCTCATGCCTGTAATCCCAGCAATGTGGGAGGCTCAGGCAGGCGGATCACGAGGTCAGCAGTTCGAGACCAGCCAGTCCGAGATCAGCCTGGCTAACATGGTGAAACCCCATCTCAACTAAAAATACAAAAATTAGCTGGGTGTGGTGGCATGCGCCTGTAATCCCAGCTACTCGGGAGGCTGAGGCAGGAGAATTGCTTGAACCCGGGAGGCGGAGGTTGCAGTCAGCCAAGATCGCACCACTACATTTCAGTCTGGGCGACAGAGTGACTCCGTCTCAGGAAAAAAAAAAAAAAATGAGCTGGACATGGTGGCGCAGGCCTGTAGTCCCAGCTACTTGGGAGGCTGAGGCAGGAGAACTGCTTGAATCAGGAGGCAGAGACTGCAGTGAGCCAAGATCACACCACTGCACTCCAGCCTGGGCAACAGAGCAATACACCATCTCAAAATAAACAAATATACACCATCTTATATAAGGGACTTGAGTATCCATGGATTTTGGTATTTGTGAGGGTCCTAGAACCAATTCCCCACAGATAATGAGAGACAACTATATAAAGAATTAAAAAGTTGCCTGTAACTCCACTATCCAGAATTAACCAATTAACCTATTAGTCTATTTCTTGTAGTTATCTTTCATTTAAACAAAATCAGAACCATTATACACACATACACTCTTGTATTTTTCTCTCCTTATTACACTTTGAGACATTTCCAATAACAAAATCTCATAAATGACTGGATGGTAGTCAATTACATAAAATGTGCCATTTCATCTACTTCTTACTGCTAGCCATTCAGTCATTCAAGAAACAATGTAAAAATAATTTCAGGCCAGGTGCAGCGGCTCATGCCTGTAATTCCAGTACTTTGGGAGGCCAAGGCAGGTGGATCACCTGAGGTCAGGAGTTCAAGACCAGCCTGGCCAACATGGTGAAACCCGGTCACTACTAAAAATACAAAAATTAGCCTGGTGTGGTGGCAGGCACCTGTAATCCCAGCTACTTGGAAAGCTGAGGCAGAAGAATCGCTTGAACCCGGGAGGTGGAGGTTGCAGTGAGCCGAGGTCATGCCACTGCACTCCAGCCTGGGCAACAGAGTGAGACTCCATCTTAAAAAAAATAATAATTTCAACAAAAACCCTTACTGTCATAGACTTACATACGTGTGTGTGTGTGTGTGTGTGTATGAGGGGTGCATCAAACAGTACCAGGTAATATTAAGTGCTATCAAGAAGAATAAAGAAGGGAGCCAAGCATGGTGGCTCATGCCTGTAATCCCAGCACTTTGGGAGGCTGAGGCAGGTGGATCACTTGAGGTCAGGAGTTTGAGATCAGACTGGCCAACATGGAGAAACCCCATCTCTACTAAAAATACAAAAATTTGGCTGGCCATGGTGGCTCACGCATGTAATCCCAGCACTTTGGGAGGCCAAGGCAGGCAGATCACTTGAGGTCAGGAGTTCAAGACCAGGTGGATGGATCACTTGAGGTCAGGAGTTCAAGACCAGCCTGGCAAACATGGTGAAATCCTCTCTCTACTAAAAATACAAAAAAATTAGCTGGGCATGGTGGTGCATGCCTATAATCCCAGCTACTTGGGAGGCTAAGGCAGGAGAATTGCTTGAACCTGGGAGATGGAGGTTGCAGTGAGCCAAGATTACACCACTGCATTCCAGCCTAGATGACAGAGTGAGACTCCATCTCAAAAAAAAAAAAAAAAAAAATTAGCTGGGTAATTATTCCAGCTACTCAGGAGGCTGAGGCATGAGAATTGCTTGGACCCAAGAGGTGGAGGCTACAGTGAGCTGAGATGCACTACTGTACTCCAGCCTGGGTGACAGAGCAAGACTGTTTCAAAAACAAAACAGAGGGGCAAGGGGCTACGGGATCATGCAGGATGGTTTTTAGGTGGTGTAGTCAGACACAGACTTTCTGAGGTGACAATTAGCTAGAGAGCTAAATGAAAGAAGGGAACAGGCCATTCAGCACTGGAGCTGAGGGAAAGGCAGGTGAAAGGAGTGAAGCATTTGTGGCCTTGGCTCATTCAAGGCCACAGCACAGTGCCTGAGGGAGAGAGCTGTAAGAACTCAGGTCCCAGAGGCTGCGGAGAACCAGGTCTCATAGGGCTTGAAAGACATGAAAACTCTGGGTTTTATTCTGTGAGATGGGAAGATATCTTAGGGGCATCAGCTGACTGTTAAAAGACATTTGAAAAGAATCACATCTAGTGGCATTTAAGCTATGTCTAACTTTTTCTACATAAGGCTTCAACAAACCTCCACGTACTCAATTTTTTGTGTACCATTCTAGAAGAGAATACTGGATCAGTTGAATCTGTTCTTTCATGGTACTAAAATTTAGGTGATGATAAGGTTAGAATCACCAACATAGGTGAAGAAAGAATGACTCTTGGCCAGGTATCGGTGGCTCATGCCTGTAATCCCAGCACTTTGGGAGGCAGAGGTGGGTGGATCACGAGGTTAGGAGTTCGAGACCAGCCTGGCCAACTGGTGAAACTCTATCTCTACTAATAATACAAAAATTAGCTGGGCGTGGTGGCGCACACCTGTAGTCCCAGCTACATGGAAGGCTGAGGCAGGAGAACCGCTTGAACCTGGGAGGCAGAGGTTGCAGTGAGTCGAGATTGTGCCACTGCACTCCAGCCTGGGCAACAGAGCAAGACTCTGTCTCAAAAAAAAAAAAAAAAAAAAAAAAAACCCTCTTAAGCATGAGTACAAATGAAGACTAATAGAAAAATAAAAAGAATCTTAAAAGATCCAGTTAAGGGAGCAAATAAATTACAGGAAGAAACAGATGCCACAAATAAAGTCAAAAAGGAAAACGTAACAGTAATCTAGAGCATTCAAAATCAGGAACAGAAAACGATACTGAAGAAAGCAAGAAACACCCAAATTTAGGGCTTAACTTCCCACCACCCCTCAGAGGAAATCCTGCCTCTCTGCTTGTGAGACTGAGGTGATCAAACACTTCACTAAATTCAGAATCAACTGATTTCCCACTGGGAACAATCTATTTGTTGGAAAGATCTTACCAATAACTGAGAAGAGTTATAGGACTGTTAGAGGTTGAATGTTTGTGTCCTCCCCAAAATTCATATGTTAAAGCCCCAATGCCCAATATGACTATTAGGAGTAAGGAATTAAGAGTCCCTGATGTGACATGATTAATGTTCTTATAAAAGACACCAAAGAGCTCACTCACTCTCTCTGCCATGTGAGCACACAGAGAGACAGTGGCTGTCTGCTCAGGGAGAGCCCTCACCTGGAACCAAATTGGCCACATCTTGATCTTGGACTTCCCAGCCTCCGGAAGTGTGATAAGCAAAGTTCTGTTGTTTAAGCCACCCAGTGTATGGTATTTTGTTATGGTAGCCCAAGCAGACTAATACAAGACCCAAGTGATGATTCTCCAGAAGGAGAAAAGAAAAGAGCAAGTAAATAAGAATAAAACAAATTAACAGACAAAAGCAAAAACACAACTTGTCTCATCTATTAGTTCTACTTCTGAAATTAGGGGAAAACATTATAAATGTGGAAAAATTTTTACTCACAACTATTCACTGCAACTTTATTTATAATAATGAAAAAAACGGGAAAAAACATTAAGAGCATGGTTAACTATATAGGTTACATACCAGTCAGAACAGTGGCAAATAACTCTTAAAAAAACTGCAGGGAAAAAGATCTGACATGGTTTATAATTCATAAATGTTTAAAATATGAAGAGCAAATTATTTAATCTATCTTAGCTTATCATCATCAGAAATTGGGGCTAAAAAAATCAGTACCTACCTTCTAAGGTGGTTTTGAGAATTAAATAATACATGTAAAACAACAAACACAGTACCTGGCACACAGTAATATGCAATGATTGTTGACTATTACTAGGATTTTTCTTTTTTTTTTTTTTTTTTTTGAGGCGGAGTCTCGCTCTGCCGCCCAGGCTGGAGTGCAGTGGCCGGATCTCAGCTCACTGCAAGCTCCGCCTCCCGGGTTCACGCCATTCTCCTGCCTCAGCCTCCCGAGTAGCTGGGACTACAGGCGCCCGCCACCTTGCCCGGCTAGTTTTTTGTATTTTTAGTAGAGACGGGGTTTCACCATGTTAGCCAGGATGGTCTCGATCTCCTGACCTCGTGATCCGCCCGTCTCGGCCTCCCAAAGTGCTGGGATTACAGGCTTGAGCCACCGCGCCCGGCAGGATTTTTCTTAAAAGAGGGTACAATGTTGTAAATTATGGATATAGCACAACTACAACTATGAAAATAATGCATAAAAGAACAGAAGAGGAGAGCAGTAGCCATGGCTCTACGCTACCCTATGGCCGTGGGCCTCAACAAGGGCCACAAGGTGACCAAGAACGTGAGCAAGCCCAGGCACAGCCGCCGCCGCGGGCGTCTGATGAAACACACCAAGTTCGTGCGGGACATGATTCGGGAGGTGTGTGGCTTTGCCCCGTACGAGCGGCGCGCCATGGAGATACTAAAGGTCTCCAAGGACAAACGGGCCCTCAAGTTTATCAAGAAAAGGGTGGGGACGCACATCCGCGCCAAGAGGAAGCGGGAGGAGCTGAGCAACGTGTTAGCCGCTATGAGGAAAGCTGCAGCCAAGAAAGACTGAGCCCCTTCCCCTGGCTTCTCCCTGAAATAAAGAACAGCTTGACACACACACACACACACACACACACACACACAAAAGAACATAAGAAAACAAACTAGGATGACTGTGTGATTTCCCCCTACTTCTATGAATTTTTCTATTTTTCTTTAATAAGCTACTGTGTTTTAGTGAACTATTATGTAATATAACAGAAAATGTAATTATGTGAAAGTGCTTATGAGGCACGGAAAAAATTTAGCAAATCTCCAAAGGATACCAGGAGTCAGTAACAGAACACTAGTACAGTCCTTTTATGTGAAGATTAAGAAAATAAAAGTGGCAGCTGGGTGCGGTGGCTCACACTTGTAATCCTAGCACTTTGGGAGGCCAAGGCGGGTGGATCACCTGAGGTCAGGACTTCAAGACCAGCCTGGCCAACATGGTGAAACCCCGACTCTACTAAAAACACAAAAATTAGCCAGCGTGGTGGCACATGCCTGTAATTCCAGCTACTTGGGAGGCAGAGACAGAAGAATTGCTTGAACCAGGAGGCGGAGGTTGCAGTGACCCGAGATCACGCCACTGCACTCCAGCCTGGGCGACAGAGCAAGACTCCATCTCAAAAAAATAATAAAAATAAAAATAAAAATAAAAGTGGCTAAGAAATAATCAACACTCATTAATTGATTTTAAATGTCAAGAACATGAAGGTGTGAGTCTTCTCAAAATGTGACCTAGGGACCACCTACATCAGAATCACTTGTGGATTCCTGAGTTCTACCTGCTGTCTACTATATTAGACTCTCTGGGAGTGATGTCCCTAAATCCACATTTTTAATTAGAGATTGTTAGGACTGCTATAGCAGAGAGTGCCAGCTTTGTAATCATTATTATAAAACACAATATGGGCCGGGCGCGGTGGCTCAAGCCTGTAATCCCAGCACTTTGGGAGGCCGAGACGGGCGGATCACGAGGTCAGGAGATCGA
>NW_012115855.1:645941-649466 GCF_000951035.1 Colobus angolensis palliatus | reverse complement strand
AGGAGGCAGAGGTTGCAGTGAGCTGAGATCATGCCATTGCACTCCAGCCTGGGCGACAGAGTGAGACTCCGTCTCAAAAAATAAATAAATAAAATAAAATACAACCAAGGCTGGTTCAAAGGCAGTGAGTTATCTCAATTGATTGTTCACAGTCAGTTACAGATCAAACTCTTTGTTCTACTCTTCCCCACCTTCTCACTACTGTACTTAATTAGTCTTAAAAAAAAAAAAAAAACCAAGAAATCAGAGTTGCAATGACAAAATGTTAAAACTGAAAACCACCTGGGCAACATCTTAATGCAAGGTTAACGGGCAATGAACCTGGGAAGTCGTAAGTGTTCTTTCTAGAAAGGCATGACACAGTCAATATTTAAATCTATAATACAAATTAGAAAATCTATCATGTGAATGAAGTAGATAACATCCACCTGCACATTTGTCAGTTAAAAAATATGCAGTAAAACTATGCATGATTGGCTAGTTACAGTACTTCAGCAAATATCAGCATCACTAGTTGTTCCTTTGCTGGCACTTGGTAGTAGGAAGTTAGGGAAAAAACGCCAGAGAAAACCCTAAATTCAGAACATTTTATTTTTACTGTTCTCTAAGAATTAAAAAGCCCTTTGTTTTTTTTTTTAATTTTAGCAGTGTTACAGCTTGATGAAAAGAAATATTCTGTGATCCCTGTTTGAGAACCACTGTTAGTCTAACTTCCTCTCTTTGCATAAGAAAAATCTGAGGCCTGGCCAGGCGTGGTGGCTCAGGCCTATAATCCCAGCACTTTGGGAGGCTGAGGCTAGGCGAATCACGAGGTGAGGAGATCAAGACCAGCCTGGCCAACATGGTGAAACCCTGTCTCTACTAAATAAATACAAAAAAATTAGCCAGGCATGGTGGTGCATGCCTGTAGTCCCAGCTGCTCAGGAGGCTGAGGCAGGGGAGTCGCTTGAACCCGGGAGACGGAGGTTGCAGTGAGCTGAGATCGCAACACTGCACTCCAGTCTCCTGACAGTGTGAGACTTTGTCTAAAAAAACGAAAAAAGAAAAAAAAGAAAAATCTGAGGCCTAGAAAGGTTCTATTATTTTCCCAAAGCTACAGAGAGTGGCAAAGACAGACACAGAGCCTGAATATTTCAATTCCTAACCCCACTCTCCTTCCACAAGATAACACTGTCTCTACCACTTTAAGGTCATTCACAAAAGCATATTTTTAAATTATTCCTACCGAAATCTTATTTTTTGAAATAGGTCAAAAAGGCACAAGGTTCAAGACCAGTGAGTTATAAAAGAGAGAACATTCAGTAAAGAAAACTCCCTCCCATTCCTGTCTCTCAGCCACCCCACCCTCCTCCTAGATATAATCAATGCTATAAGCTTCTTGGGCTAACTGGTTTCTTAAAAGGTCTCCACTTACCTTCGTTCAACAGGTACAGGCATGGACCAGACTTCTCCCTCAGAAGCTGGGAGGTCATGCTGTGCTGCCTTCAAGGGAGTGCTGTCTAGTTTAAAGCTCTCTAGTGTTTTCATGATATCTTTAACATGTTTAGCTTCCACATTTATTTCCTGCCAAACCTGATTTCAAAGAAGAAGAAGCATCTTTAAATTTCCACAATATATCACTGTCAAAATTAAATGAGGGCCATTTATTAGAGATGTTAGAAAACTCCATTTTGATAT
This sequence comes from Colobus angolensis palliatus, assembly GCF_000951035.1. Classification (NCBI taxonomy): domain Eukaryota; kingdom Metazoa; phylum Chordata; class Mammalia; order Primates; family Cercopithecidae; genus Colobus; species Colobus angolensis. The sequence goes on along the minus strand of NW_012115855.1, from coordinate 647,789 downwards.
CAGATATCCAGTAAACCACATCAAGATATTCTATTGAAATTTTAAAAACAGTTCATTAAATTGATGTTTTCAACTGCAAATTTTTTTTTTTTTTTTTTTTTTAGATAGAGTCTCGCTGTGGCATGATCACTCCTCTCCCGAGTTCATGCCATTCTCCTGCCTCAGCCTCCCGAGTAGCTGGGACTACAGGCGCCTGCCACCACGCCTGGCTAATTTTTTGTATTTTTAGTAGAGACAGGGTTTCACCGTGTTAGCCAGGAAGGTCTTGATTTCCTGACCTCGTGATCCACCCGTCTAGGCCTCCCAAAGTGCTGAGATTACAGGTGTGAGCCACTGTGCCTGGCCCTCAATTGCAAAATTAATTCTGATAAAATGAATTAAACATCCAGGATAGGCTAGGCATGGTGGCTCATGCCTGTAATCCCAGCACTTTAGGAAGCTGAGGTGGACGGATCACTTGAGCTCAGGAGTTTGAGACAAGCCTGGCCAATATGGCAAAACCCCATCTCTACTAAAAATACAAAAAATTAGCCGGGCATGGGGCATGCGCCTATAGTCCCACCTACTTGGGGGACTGAGGCAGGAGAATTGCTTGAGCCCAGGAGGTGGAGGTTGCAGAGAGCCAAGATCACGCCACTGCACTCCAGCCTGGGCAACACAGCAAGACTCTGTCTCAAACCAAAAAAAAATCCAGGCTAATTAAATAATACTACTAATTTACAGTCTTATTTAAATTGCATAGCCGGGTATGCTGGCACATGTATGTAATCCCAGCTACTCGGGAGGCTGAGGCAGGAGGATTGTTTGAACCTGGGAGGCGGAGGTTGTAGTGAGCTGGAGATCGCGCCATTGCACTCCAGCCTGGGCAACAAGAGCGAAACTCCAGCTCAAATAAATAAATAAGTTGCATAATAGGCTGGGAGCAGCGGCTCACACCTGTAATCTCAACACTTTGGGAGGCCAAGGAGGGCAGATCACCTGAGGTCAGGCGTTCAAGACCACCCTGCCCAAATTGGTGAAACCCCACCTCTACTAAAAATAAAAAAGTTAGCTGAGTGTGGTGGCGGGCACCTGGAATCCCAGCTACTCGGGAGGCTGAGGCAGGAAAACTGCTTGAACCCAGAAGGCAGAGGTTGCAGTGAGCTGAGATCATGCCACTGCACTCCAGCCTGGGCAACAGAGTGAGACTCCATCTCAAAAAAATGAAACAAAACAAAACAAAACAAATTGAATAACAAAATGAAAAGTCAGGCTGGGCATGGTGGCCCATGCCTGTAGTCTTGCCTACTTGAGAGGCTGAGGTGAGAGAATTACTTGAGCCTAAGGTGAAAAAAAAAACATCAAAGTACAACTTGTGAAAGTTTCATTTTTGTCAAACTTTACTGTTATTTCTTAGAGACAAGGTTTCATTCTGTTGTCCAGGCTGTATTGCAGTGGCACGATCATAGTTCACCATAACCTCAAACTCCTGGGTTCAAGCCATCCTCCCACCTCAGCCTCCCAAAGTGCTGGGATTACAGGCGTGAGCCACCATGCCCGGGCCTACTTTGATAACTTTTATGCTATTTAATTAACTTTGTAAATGCTGAATAATCCCAATTAGCCTGATTTGATAATTAAATATTGTATATAGGAAACAAAATATAATGTGTATGCCCAAGATATGTACAACTATTACCTATCAGTAAATAATTTCTAAAAAACGAATACAACACTGATCAGAATATACTAATTTTACGACTAATGGGTCACAACCTACAGACAAAAAAGGTCTCAATTCATATGCAACCAAGGTATTTTTTTAAAAGCAGTCTTTTTTTTTTTTTTTAATATTTTTTAGAGATAGGG
>NW_012115855.1:644784-645891 GCF_000951035.1 Colobus angolensis palliatus | reverse complement strand
TAATATTTTTCAGAGATAGGGTCTCATTCTGTCATCCAGTCGGGAATGCACTGAAATGGCCCTAGTTTTGAGAGTAAGGCTCCAACTCAAAAATAAAAGAGAAAAGGAATCTTGCCGCAATTTAAAAACTAAGCCTGGGCAACATGGCAATACCCCATCTCTAAAAAAAATAATAATAATAAACCAGACATGTTGGTTTGTGCCTGTGGTCCCAGCTGCTCCGGAGGCTGGATGGGAGGATTGCTTGAGCCTGGGAAGTTAAGGCTGCAGTGAGCCATGATTGCACCACTGTACTCCAGCCTGGGGAACAGACTGAGACCCTGCCTCAAAAAAATCCTCCAAAACCTATATATAGTTTTGATTCAACTGTATTATAGTAATGGGTCTTAACTCAGCCTAAAAACTATATATGGTGACAGCTGTACATTATATATGTATTTAATGCCACTGAGTTGTATACTTAAAAATGGCCAAGGCCGGGTGCAGTGGCTCACATCTGTAATCGCAGTACTTTGGGAGGCTGAGGCAGGCGGATCACCTGAAGTCAGTAGTTTCAGACCAGCCTAGCCAACATGGCAAAAACCCTGTCTCTACGAAAAGTACACAAAAATTAGCTGGGTGTGGTGGCGCACACCTATAATTCCAGCTACTCGGGAGGCTGGGGCAGGAGCCATCACTTGAACCCGGGAGGTGGAGGTTGCAGTGAGCTGAGATTGCACCACCGCACTCCAGCCTGGGCAAGGGAGTGAGACTCCGTCTCAAAAAAAAGAAAAAAAAAACAGTAACGTGTTATGTATATTTTACCACAATAAGAAAATAGTAGGACAGGCATGGTGGCTCATGCTTGCAATCCCAGCACTTTGGGAGGATCCCAGCACTTTGGGAGGCCAAGGCAAGCGGATCACCTGAGGTCAGGAGTTCGAGATCAGCCTGGCTACAAGGTGAAACCCTGTCTCTACTAAAAATACAAAAATTAGCTGGGTGTGGTGGCAGGCTCCTGTAATTCCAGCTACTCGGCAGTCTGAGGCGGGAGAATCACTTGAACCCAGGAGGTGGAGGCTGCAGTGACCTGAGACTACTCCATTGCACTCCAGCCTGGGCAACAAG
>NW_012115855.1:643185-644149 GCF_000951035.1 Colobus angolensis palliatus | reverse complement strand
AGATTCTCCCACCTCAGCCTCCCCAGTAGCTGTGATTACAGGCACCCGCCACTACACCCAGCTAATTTTTTTGTATTTTAGTAGAGATGGAGTTTCACCATGTTGGTCAGGCTGGTCTTGAACTCCTGACCTCAGGAGATCAGCTCACCTCAGCCTCCCAAAGTGCTGGGATTACAGGCGTGAGCCACCACGCCCGGCAAGACTATTATTTTCTTAACATTTTTTTCCTCTTGTGACATAGTTGAGCCTTGTTATAAATGCCACCCTCCACTGGACCTGTAAGTTACACAATTTTCAATTTTAAATTTCTGTTGGTCCTCAGTGACTGAAATTTCTCAATGGGATTCAACCATAATCTGCTTTATAAAGTTCTGTTATACAAGGAATATGAGGCTGGGTGTGGTGGCTCACACCTGTCCTACCACTCAGGGAGGCTGAGGTGGGAGGATCACTTTAGTCTACAAGTTTGAAACCAGCCTGGGAAACATAGGGAGATCCCATCTCTACCAAAAAATTTAAAAATTAGCAGGTCACAGTGGGGCACACGTGTGGTTTCTCCCACTCAGGAGGCTGAGTGGGAGGACTGTTTGAGTCTGGGAGGTCATGGCTGCAGACTGCACCACTGCACTCCCTCCTGGGCAAGAGAGCAAGACCCTCTCTCAAAAATTAAAAAAATATATATATGATGCCTGTGAGATTCACAAGCCATTTACAGTTTCGACAATGGCTTAATAAAGTCTACTCTACTTTTACCAAGTAAAAATCTGAACAAAAAATGTCAAAACCATTATTTTAAAAAACCCTTGGCTGGGGGCAGTGGCTCATGCCTGTAATCCCAGCATTTTGGGAGGCCAAGGCAGGCAGATTACCTGAGGTCAGGAGTTCGAGACCAGCCTGGCCAACATGGTGACACCCCGTCTCTACCAAAAACACAAAAATTAGCTGGGTGTGGAGGCAGGCACCT
>NW_012115855.1:640403-642380 GCF_000951035.1 Colobus angolensis palliatus | reverse complement strand
CCTGTAATCCCAGCTACTCGGAAGGCTTGAACCTGGGAGGTGAAGGTTGCAGTGAGTCGAGATCGCGTCACTGCACTCCACCCTGGATGACAAGAGCAAAACTCTGTCTCGAGAAAAAACAAACAAACAAAAAAACCCTCTTATTAGATTCCAGCAATTAAAGTAGAACTCATAATACCGCTGATGGTGAAAATGATTATTAATAAAGTTTCAAGTAATATTATATAGAAATCTGTGTAATAACTCAAATACTCATGTTTTGTTTTGTTTTTTATTTTTGAGACAAGGTCTAGCTCTGTTGCCCAGGCTGGAGTGCAGTGGTACAAGCATAGCTCACTGCAGCCTCAACCTCCCAGGCTCAAGTGATCCTCCCTAGTAGCTAGGACTACAGGCATGCACCTCCACACCTGGCTAATATTTTATTTTTGTAGAGATGAAGTCGTGCTATGTTGTCTAGGCTGGACTTGAACTCCTGGCCTCAAGTGATCCTTCTGCTTTGGCTTCCCAAAGTGCTAGGATTACAGGAGTGAGCCACTGTGGTATTGTGCTCGGTAGTCATACAGTCTTTTTTTTTTTTTGAGACAGAGTCTTGCTCTGTCACCCAGGCTGGAGTGCAGTGGTGGGATCTCAGCTCACTGCAAGCTCCACCTCTGGGTTCACACCATCCTCCTGCCTCGGCCTCCCGAGTAGCTGGGACTACAGGTACCCACCGCCATGCCCGGCTAATTTTTTATATTTTTAGTAGAGACAAGGTTTCACCGTGTTAGCCAGGATGGTCTCAATCTCCTGACCTTGTGATCTGCCCGCCTCAGCCTCCCGAAGTGCTGGGATTACAGGCGTGAGCCACTGCGCCCGGCCATACAGTCTTAATGTAACTACATATAGCATTGGCATCTGATCTAAATTTTCTCTTCCTAGTACTTAAGCCATTAAAACACACAGCAGCCATTATTCTCACCTGTTGCCATTTCTGCTGGAGGTATGTATCTTTGACTGAGTACAGATACTTGTTCATTTGGTCAAGAACTCCCTGATAATAGACCATCGCAGAGTCATAGTTTCCCAGCAATGCATATTCACGAGCCAATTTTACATTCTCACTAATCATAAGAAGACTCATGTTCAACTGTAAGCTAAAAAGAAGAAGAAAAAAATAAACACTTGAGGTTTACATGTCTCTTAAAAATAAGTATAGTTATTAAAAAATACTTTCCAGTGCTCCCTCAAGAAACTCACAATCATACATACCACACTTCCCATCTCTGTATGTGTGCTCATGCTATTTCCATTCCTTCAAAGAAAGCTTTTTTTTTTCTTGAGACAGAGTCTGCCTCTGTCTCCCAGGCCGGAGTGCAATGGCATGATCTCGGCTCACTGCAACCTCCGCCTCCCGGGTTCAAGTGATTCTCCCACCTCAGCCTCCCAAGTAGTTGGGATTACAGGCACCCACCATCATGCTCGGCTAATTTTTTTGTATTTTTGTAGAGACGGGGTTTTACCACGTTGGCCAGGCTAGTCTTGAACTCCTAACCTCAGGTGATCTGCCCACTGCCTTGGTCTCCCAAAGTGCTGGGATTACAGGCATGAGCCACAGTGCCTGGCCCCAAAGAAATATTTTATTTAGGAGGCCAAGGCAGGCAGCTCACTTCAGTCCAGGAGTTCAAGACTAGCCTGGCCAACATGGCGAAACCCTGTCTCTACTAAAATGTAAAAATTAGCTGGGCATGGTGGCACATGCCTATAGTCCCAGCTACTTGGGAGGCTGAGACATGAGAATCACTTGAACCAGGGTAGCAGAAGTTGCAATAGGTCAAGATCGCGTCACTGTACTCCAGCCTGGGAGACAGAGCAAGACTGTTTAAAACAAACAAACAAACAGGCCAGGCGCGGTGGCTCATGCCTGTAATCCCAGCATTTTGGGAGGCTGAGGCGGGTGGATCATGAGGTCAGGAGATAAAGACTATCCTGGCCAACAGG
>NW_012115855.1:637298-638698 GCF_000951035.1 Colobus angolensis palliatus | reverse complement strand
TCGGGAGGCTGAGGCAGGAGAATGGCGTGACCCCAGGAGGTGGAGCTTGTAGTGAGCTGAGATCGCGCCACTGCACTCCAGTCTGGGCGACACAGCAAGACTCCGTCTCAAAAAATAAAAAAAAAAAATAAGAAAACAATTTAAAAAAATGCACCTAGTAGGATATGGATATATGGATGTGGATATAAAGCATTAGAAGCAGATGCCTGATAAATGTCAGCTTTGTTAATGTTCACAATGACTATTATTATTTTCTAACTGTAAATCACATGGTGAAGTTCAAGGCTGGAAAGATTTACATGCTTTTGGGGAGCAATAATTTGGATTAGGGATGTGGCTATGGGAATAAAAAGAAACAAATCAGAAACACTACGGTGAAAGAAATGCTGAGATTACTCAGGAACTCACTGTGTGGAGAAAAAGTTGAAAATGAATGAAGTTTCAAGCCTAGAGGACTAAAAAGGTGAAGAAATTATGAAAGATCACATTAAAGTTGAGAAGACATATAAGTATAAAGAAAACAAGACTTTTTTTTTACTTCTTTTGTATGTCAGTGGGGTATCTAGATAAGTGTATTTCATAGCTTGTTTTCTAGCTGCGTCCTTTCTGATTTTCATTGCACTGGCCAATCTTTGCTCACTCTAGCCCTATCCCACCATCAGACAGAAAAACAGCAGTGCCAGCCCAATACCAGACAGAGATAGCAGAGTATTTTAGGGCCAACCTAGACCTGGATAGAGTGAGGAGCTGATGAAAAAAGAGACGTCAACACAGCAGCTCTTAAAAGTGGTCTCAGCCAGGCACGGTGGTCCATGCCTGTAATCCCAGCACTTTGGGAGGCTGAGGCAGGAGGACTGCTTGAGCTTAAGACCCACCTGGGCAACACGGCAAAACCTTATCTCTACGAAAAACACAAAAATTAGCAGAGCATGGTGATGTGTGCCTGTAGTCCCAGCTACTCGGGAGGCTGAGGTGGGAGGATTACCTGAGCCTGGGGAGGTCAAAGCTACAGTAAGCCGAGATAGTGCCACTGTACTCCAGCTCAGGCAACATAGACAAAGTGAGACTGTGTCTCAAGGAAACTTTAAAAAAAAAAAAGAAAAAGCTCCAGGTCCAGATTATTTCTATAAGTATGATGGGGTTTTTTGTTTTTTGGGTTTTTCTTCTTTTTCTTTGAGACGGAGTCTCACTGTGCTGCCAGGCTGGAGTGCAGTGGCGCAATCTCAGCTCACTGCAACCTCGGCTTCCCGGGTTCAAGCGATTTCCGTGCCTCAGCCTCCCATTTGGCTGGGACTACAGCCACGCACCACCACACCCAGCTAATTTTTTGTATTTTAGTAGAGATGGGGTTTCACCATGTTGGCCAGGTTGGTCTCGATCTCTTGACCTCATGATCCGCC
>NW_012115855.1:629521-635768 GCF_000951035.1 Colobus angolensis palliatus | reverse complement strand
GGCGACAGAGCGAGACTCCGTCTCAAAAAAAAAAAAAAAAAGCAAGTGCAATAATACTAAGTATTGGCAAGGATTTGGGAAAAAGGAAACCTTTATATCAACTTGCAGGCATAAACTGGCATAGTCATTTTGGAGTGCAATCTGGCAGTACTTGGGGAAATTATGTATGCATGTATACGTATATGTACATATACACACACACACACACACATATATATGTATATATACACCCCGTGACCCAGCAATCCCACTCTCGTGTAAATCTTCCAGAGAAAGTCTCATACTGATCTATAAAGGAACTTGGTTTTGGACATTAATGACAGAAATCTTTGAGAAATCAAGTAGCGTCAATCTATTTATTCCCTGCTAGGGGAAATATGGTGGATACAGACCACAGAGTACCATGTAGCAGATAGAAGCAATGAATAAAATTTACATATAGCAACATGGATAGATCATCAAAATACAGGGTTGGGTGAAAAAAAGGTCTTAGACATAGAACAAGATCTAAATCCTAATGTCATTTTATAAATTAAAAATACATATGCTATATAAAATACTCATTTTTAAAGGATGCATACATACCCAAGAAAGTACCTTAAATATATTAGAAAGTCTATGGAAGGTGAGGAGGAAAATATGTGAGTGGAGAAATTGCTTATGACAAGTAGGAGAGAAACAAAAAATAAATATAACAGAAGAAGGGCCTTATATCCATGGATAATCATAGGGTGCCTCTAAGATGGCACTCAATGACCTTTGCCTCTTGGTATCTGTACCCTTATATAATTACTAACCCTTGAATGTGTGCTTGTAACAAATAACATAATACCATTTCTGAGATTAGACTATGACTTCCATCTTGTTTGCTGTCTCTTGCTGACCCCACTCAAATGGAATACCAGCTCCACGCAGTGAGCTGCCTGGGCAGAGGCTCACACGGCAAAGAGCTGAGGGAGGCTCCAGGCCAACAACCAGTAAGGAACTGAGGCCCTCGGTCCAACAGCCCCTGAGGAACTGAATCCTGCCAACAACCATGTGAGTGAGATCCAAAGTGAATCCTTCCTCACTAGAGCCTTGAGATGACTATAGCCCTGGCCAATATCTGACCACAGCTCTGAGAAACACCCTGAATCTAAAGCATCCAGCTAAGTTATGCCCAAATTCCTGACCCAGTGAAACAGTGAGAGAGACAATAAATGTCTGTTGTTTTAAGTCACCAAGTTTTGGGATAATCTGTTATGAAGCAATATAGCTATGAACTAAGGTCTATGAGTAACTCAAGACTGGGCATCTGAGCTCCAAAAGAAAAGGAATAAAATCCTATGATCTAAATCTTGCCTCCCTGGATTCATGACCACTGATGACATTCTGTCTTAATAAAATCCTAAAGGCCAAGGACTACATCTCTGTTATTTACTGGTATCTCTCTAGCACCTAGAACCATGGCCTCAAATGTAGATCTCAATCAATCTTCCAAAGACTGAATACTGCCTAGTTGTTGTCCTTTTTTTTTTTGTTTTGTTTTTTGTTTTTGAGACACGGTCTCACTCTGTAGCCCAGGCTGAAGTGCAGTGGCGCCATCACGGCTCACTACAGCCTTGATCTTCTGGGCTCAACTGATCCTGAGTAGCTGGGACCACAGATGTGTACCACCACAGCCAGCTAATTTTTTTTTTTTTTGGTATGTTTTGTAGAGACGGGGATTTCTTTTTTTTTTTTTTTTTTTGAGACGGGGTCTCGCTCTGTCGCCCAGGCTGGAGTGCAGTGGCCAGATCTCAGCTCACTGCAAGCTCCGCCTCCCGGGTTCACGCCATTCTCCCGCCTCAGCCTCCGGAGTAGCTGGGACTACAGGCGCCCGCCACCTCGCCCGGCTAGTTTTTTGTATTTTTAGTAGAGACGGGGTTTCACCGTGTTAGCCAGGATGGTCTCGATCTCCTGACCTCGTGATCCGCCTGTCTCGGCCTCCCAAAGTGCTGGGATTACAGGCTTGAGCCACCGCGCCCGGCGAGACGGGGATTTCACCATGTTGCCCAGGCTGGTCTTGAACTCCCGGGCTCAAGCAATCAGCTCACCTTAGCTTCCCAAAGTGCTAGGATTATAGGCGTGAGCCACTATGCCTGGCCAGGTTTTTGCTGTAACTACCAAGAGTTTGTAACCTTGTCCAGTTCCTGACCCTCAGCATGTTCACATTCCTTGATCCTCAGCTCATCCCTTCCAAGCTGGGATTATAGCTTGATTCTTGTGTGATTACTTCTGCCCTGAAGTCATCCATGCCCTACAGAGACACCTAGTCTGGGCAAGGGTGTTAGAAAAGTATAATTGGGGACTGCTGCTAAAAGTACACAGTTGTTCTAGATGAGCTTGGATGTCAAGCCTTTCAGGTCTTTTCCCTCTCTTCCTCTTTTCCATAATAGTCTCCCTGGAGATCTTTCTTCCCATTTTCCCACTAAAAAAATCTGAAATCTAAAATAGTCAGGCATGGTGGTTCATGCCTGTAATCCTAATACTTTGGGGTGCCAAGGCAGGAGAATCGCTTGACCCCAGGAGTTCAAGACCAGCCTGGCCAACATAGTGAAACCCTATCTCTACAAAAGTTACAAAAAATTAGCTGGGCATGACAGGATGCACCTGTAGTCCCAGCTACCAGGAGGTTGAGGTGGGAGGATGACCTGAGCCTAGGAAGTAAAAGCTGCAATGAGCTGTGATCATGCCACTGCACTCCAGCCTGGGTAGAGAGTAAGGCTCTGTCTCAAAAAAAAAAAAAAACCCACTAAATTAAATAAAAATAAATTTAAATTAAGTTGTTACTTATATATAGGTGGTCCTTGTTTTTTTTCTTGAAGGCCATGATTCAATAGCCCAAAACTCATACAAGTCCCTCTAAGCCTTCTTTAAAGGTTCCATGTTTTGAACTCTTTCTAGTCAGATAAAATTCTTGAGAAGCCAATGAATTGGTATTTTCTAACAAACATGAATGTAAAGTCTAATCCAAGGCTCATTAACAAATGACTTGAAAAATCCTTGATTATTAAAGAAACAACGTGTTTGCAGAAAACAGTATTAAAGCACTTAGTTCACTAAATGTTAGCCGAAAATAATTTTCCACATTCCCTTATTACTCTCTAAGCCCAAAACACCCTTCTCAAATGAATGTTACAACTGTAAATTTATGAAATTTTCCCAATTTTCAACAATATATCTTTATCATTGCTAAAATTCTACTGCAGGAAGATAGAAACTGGCTCTATTTGGCACAATATCTGGCAATATTTGAAGAAATGAATCTATTTGAAAAAAATAAAAGCTGGCTGGGCACGGTGGCTCACGCCTGTAATCCCAGCACTTTGGGAGGCCAAGGCGGGCGGATCACGAGGTCAGGAGATTGAGACCATCCTGGCTAACACGGTGAAACCTTGTCTCTACTAAAAATACAAAAAATTAGCCAGGTGTGGTGGCAGGCACCTGTAGTCCCAGCTACTCGGGAGGCTGAGGTGGGAGAATTGCTTGAACCCGGGAGGTGGAGGTTGCAGTGGGCTGAGATCACTCCACTGCACTCCAGCCTGGGCGACAGAGCGAGACCCTGTCTCAAAAAAAAAAAAAAAAGAAAGGAAAAAAAAGCTGACTGACACAGTGTAAGCACTATGAACTATAAACAAAATCTGTTGGTTCAACATTAATAGAACACTTATAAAGATGAGATTGCCCCAAAATTCAGGCTCTTGGTTACACGGATTATTAGAGAGAAGGATAACCATACACTATGTCTGCTTTATCTCACAGCAAGTTTTTCCTTTACATTATTCTAACAGAACCACCCTTTTGCTTACATGCCTTGAGTATTTATGAGTCAGCAAGTGACTAAATTAACTTAAACTGAGCAAGATGCAATGTGAAATTTTAACTCAAGTGACAGAATCAAATTTTTTAAAATACTGAAATCCTAATTTTACAGCAAAATTTCTAGCAAATATAGTATGTGATGCAGTGTTGTGTCTCCACAGAGAAAGTTGTTTTTTTTTTTCTCCTCTAGGATTAGGAAAAAGTGATCAAAGAGACTGAAAAAGAACAGGCAAAATATCCAAATATCTGAGTTCTAAGATTCTTATTCTCTCTCTAAACAACAAATACAGGGCCCTGCCTATTTCACACCTAAAGAGGATACCTTACGCATTTAATTTTTAAAGGACTCAGGCTGGGTTCCACTTATTTGCAGTTTTTTTTAACATAACGTACATGGGTCATTCATTCAAGAAATATTAAAGGAACACCAACTAAGTTGCAAGGAATTGCACTGAAGACAAAAACAAGACACAATTAGACCTTGAAATCCTTGAAGTTTAATAGAAGGGATATCACCTTATGTATTCTAGGTCGGTTTTTTTCCTTTGCTTAGTAAGAGAAGACAAACATAGAATAATTATTAAACACAGACTAAAAAATCAGCAGCAATGTTGGAAGCCTGAAAATGTTTTTAAAATACCTATCTGTGAAATTTACTTCCTAAAACAAAAAGATCACGAAACCCAATCATGCATCTTCCTGAAGGCATTTCAGTAAAGCAAGTGTATGTGACTTCAAAAGTGGCAATACACTGGTAAGCAATTTTCAGAATGTTCATCTCTGGGATATGAAAGAAACCACATGCTAACTTACCGTCAGCCACTGATTATTACGAATAGGCACAATAAATGAATGATCCATGACCAATTACATCATGGCATACATTTTTCTTACCTTTATAATCATCATATGATAAATACTTAAGCACAAGACAGTTAGCACTATTTTTTAAAAATACCAAAAAGAAACTTGTTGAGGAAAAAAGTACATATAAAGTTCACTCAATTTGTACAGTAAACTTTCAGTTTACCCTAAACAAAACAAACAAATCAGTGAGTATAATTATTAAAATGTAATTTAAAAGTCATATTCAAGCTTATCGACAAACACCATAAGCAAAATCTACTTAGCATGTTATCAACACTGACCATATTTATGTGATAATACTATCTTTTTTAAACAGTCAAGTGGCTAAAAAAACCCAAACTACTGTCAACAGAAATTCAACAATGTTGTTAATAGAGTTAATTCAACAAGATTCTCTAATCCTCAATATTTGTCAGCATCTTGATACCAGTTTTAAAATGAGGTGGAGAATCCCTTGTGGACTACATAGCATGCCTAATACTGAACCTATAAAACTGTAAATGCTTCTTGAATAACTAATGCTATAAAGCAGCTTTATACAGCTTTTCATAGTCTAGGAATGTTGGAAAGTTGATCAGCACGGCCTGTTTTTTGTTTTTTTTTTTTAAGGTATTTACAGGCCACAAGTTGTTAATGTTAATACAAAACAGAGTTTTGCTCCTATTTCTTGGTATAAGAACAAAAACTGGACGGGCTCACGCCTGTAATCTCAACACTTTGGGAGGCCTAGGCAAGCGGATCACGAGGTCAGGAAATCGAGACCAGCCTGGCCAACATGGTGAAATCCCATCTCTACTAAAATACAAAAAGTTTGCCAGGCGTGGTGGAGCGCGCCTGTAGTCCCCGCTACTTGGGAGGCTGAAGCAGGAAAATAGCTTGAACCCAGGAGGCGGAGCTTGCAGTGAGCCGAGGTCGCGCCACTGCACTCCAGCCTGGCAACAGAGTGAGACTCTGCCTCAAAACACAAACAAACAAACAAACAATTAAAATATTGTTTTAAAAAAGTTCCCACATTCAACCCCCCCCAATTGTCAAAGCCCAGCTCAGATGGCAGTTTTCCTAGTATGTCTACCCCCTGAACTCCTCAGTTCAAAATAAACTCTCCCTCCTCTAAAGTCCCCCTGCACTTTACTGTGACTTTCATCCCAAGACACTGTCTACTTCAAATTATAGTTTCTATATATGTCTTATCTCTATTAGACTGGTATCTGACAGTAGGATTTGCATCTGAAAGGTGTGAGACTATATGATCCTTGCATGACAAACATCTTATTAAACATCTGCAGAATGAATAGTGAATATTAGATACATTTTTTGAAGCAGTGTGGATTAGCAGAAGGCATATGTATTTTGAACTTAGAAAAATCTTGGCTAGAATTGTAATTCTGCCACCTTAGTCGAGTCCCTAAACTTTTTCTAAGCCTGTTTTAATATCTGTAGAACTGCCGGGTGCGGTGGCTCAAGCCTGTAATCCCAGCACTTTGGGAGGCCGAGACGGGCGGATCACGAGGTCAGGAGATCGAGACCATCCTGGCTA
>NW_012115855.1:627690-629471 GCF_000951035.1 Colobus angolensis palliatus | reverse complement strand
AAAAACCAGCTCCTTTGGAAAAGAAAGCAGGGCGACATTTAAGCCCGTAAAAACATTTCAAGAATCTGTCTTAACATCTACTAAGGTAACTATCATTGTGACTACGTGACAAAGATCTACTGCACCCATTCTAAAACATCGGGAATGTTTTCAGCAATAACCAAACGTCTAATTTCAAAGAGGAAGCCGTAAATTAGTGCTTTCAAGAGAAAAGAGCATCACTGTGCTGTTGGAAGTTAGTAACTAATATAAAAGCGACCCTTCGCGGTTATAGCAGGAAACTATTTTTGATTAAATAAGAGCTTCAGATTATCCACCATAAGGCACTTCAGGATCTACTTCAGAAACTATTTTTGATTAAATAAGTGCTTGAGATTATCCACCATAAGGCACTTCAGGATAACTTTGTCATCACATTTACATGAAACTAACGTTTCGAGGGAAAACTTTTCTAAAAGGTACCAACTCTAAACCAAAAGGCCCACAGGCCTTCCAGAGGACGCCAGGCTCTAGAATAAATAAGAAATAACATCCCCAACAATATCACTCTAACCTAACAAATTTTAAGGAAAGTTGCCTCCCGATGTCATGGCCATCGGGGTTTTTACCTGTGAGGGTTTCGGGGTGGGGGGCGTGAACGGGTTCGGGAAAGAACCAGTCAAAAAAGCGAAGGATTAAAAACTCTCGGCTGGTGACTTCGCTAACGACACAGACCAAAAGACGGGATAGACAGGAGCCCCCGAAAAGTCCCCCGCCGGACAGGACTCCTCAGGTAGGGGGACTGTCACCTAAGTCAAGTTGTCGGGGACAACAGCAAGGACCTAAGACCTCAGGTAGGCAGGCTCACGGAGGGTTGCGCTGCGGGTTCTCGCTGCGGGCCTCCAGAGTCCCTCACCGGCCCGGCCCTGGAAAATCTGGGGTCCCCAGAGCACCGCCAGAGTGAAAACTCACCTGCGGTGGCCCAAGCTCCTCGGGAAACGGCCCAACGCCAGGTACAGGGTATTGGCCGAATGGAGGTCCTGGAAGCGAGGAAGGAGGGCCTGACCCAGTCCAGCCCACCTTGCTCTCCGCTCACGGCCCCAGTACTGCCCAGTTCAATCGTCACCACCACCTGTCGGCGCGGCTTCTGTTCGCCAAGAATTTGAAGACAAACCCGCCAGGGTCACTTCCGGTGCCGGGGACGACCTCCGCGACTCCGGCGCACGCAGGGCGACACCCCGGGAGCGAGGACGCTGGGCGGGAGCAGCGGAAGAGGGAGTGGCCGGGCGCGGAGGCGCGCGTGCGCAGTCTGGCGCCTCCTCCCGGCGGACGCGGCCGCGACCAGGAATAGTATAGACCTTGGTATAGATGGTATTATAGTACTACATCGCGCGCCTCTGAACCTTGTTCAGGTGCTTGCCCACTTTCCCTCCCATTTGATTTTCACCACACTCACACACACACCGAGGTCAGGTGTCTATTTTAAAGGTGAATGTCCCGGATCAAGCAATTCGTTTATGACAGATCCTGTTTTAGAACCTAGTATCCAGAATTCCCCAGCTGGGCTCCGGGTCATGACATAACAATAGGGAGGGGGTAAACAAAGATTCTCGGACACACTGCTAGTGGGATTTTATTGATTTTTTTTTGTCACCGTTTTAATACGACGAGACAAGGAAAATTATGCTATTTCATGATTTACAGGTATGTACTCCACAGGGCTTCCTCCAGTCTCAGTCATCCTCTGCCGTCACTTGAGGCAGAATAGGGCACTTATCACACATTCCTTTAAAAATGCAAGG
>NW_012115855.1:608484-626100 GCF_000951035.1 Colobus angolensis palliatus | reverse complement strand
AAAAAAAAAAAAAAAAAATTCCACAACAAGCAAAACTAATCTATAGTAATAGCTGATCAGTAGTTGGCTGCTTGAGGCTCTATTCAGGAGGTGGGGGAGAAGAACTAGATTGTTGAAAGACCCCAGGAAATGTTTAAGGTGATGGAAAGGAAATGTTCTGTTAGGGTAGTGCTTACAGAGGTGTATACATTTATTAAAATTCATCCACAGTACACAAACTGTGCACATTACGTGTACATACGTGTATTATATATGAAGATTTTTTTGTGTTTTTTGTTGTTGTTGTTGTTGTTGTTTTGAAACAGAGTCTAGCTCTGTCACCCAGACTGGAGTGTAGTGGCGCGATCTCGGCTCACTGCAACCTCCACCTCTGAGGTTCAAGCCTCACCCTCCTGAGTAGCTGGGATTACAGGCACCTGCCACCATGCCCAGCTAATTTTTGTATTTTTAGTAGAAACAGGGTTTCACTGTGTTGGCCAGGCTGGTCTCAAACTCCTGACCTCATGATCCACCTGCCTCGGCCTCCCAAAGTGCTGGGATGAGCCACCGCTCCAGGCTGAAGATTTTTTTTAGGTGGAAAGACAAACCTCCAGAGAGTGGCTTACATTCACTACTTCCATTTCTTCACTAGCTGTACTAGTCAAGCAAGAGTGGGTTATACTGTAGCAACCTCTAAGTTACAGAGGTTTCAACAACAGCATTTTTTTCCTTATCTACTCTTTATGTTCATAGCTTGAGTGGATGCAGGCAGTGGGACCCTTGGCAGTGAAAAAAAGGGAGATAAATTGCACAGTCTCTGCCTGGATGTGAAACTTGCCACTCTGCCTACATTTTTTTGGCCAGAGCAAGTCACTGGTCAAGCCTGACTTCAAAGAAATGCAGGTGTTCATCTCTGCATTGTGCCTGGAAGAGAAGCAGCAGAATATTTGTGTACCACTCTCATGACTGGGAGTCATTTCTTCTTTTACAGTATGGCTTCTACAACCACCACCCTTTTAAAATGATTGTGTCCAAACTGTGACTCAGAAAATCTGAGACTGTATTTTCCTGGTGAATGGTCAGATTAATTTGGCAGAATCATAGGACACACAAAACGAAGTTAGGGGAAAAGAGATAGAAAGATAGGTGCCAGCTAAAGAGTTTAAACTTTATTCGGTAGACAAAAAGGGATCCATTGAAAGGCTTCAAATGAAGACATAAGTTATATAGCAAATAGGAGGATTAATTTGACAGCTAAACGTAGGAAGTTTTGGAGGGGAGAGAGAATAGATTGGGGGACTGTTGCAAGAGGTACTGTGACCCCTGGAATTACACAGAAGGGGAATGGCCACAAGACCTTCTTTACATTATATATTTGTTTCTCTTGCCCCAGTGAGTAAACTTAATGAAGTCAGATACTTTGTCCATATGAGTAGAGCAATGTCTGGCACATTGTAGGTGTTAATTAGATATTTGTAGAATAAATAAAATAAAATAATTTAAAAGAATTTGAGGGCTGGGTGTGCTGGCTCACGCCTGTAATCCCAGCACTTTGGGAAGCCGAGGCAGGCGGATCACTTGAGGTCAGGAGTTTGAAACCAGTCTGGCCAAAATGGCAAAACCCCATCTGTACTAAAAACACATAAATTAGTGGGCATGATGGTGAGCGCCTGTAGTCCCAGCTACTCGGGAGGCTGAGGCAGGAGAATCACTTGAACCCGGAAGTGGAGGTTGCCAGCAGAGATTGCACCACTGCACTCCAGCCTGGGCTACAGAGCGAGACTCCGTCTCAATAAATAAATAAATAAATGAAAGAATTTGAGACACTTTTTACATTTCATGAGAGAAATTGAAAAGGACTTTCAGGACCAGTTTATTAACTTCACTCACCTGGTTGATGCATCTGGCATTCTTCTATACTTCAAACATTTGAGCCATCTCCTGGGATACAGTATGTATAAGGCTGGAAAATCTAACCATTAGTAAGATTTACTGAATTTTTAGATTATGTCACACCATAGCTGCAATTAACAGACTGGGACAGATTCACCAGTGTTCTTTACTAACCTTATACACATTCTTCCTAAACAGTAGTTTCCATCGCTGATCTGCTAATACCAGGCTGTTGAATGCTACCAAGAAAATCACATCACTGTAAAGATTGATGTGCCATAGTTTCATATCTTTCTAACCCAGCTGAAACATTTTGCTGCCTGTCTCACTTCAGTTATGTCTCATTCTTCCCATTAGTTCAGACTTTTATTTTTTGAAACAGGGTCTTGCTCTGTCCCCCAGGCTGGAGTACAGTGGTAGGATCTCAGCTCACTGCAGCCTTGACCCACTGGGCTCAAGCCATCCTCCTGTCTCAGCCTCCTGAGTAGCTAGAACTACAGGCACATGCCACCAAGCCCAGATAATTTTTAAATTTTTTTGTAGAGACAAGGTCTCACCATGTTGCCCAGGCTGGTCTCGAACTCCTGGGTTCAAGGATCTTCCCGCTGCAGCCTCCCAAACGTGAGGCTGATGGGATTACAGATGTGAGCCAGTGCACCCGGCCTATTTCAGACCTTTACCCCAGAAAGGCAGCTACCCAGCCCTTTCTGCCCTTTCAGTGAATTACTATGCCTCCAACCTCAAAGAAATAGAAGCTATCAGAAATTCTCTCAACTTGGGCCAGGCATGGTCGCTCAGGCCTGTAATCTCAGCAGTTTGGGAGGCCAAGGTGGGTGGATCACCTGAGGTAAGGAGTTCGAGATCAGGCTGTCCAACATGGTGAAACCTCGTCTCTACTAAAAATACAAAAATTAGCTGGGCATGGTGGTGCGCGCCTGTAATCCCAGCTACTTGGGAGGCTGAGGCAGGAGAATTGCTTGAACCCAGGAGGCAGAGCTTTCAGTGAGCCAAGGTCACATCACTGCACTCCAGCCTGGGCAACACAGCAAGACTCTGTCTGAAAAAATAATAAAAAAAAAAAAAAGAAGAAAGAAAGAAATTCTCTCAGCTTGCTCACTGTGGCAGAGACTGGATGCCAAATACCCATTCTCATAACAGAACCTGGTTTGATAAAATCAGACCACCTGGAATAAGGACTATTTCCCAGACACTCTTGCTGCTAGATGTGACCATGGATCTAACTTCTGGCAGTGAAAGTGTTGTGTAGAACTTTTAGGAAGGCATCTTTAAAAGGAGAGGCCATAGAAATCTCCCTCCACCTGCCCCCCTCTCTTTTCACCAGGTTAGAACAAGGAAAAGAAGGCTGGGCACAGTGGCTCATGTTTGTAATCCCAACACTTTGGGAAGCTGAAGCGGGTGGTTGCTTGAGCCCAGGAGTTTGAGACCAGCCTGGGCAATATGGTAAAACCTAATTTCTACTAAAAACACAAAAATTAGCTGGACGTGGTGGCGGGCACCTGTAATCCCAGCTACTCTGGAGGCTGAGGCACAAGAATTGCTTGAATCTGGGAGGCAGAGGTTGCAGTGAGTCATCGTGCCGCTTCACTCCAGCCTGGGCGACAGAGCTAGACTCAGTATCAAAAAAAATAAAAAACAAACAAAAAACACACCAAAAACAAACACATCCAAGGTATAGAGAACATAAGCAGCCAACTACTAACCAGAGCACACTTTAGACTGACAAGGACAGCAGAATTGAACAGATGAAGTGTGGGATGACTTTGTGGAGCTGCCATGCCAGAAGTGGACATACATTATATGTCTAAGGTATGGATGTTTTGGGTTTTATGTGCAGCTGAGCTTAACCTAAATTAATACTTGTACCCTCCAACTTACAAACTTCTTTGCCTCACATCTGCCTTTTGGTTTTTGCCTCATGTCCCAATGAATGTGTATCTTCCTTTGTCTAAATCCAGTTCTTCCACTTGAACTTAAAGTTTTGAGTTGTTTTGTTTTTTAATTCCATTTTATGTTATATATTTGGATAGGCAATGCATTCACATGATGCAAAATCAAATGATATAAAGGGCTATATAGTGAGAAGTATTTCTACGATTCTTGTCACCCTACAAATCCAGTTTACCATTCCCAGAGGCAATCGAGGATACCAAATTCAGGGCCGGGCGTGGTGGCTCACGCCACTAATCCCAGCACTTTGGTAGGCCCAGACGGGTGGATCACCTAAGGTCAGGAGTTTGAGACCAGTCTGGCCAACATGGTGAAACCCCGTCTCTACTAAAAAATATAAAAATTAGCCAGGCGTGGTGGCGGACACTTGTAATCCCAGATACTCGGGAGGCTGAGGCGGGAGAATCACTTGAACCCAGGAGGCGGAGGTTGCAATGAGCCAAGATCACGCCATTGCACTTCAGCCCGGGCAACAAAGTGAGACTCTGTCTAAAAAAAAAAAAAAAAAAAGATACCAAATTCACTCATTACCTTTCAGATGTATTATTTTAGTATACACTCGACTGAAAGAAATGGTGGCCGAACATAAAAAAGAATGAGTTAATGTCCTTTGTAGGGACATGGATGAAGCTGGAAACCATCATTCTTAGTAAACTAACACAGGAACAGAAAACCAAACACCACATGTTCTCACTTACAAGTGGGAGTTGAACAATGAGAACATACGGGCACAGGGAGGGGAACATCACACACCAGGGCCTGTCGGGGGGTGGGGGCTAGAGGAGGGATAGCATTAGAAGAAATACCTAATGTAGATGACAAGTTGATGGGTGCAGCAAACCACCATGGTACATGTATACCTATGTAACAAACCTGCACATTCTGCACATGTATCCCAGAACTTAAGTATAATTTTTTAAAAAAGGAAGAAAAAAAAAAAAAAAGAAATGGTAGCTGAAAAAAATCTTGCATTAATGAAAACCATTGCTCCACAGATTCAAGAAGCTCAATGAACCCCAAGCACAAGAAAAATAAAATGACACCAGACACATCATAATTAAATTGCTTAATATCGGTGATAGAAAACTCTTAAAAGTGAATATTGGTTCAAATATCACAGACTCTCAAAACTCATACCAAATTTTAGTAGATTTTCTTGAGTAATCGTCCCTCCCCTCCCCTCCCCTCCTCTCTCCTCACTTCTCCTGTCCTTTTGGAGTCTCTGTCTCCCAGGCTGGAGTGCAGTGGTGATCTCGGCTCACTGCAACCTCCACCTCCCCGATTCAAGCGATTCTCCTGCCTCAGCCTCCTGAGTAGCAGGGACTACAGGCATGCACCACCACACCTGCTGATTTTTGTATTTTCAGTAGACACAGGGTTTCACCAATGTGGCCAGCCTGATTTCAAACTCCTGACTTCAAGTGATCTGCCTACCTCAGCCTCCCAAAGTGCTGGGATTACAGGCGTGAGCCACCGTGCCCAGCCTTCCCTACATATTTGATTCATGATTCAGCCAAAGATTTGGGCCTTTCTCAGGCAAGATGTCATAAAAACGGAATACTTATCTAGTGCCATACCTCTCTTCCAAGGATCAGCTCCCTTCCAGAATTTGCCTGGTCTTGTTCCATTCCAATATCTTTAGGTAGTTGGATTTTTACCCCCAGACTTTATAGTTGTTAGCTGTGATACAGTAAATCCATTAGGATCTGATTGGTTGTATTAGAAGCAGAATCTGGAATTATCTTTTAAGGTCATTTTGGTGACAAGTTGGATAATAAACTTAAGGTACCAGAATAAAGTAAAGACTCATGTTAGAAAATTATTACATTAATTCAGGCTGATGAGGACCTTAACCAAATTAGTTAACAACAAGAATAAAGATGATGAATTAGAGAAAAACCTAAGAGGTAAAATAACTGAATTTTATGGTTGAGTCCACAGGAGATGGTCAAAATACAAAACGATTTTGTTAAGTCATTCTGCAAATCAGATTATACACTAATACAAATTATATGCTGTATTACTTAAGGTATAGGCTCAGCAGCAACAAATGGATATATATTAGATCTATAGATATAACTTTTCTCCCCTCTCTCTCACATTCTGCAGTTGATCAGTTCAGACTGGAAAGATGACCCTGCTTCACACAATCTCTCAGGTAACCAGAATGTAATCATTTGGTTGATTCACCATCACTAAAGTGTTTTTCTTTTTTTTTTTTTTTGAGATGAGTCTCGCTGTGTTGCCCAGGATGGAGTGCAGTGGCTCAATCTTGGCTCATTGCAACCTCCACCTCCCAGGTTCAAGTGATTCTCCTGCCTCAGCCTCCTGAGTAGCTGGGACTACAGGCATGCGCCACTACGCCCAGCTAATTTTTGTATTTTTAGTAGAGACACGTTTCACCACATTGGTTGGCCAGCATGGTCTCGATCTCTTGACCTCGTGATCCGCCCGCCTCGGCCTCCCAAAGTGCTGGAATTACAGGAGTGACCCACTGTGTCCAGCCACTAGAGTGTTTTTCTAATGTTCATGGTCAATATAAAATCACCACTTTGTATGTGTTCCATCCTGTGGGAAGAGGTAAAGAGCAAGTGGTGGGCAAACAATGTCAACTTTAATTATATGTATAATTTGCACATACCACGTCTGCTAATGTCCCAGTGACCAAAACCTAGTCATGTGCCCAAAACTAATTACAAGGGAATAGGAGAAACATGGGCTCTACTGGGGTAGTCAAAACTTAGAAAGGGATATTGGCTCTATTAGTAAAAGGAAAAATGGGAGAGTGGATACTGGGGAGCAAGAGTGGCCTCTGTCATTTGTCAACCCCTCTGTGAGCTAGGTATTCATGAGAATCTTTTTTTTCTCCTGCAGATCAAATTTAACCCTTCCTCAAGGGAAACAACCCAAAGTTCCATTCATAGCCTAAATCCAACAAAATGTTCGGAATCTCTGGGTAGCTCTGTTACTGAAAGAAAGGAGGAAAAACTGGACAATAACTGTTTGGCGACCTCCCTCTACTCTTCACATACACAAGCAGATGTGCGTGTGTGTGTGTGTGTGTGTAGCAAAGTATAGTCACAATTTTAAGTATACCAAATGTGGGCCCACAATGTAGTACAAGAAACCATAGGAATAATGCAATTTGTGTCATCTGTACAACAGACTTATGTAGAACAAATACAAACTTACAAGGGAGTGCAAACAAGAGGATAAAAGAAGATATAGTGATGGTAATGCTTAAAAAGAGGATGAAAAACAGTACTTGTTTTTCATCCATATAAAGCTGATATAATAGCAACATATATATTTTGACACAGTGGTTCAGGTCTGTAATCCCAATACTTTGAGAGGCAGAGGAGGGAGAATCGCTTGTGTACAGGAGTTTAAGATCAGACTGGGCAACTTAGCGAGATTTATAGATTTATAGAGATGGGCAACCCATCTCTATAAATATAAAAATAAAAAATTAGCCACGTATGGTGGTACACTCCTGTAGTCCTAGCTACTTGGGAGAAAAAGGCAGGAGGACAGCTTAAGCCCAGTGTAAGTTAAAGTGAGCTTTGATCATGACACTGCACTCCAGCCTGGGTGACAGAGCAAGACCATCTCTAAGAAATAAAACAAACAAAAAGGATTATAAAGGAAAACAGATTAACCAACAATTTTACATTTTAAAAATTATATACCATAATCAAATGGTACTAAATGTAAAATTTAATCATTAAACTCTAAACCTGTAATCTAATGGAGGCCCTTAACAGGAAATACTGTACTTATATTGGACAAAATGAAAACATTAAAATGAAAACATGACATTTACATGATATTCAGTTTGCCTTAACCTAAGTACTATCATTAGTTATTTTAATTCCAAAGCATCAAAATTTTAATAACTTTCTCAGAGAATAAAAATATTTACATAAATTTTTGAATTAAAAAACAACATAGTTAAGCAGTGTAAAAATTAGCTTTCCACACATAATTGAAAGATTTGAATTTTTTTTATTATCCCAGCAAACATTATACTAGAGAAAATGATTGGGAAAATACAAATAAGTTCATTAAAAACACAGGCTGATTATTCGTATCTATTACATTCAGAATTATGCAAAACAATTAGTTATATTGCAAAGCTGTAATTCCTTTTCTAACAAAGCATGATTTTATAAAACTTTAGTGTTGCCACTAATTCAATTTTAATACAAAATACTTATATACACAATACAATATAAAAGTAAACTGTGTAGTGCCTTCCACAAAAGGATATATTAAGGCGCTTTACAAATATACCAATATTTTGACCCAAATTACTTTTTGCTTTAGATTAAAATGAACAGGCTAAATGTTCCACTTTAAATACCAAAGGAATTTTTATTAAATTTTTTGATCTAAAATACCTTGGGTAACAGCAGCAGCAATGTCTACAAATCCTCCCACTGTATTCTCTAATTTCTAACATATTAAGTCAGAATAAAACAATTCCACTCAGTTTTGCACTTTGCAACAGCAGAAGGTAATAACTTTTTCAAAAAGTCAATCTCAAAGTGACTTTTTAGTCATACATTCTATAGTTTCCATTACAAATAAGAAGGTAGAAAAGATACAGCAGTAGGGCCTGCCTTATGATGTCACTGGACAATACATAACAGTATCTACAATTACATAATTATAGAACACATCTGATAAATACTATTGATATGCATAAAAAGGGTAAGTACAATAAAGACAGCAAGTTTTTATGAGAAAATTATTTTAAAAGAAAACATACAGAACCAACATTTTCACTCCATTTCAATGGAAAGTATCTATATTTTTAACATTGTTTTTCTCATCTTTTTGGTCAGGAAGCACCAGATTCTATACTGGAAGAAGTAGATGTAGTTTTGGAATAAGATAGCTGATAAGTATATCCAAACTGTTAAAACTGCTGATACCAAAGGCATGTATACTGCTTCAGATAAATGCAAAAGGCTTATAGTATCAGAGGAAATTTTAAAAGAATACATATTTGCGCCAGGCGCGGTGGCTCACGTCTGTAATCCCAGCACTTTGGGAGGCTGAGGTGGGCATGTAACTGGAGCCCAGGAGTTCCAGACCAACCTGGGCAACATGGCAAAACCTCATCTCTACTAAAGATACAAAAATTAGCTGGGCTTGGTGGCGTATGCCCAGCTACTTGGGAGGCTGAGGTGCGAGGACTGTGTGAGCCCCAAATGTCGAGGATGCAGTGAGCTGTGAAGCGCCACTGCACTCCAGCCTGGGTGACAGAGTGAGACCCTGTCTCAAAACAAAAAACAAAAAAAGAATACAAAATTTGTAGTGTCTGTTACATTTCAGCAATAGGGGGGAATACAGATTTTGTGGGAAGGGAAGGGGGAGGAGACAGCACCTTAGATTTCCTACAACATAAATGTAACAAAGTTATTTTCTACTGTATTGCACCTTAGTCCAAAAGTAAAACAACTAAATGAAAATTTAAATAAATCAGATTGAAAAAGCCCAAAGAGCAAGAGGAATACCTTATAAATGTGAGTACCCACCTAAAAATTCTTGAACTACTTTGTTTTGCATAGGATTTTATGGGACTAACCAAATATTCCATGAACCATGAGGTGAAGACTGCCATTTCATGAGAGTACATTTTCTTACAATTCCAATTAGAAATCCTTCAGAAATATTTCTGTATCAAGCTTGTAATGAGTCCAACATTTCAGTCCCCTCCAAATGATACATTTAAAACAACTTAATGTACCAGCAAGAGAGGCATTCATAAGGTCACCTTACATCACATGTTACAGACCTTTTCCATCACAAATTATCAGTTTATATAAGATGTGCTGAGTAGTGATTGGTAAGTTAAAAACAAAGTTCTTAGTTTAATATATCAATTTTCTCATGGGACAGAGGTCCATAACCTAGAGCCTGTGATAGGTTTCAGTATGTCCAAAATCCCTTGAAACTGCATGCAACATTGTATGTGTTGATTTTTTTTTTTTTTTTTTTCTGGGAAGAGTCCACAGCTTCCTTCGGATTCTCAAAAGAACCACTAACCCCAAAAGACCCATGATAACATAGTAGTAGGTTTTCAAGCTGAGTTCTGAAGGGACCACCTGTAGAAAGGTAGGAAGTGTGGGCTAATACGTGTTCTTTGCCCTGACTCTCCAATTCAACTGCAACAGCTCTGCCTTTAATTTTACTACATATGTGGTTTCAATTAGCTTTTATGTGAAGAAAGCTAAAAGTATGAAAATTATTAAAATTATGCCTCCAATCCCCAAATAGTAACTTTTGATAAAAACAATCCCTTATCAGTGGAGCTTAAGAAAAGGAAATAAAATACAAATTTTACTATGGTCAAAATAGAGCCTTTTTCCCCTTCCTAAAAGATAAGCTCATGTAATTTGGTATGAAACCTTAATCTTCCTTAGAACCTAAGCATTATACATAATAGGCATGTTGAACACATCATTTAACCTTAAATAAATTAGAAGGACTTGAATTTTCTACTAAGACCACTCTGTAAATTTTTCTAATTATTAATGGCCATCTTAAGAGTTAATTTTTTCACCAATTAATCTGCCCTTAGGTAAAATATTGCCAGATAGCCAGATTTTCCTTTGCCAATAACAATCTGTATATGCAGCACTGTTCTGAAAGCGGAAACAGGTAACATTGATGATATAATCAAAATAGTTACTATACAGGAAAAGTATATGAAAATGAAAATAATTCTTTGCTTAGGATGGTGAAAAAAATTTTAGTTTTCAGTACTGAAAATTTTTATTTATGGCAGCTTTGTTCCCTTTTAAAATTGGAAGCAGCATCAAAAATAACAATATGGAAAAAAAGCTAGTAGTGCTTTGGCTTCTTTTAAAGCCAGTAATTCTTGAGAAATAAATGCAAGAAGATTAAATATTCCATGGGGGCAGGGAGATAAATGCATTATTTTTCCTTCTGACAAACATATTAATATTTTTTCAACCCTGTATTCCTTAGTTTCAGGATGTGAATTATACAGATTAAGATTAGCCTAGGAACACTCACCAACACAATGGCTTAATTTCTCTAGCTTATTTTGTATCAAAAACAAGGTTATGAGGGGAAAAAAGAGCTCTGTAAATATGGGGTATGTTTCATATTTGGTTAAAGCAAGATAAAACTAAAACTGTCTTTCAAAAAAATTTCAAAAACTCTTGTCTTTTAAAATTATTTAGCATATATACAAATAGATACCAGATTTCTCCTTTTAAACAAAGCACTACTTATTTTAAGTACTTTAAGTACCAAGAACTGACTGTAATATTCAGTTCATAATTTACTTTCCTTATAACAATTTTTTTCTAAATACTGATTTAAACGGCTGGAATAAATTAACATTTTAAAAGGATTTCCCATAATTTAGGAAAATACAATATTGTACACAGAGCACACATATATAGCTCTGTCATATTTGCATAATTTTATTCTCAGAACCTCAAAACACCTCGCATTTCAGGCCCTTTTGCAAATTATCATTACATTTATTTACTAGTGTGTTAAACATATACTAGATCGCGATTTTTAATTTCTGAGCCTGTGTTTTGATCATCTTCATCCGACTGCTGCTCTGAGCCTTGTGAATTAATGTATTCATATTCAATAGGCTTCGGATAATTATATGGGTAGCCATTGTCATCAAAAAACCTTCGGAAGGTAAATTCATAGAATGCATGTTCAGGATGCTTCCCATTTTTATACCATCCATTGAGAGTGTCATTTACATTTTCTTCCTCGTTATCGTCACTCCATAACTTATCAGGATCAACAGGATCAAAATTTGATGTATCTGTTGGGTGTGTGATTTTAGGAATGTATGAAGCAGATTGCTGTCTCAGGTCACTGGAGAAATCAATTGTTTTAAAAAATGGATGAGCTTTTATTTCATCAGCACCATTCTTGCCTAAGCGATCTTCAGGTCCTCGGCAAAGTTTAATAATAAGATCAGAAGCTTCAGGACTGAGTTTAGCTTGTGGTGGAATGTGAAGAGATGTTTGCCAGTTGATAACCTTTAAAGATTTTTTAAAATTAGGGGGAAGAGATAAATTAGAAAAATAAAAATTTCCTTCAAGTTTTATACCAAAAGTCTCACTGGGCTATTTTTGTATTTTAAATAAATTACATGATATTTTGCTGGAAAATAATTTTTTCTCCTATCCCATCCTCTCCAGGCAACTTCTACTCACATTATAAGACTCAGTGTCAGTTTTAATCTCCCCTAGTAAACCTTTTTGCCTACGGTAGAAATGACTACTTCTACTCTGCCTCCCCTGTACCATATATTTATTTCTATCATATTTCTCATACCTTGTGGTACCTATTTATGTTTATGTCCTACTGAAATATAAAATTCCATTAAGGCTAGGGATCATGTTTTAGTGGTCTTTGTATCTCCTAGTGCTCAGTAAATTGCCTGGCACATACTTAATACATGTTTGACAAAATTTTTTCTGGTGCCAAGCGTGGTGGCTTTTGCCTGTAATTCCAGCACCCTGGGAGGCAGAGGTGGGAGGACTGCTTGAAGCTGGGAAGGTTCAAGACAAACCTGGGCACCAAAGCGAGACTCCTTCTCTACCAAAAAAAACCTTTAAAACTTAGCCAGGTATGGTGGCATGCATCTGTAGTCCTAGCTACTCAGAAGGTTGAAGCAGAAGGATTCCTGCAGCCCAGGAGTTTGAGGCTGCACTGAGCCATGACTGCACCACTGCACTTCAGCCTGTGTGACACAGTGAGACACTGTCTTAAAAAAAAAAAAAAAGCTCTGGTTATGAATAAAATGAAATGAGGAAGAAAGGAATGCCAAGTGAAGTCAGACTACCTAGTCTCTCCCGCTGAACTCTTGGAGGCAGGGGAATTGGTATACAACTCCAAGTACGATATTAAATGGATTTGGGGCAAACTCTGTTAAGTGGTAGAATTGTCATTTAACAAAGTTAAGATACCTTCAACTTGGGCACGCGCTGTGGCTCATACCTGTAATCCTAGCACTTTGGGAGGCCAAGGTGGGTGAATTGCTTGAGCCCAGAAGTTCAAGACCAGCCTGGGCAAAACGGCGAAACCCCATCTCTACAAAAAATACAAAAGTTAGCCAGGTTGGTGGTGTACATCTGTGGTCCCAGCTACTTGAGAAGCTGAGGTGAGAGGATCACCTGAGCCCAGGGAAGCCGAGGCCGCAGTGAGCCGTGATTGTGCCACTGCACTCCAGCCTGGGCGACAGAGCAAGACTCTGTCTCAAAAGTGGAAAAAAAAATCTTCAACTTGTTGCATGGTAGGTAGTCAATAAATATTTATTTAAAAGCTGAATAAATGAACACTATAATCTTCTTATTCATAGAGAAGCTAGTCAGCTACTACAGAGGGAAGAAAATATACTCCCTCTTCTATTATTTGTTCCTTTTAAAGTCTTACCCCAGATTAGAAAATTGAGATGCTTCAACTAATAATATAATATTTTAAAAACCTTTTTGGAAAAAAAAAAAGATACAGTTAATAATAGTTATTTATGCTTCCAGGTCCATCACTTATTTCAAACTGGAGAAATAAAAAATAAAATAAAATGAGATGAACAATTTTTTTTTTTTTTTAAACAGAGTCTCACTCTGTCGCCCAGGATGGAGTGCAGTGGCGTGATCTCGGCTCGCTGCAACCTCTGCCTCCTGGGTTCAAGTGGTTCTCCTGCCTCAGCCTCCTGAGTAGCTGGGATTACAGGTGCCTGCCACCTCGCACAGCTAATTTTTTTGTATTTTTTTTTTTTTTGAGACAGAGTCTCGCTCTGTTGCCCAGGCTAGAGTGCAGTGGTGCGATCTCGGCTCACTGCAAGCTCTGCCTCCCGGGTTCATGCCATTCTCCTGCCTCAGCCTCCTGAGTAGCTGGGAATACAGGCGCCTGCCACCAGGCCCGGCTAATTTTTTGTATTTTTTTTAGTAGAGACGGGGTTTCACCGTGTTAGCCAGGATGGTCTCGATCTCCTGACCTCGTGATCTGCCCGCCTCGGCCTCCCAAAGTGCTGGGACTACAGGCATGAGCCACTGCGCCCAGCATTTTTTTGTATTTTTAGTAGAGACAGGGTTTCACCATGTTGGCCAGGCTGGTTTCGAACTCCTGACCGCAAGTGATCGATCCACCTTGGCCTCCCAAAGTGCTAGAATTACAGGCGTGAGCCACTGTTCCTGGCCAAGTTTGACATTTTTTATTTTAATGTGTATTTAGGATTTTTCAGTTTAAGGCCAAAAAAAAAAAAAAAAAGACTAAGCACAGCAAAAGATTCAGATAATTCAAAGATGGATGAATAAAATTATATAAACTGAAGCACAGAGAGAAAACATGTAGAATAAAAGAAAGAATAAAGCATAAGGGAAATGGAGGACAGTATCAAAGGAACAGCATATGTATAATCATTAGAGTCTCAAAGGGTGAGAAGGAAGCAAAATAAATCTTTGAAGAGATGACAGAGAATTTCCCCAAATCGATGAAAGTCACTAATGTACATTTCAAGAAACTGAGTGAATCTCAACCAAGAAAAATACAAAGAAAACTACACATAGGCACACCATGGTCAAACTGAAGAAAACCAAAGTTAAGGAGAAAAAAATCCTAAAAGCAACCAGAGAGGTCCCAGTTTTGAGGAGGTACTACGTATACTCTCCCGTCTCCCTCCCACAGAAGGCAGCTATAAAACCTGATCAGGATGCATGAAGCAGCTACTTCAAGACCCTGAAAAGTAAATAATAATAGGTAGATTTGAGGAGAAGATGTAAATTTGAAGTACCAATAAACCTGGTGACCATTTAAAAAAAATATTCTGTAAGAGACAGGATTCTCACTATGTTGTCCACGCTGGTCTTGAACTCCTAGCCTCAAGCGATCCTCCCACCTCAGCCTCCCGAGTAACTGGGACTACAGGCCTGTGCCAGCACACCCAGATCCATTTTTTTTCACTCTAGTAGTCTGTAGGCTGGACTCAAGGTAGCCCAAAACTTGGGAGGAGCTGAACACAGACAGAGAGCTAGAGGAGAAGTCCCTGTAGTTCAGGCTCAGGGAGTAGAAAAGGAGTTTCCTGGTAGCAATGCAGGTGACAATAAGAGCCAATATGCCCCTAAAACTGACAGATGAACCCTCCTCTCCAATTGGAAATAAAATAACAAAGCATGGGCTGGGCTCGGTGGTTCACGCCTGTAATCCCAATACTTTGGGAGGCCGAGGTGGGTGGATCACTTGAGGTCAGGAGTGCAAGATCAGCTTGGCCAAAACGGCGAAACCCTGTCTCTATTAAAATACAGAAATTAGTGGGGTGTGGTGGTGCATAGCTGTAATCCCAGCTACTCGGGAGGCTGAGGCAGGAGAATCACTTGAACCCAGGAAGCAGAGGTTGCAGTGAGCCAAGATTGTGCCACTGCACTCCAGCCTGGGTGACAGAGTGAGACTACATCTCATAAATATATAAATAAATAAAATGATAATAAAGCATAGGGTCCCAATAAGACGGGTTGAATCTCTGTTGCTTGTTTTCTCTCTGTATCCTTTTGCCACCTTGTCCTGGATTCAGGTGCAGTTATGAGATATTGGTACAGTTGGGTAAGTAAAGCCTCACTTTCTGGTCAGAGAACTAAAATAGGGAGCCCCAGGGAACAGGAAGGTACTGGTGACATCACAGAAAGGGAGGAGATTGGGCAAGTGACCCCATTAAGTTGCTTATGAACTGCTGGGCTCCCCCTCCAAACTGTATCTACGTGAATCGAATCCTAAGGAGCATAACAAAGACTTTGAGAACTGAACTAAGGAAAAGACCATAGCCTACAAAGAGATCTGCCTAGAAAGGAAAAAAGGCTTTGAAACTGACATTGAAATCAAAAAAGCCTGGTAGGAACTTGCGGCCTGAACCCAACCAGGTTTAATGCTTGTCAAAACAAGGTCAAAATTATCCATAAGATCCAGAGTCTCGGCTGGGCCCTGTGGCTCACGCCTGTAATCCCAGCACTTTGGGAGGCCAAGGCAGGCAGATCACCTGAGGTCAGGAGTTCGAGACCAGCCTGGTCAACATAGTGAAACCCTGTCTCTACTAAAAATACAAAAATTAGTCGGGCGTGGTACCACGTGCCTATAGTCCTAGCTACCTGAGAGGCTGAGGCAGGACAATCGCTTGAACCTAGGTGGTGTAGTGAGCCGGGATCGTACCACTGCACTCACTCCAGCCTGGGTGACAGAGCAAGACTCCGTCTCAAAAAAAAAAAAAAAATCCGGAGTCTCATAATGTGTTATTTAAAATGTCCAGAATACAATCTAAAATTACTTAGTATAAACAAAAACACACACAAAAAAACCGGAAAATTTCAATTAACATAGAAAAAGTCAGTCAGTATTGATATGACATAGATGCTAGAATTTTCTGACAAAAACTTGAAAGTAACCATTATAAAAATGCTCCAGGTCAGGCACGGTGGCTCACGCCTGTAATCCCAGCACTCTGGGAGGCTGAGGAGGGCAGATCACGAGGTCAGGAGATTGAGACCATCCTGGCTAACACGGTGAAACCCTGTCTCTACCAAAAATAAAAAATTAACCAGGTGTGGTGTCTCTGCTAAAAATAAAGAAAATTAGCCAGGTGTGGTGGCGGGCGCCTGCAGTCCCAGCTACTCGGGAGGCTGAGGCAGGAGAATGGCGTGAACCTGGGAGGCAGAGGTTGTAGTGAGCTGAGATTGCGCTACTGCACTCCAGCCTGGGCGACAGAGCGAGACTCTGTCTCACAAAAAAAAAAAAAAAAAAAAAGCTCCAAATAAGGATCAACACTCATGAAATGAAAGGTCTCAAGCAAAGAAATTGAAGATATAAAGTATCAAAAAGAAATTTTATAATGGAAAAATAACCAAAATAAAATACTCAATGGATAGTCTCAATAGCAGAGTGAAGATGTCAGAGGAAAAAAATCAGTGAACTTGAAGATAGGTTGATACTGGCCGTGCACAGTGGTGTCACTCCTATAATCCCAGCACTTTGGGAGGCCGAGGCAGGTGGATTACTTGAAGCCAGAAGTTGGAGACCAGCCTGGCCAACATGGTGAGAACTCTGTCTTACTAAAAATACAGAAAATCAGCTGGGTGTGGTGGTGCGCCTATAGTCCTAGTGACTCGGGAGGTGAGGTGGAAGGATCGCTTGAACAAGGAGCTTGAGATGGAGCTTGCAGTGAGCTGAGATCATGCCACTGCATTCCAGCCTGGGCAACAAAACAACACTGTGTCTCAAAAAAAAAAAAAGAGGTTGATACTAATTACGCAATTCAATCAACTGCTCATTCTGAAAAGCAGAAAAAACAAAACCTTAAAATATAAGTAGAATTTCAGGAATCTGTGGGACCACACCAAAAGGTCTAACATTCCTGTGATTAACATCACAAAAGAAAATGTGTGGTACAGATAAATATTTGAAGACATGATGGCTGAACACACCCCAAATTTGATCAAAGACATAAACCTAAAGATTTGAGATGCTTGGTGAATACCAAACAGAATAAACCCTGAGAAATCCACGCCCAGACATATCATAATTACAATACAGAAGAAAAATTATTGAAACCAGCTACAGAAACATAATGCATTATTTCAGGGATCTGAATAATTGCAGATGTCTCATAAAATTATGAATGACAAAAGGAAGTAGACATTTTAAAGTGCTGTAAGAACTAAAACCCAGAATTTTGTATCAAGTGATAATATATGTATTTTTTTTTTTTTCTTTTTGAGA
>NW_012115855.1:602792-603326 GCF_000951035.1 Colobus angolensis palliatus | reverse complement strand
TTTGGTAGAGACATGGTCTATGATTGTTACTCACGCTGGTCTTGAACTCCTGGCTTCAAGCAATCCTCTTGCGTCAGCCTCCCAAAGTGCTGGGATTGCAGGCATGAGCCACTGCATTCAGCCTCTCACCTTGAGTTCTTTAAAGAACTTGATGGTTGAAAGCAAAATTGTTACATTGTTGGATGAGGCAGGTTGTGAGACAGGGTCACACTTTGTTGCCCAGGCTGGTGTGCTTATTAGCTCTTACTGCAGCCTCGACCTCCTGGACTTAAGGGATCCTCCCACTTACCGGTGCCCCTGCCCCAAGTAGCTGGGACTGTAGGCATGTACTACCACACACCAGCATGCGAGGTTAATTAAAAAAATTTTTTGTAGAGACAGGGTCTTACTATATTGCCCAGACTGATCTCAAACTCCTGTGTTCCAGTGATCTTCCTGCTGTGGCCTTCCAAAGCACTGGGATTACAGATGTGAGCCACCACATCTGGTTGGATGAGGTTTTATTATTGATTGATTGATTGATTGATTGATTGA
>NW_012115855.1:601418-602606 GCF_000951035.1 Colobus angolensis palliatus | reverse complement strand
CTGTCTCTACTAAAAATACAAAAATTAGCCAGGTGTGGTGGAGGGCACCTGTAATCCCAGCTACTCAGGAGGCTGAGGCAGGAAAATCACTTGAACCTGGGAGACAGAGGTGGCAGTGAGATGAGGTTGCACCACTACACTCCAGCCTAGGCAACAGAGTGAAACTGCATCTCAAAACAAAAAAAAAGGAAACAATATATATTTTGTAGTCACTAGAGCAATCATAAACAGAACTATATAAAGAGATAATAGTAAAAAACCACAGTAGAAAGAGATAGCACAGAAAATAGCAGAGTAGGAAGCATCAGGGGTCTACCCTTCCCTAAAATCAATCATTAAACTGGAAAAAGACTATCCGAATAGACTATTTTGGAACTTTGGAACCTTACAGCAGCCAGGAGAGTGCTTCATGAAGGGAGAGGCTGCTAAAATTTGGTTCAGACAGCAGTGTGTGTGAGCCCATTACCATCTACCATTCCTCAGTCCTGTGGCAGTCAGGAAAACCACAGCTTGCCTCCCTGGAGCAGCTGTTTAGTGCCAAGGTGGGCAGTAAGAACTCTGCCCTCTAAAAATTTGAGCCTGTCCATCTTGGTTGGTGTTAGTGATTCCCTGAGGGAACAGCATAGATGCCTGTCTGTCTCTGACCTGCACTGGCAGATTTAAAGAGACAAAGATCCATTTCTTCTTTTGACCCAGACATGTAAAGAAATATGTCAGGTCACTGGATTGGTTTACTTTTTGCCTTACTGTTGAGTTTTAAGGGTTCTTTATACATGGTAGATTAAAAAAACCTTTCTTAGCTATGTGATTTGTAAATATTTTCTCCCAGCCTGTAGCTTGTCTTTTCTCTTGACTATTATCTGTGGTAGAGGGAAAGTTCTTAGTTTTGATGAACTTTTTTCTTTTATGGGTCATGATTCTGGGGTCATTTCTAGGAACTCTTTACCTAACCCAAGCCCACAAAGATTTTCTCCTATGTTTTCTTCTAAAAGTATTATACCTTTAAGTTTTACCTATATATATGTGACTCAATTCGAGTTAATCTTTGTAAAGGTGTGAGGCTCAGTTTTTTTTTTTTTTTTTTTGAGACAGAGTCAGGAGAAGTTAGGTAAGAAGCAACAGTTTGGTCCTAGGCAAAATACCTGGAATGGTCACTGCAGGCTCCGTTTTTTTTTTTTTTTTTTTTTT
>NW_012115855.1:587954-600788 GCF_000951035.1 Colobus angolensis palliatus | reverse complement strand
GGCGGGTGGATCATAAGTTCAGGAGATTGAGACCATCCTGGCCAACATGGTGAAACCCCGTCTCTACTAAAAATACAAAAACTAGCTGGGTGTGATGGCACGTGCCTGTAATCCCAGCTACTCGGGAAGCTGAGGCATGAGAATCACTTGAACCCAGGAGGCAGAAGTTGCAGTGAGCTGAGATTACGCCACTGCACTCTAGCCTGATGATAGAGCAAGACTCTGTATTAAAAAAAAAAGAGAGAGAGAGAGAGAGAACGACCAGGAGTTAATTAGACTTCAGAAAGAAGGAAGGGTTATAGAAGAGAGAGATGGAAGTAGGGCATTCCAGACAGAGGGAATGGTATGAACAGAGGGCAAATTCCAACTTTAACCCATGGACAAAGGAATCACCAAAGGGTATTAAATCAGACAGTTTATGGTCAAAATTGTGGGTAGCTTCTCATTTAAGTGCCAGAGGTATTTTCAAATGGGGATATAAACATTTGTTTGTAGTTTGCATAGAAGGAGACAAAGCCAGGAGGCAGTAGGTGACAAGGAGTGAACTAAAATAAATCTTCAAAATGGACTTAAAGGCCTGTTTTGTTCTGTTTGAGAAGGAGTTTCGCTCTTTCACCCAGGGTGGAGTGCAATGGTGAGATCTTGGCTCACTGCAACCTCTGCCATCGGAGTTCAAAGGATTCTCCTGCCTCAGCCTCCCAAGTAGCTGGGATTACAGGTGTAACCATACTCAGCTAATTTTTGTATTTTTAGTAGAGACGGGGTTTTGCCATGTTGGCCAGGCTGATCCCAAACTCCTGACCTCAGGTGATCCACCTGCCTACACCTCCCAAAGTGGTAGGATTACAGGCATAAGTCACCGTGCCTGGCCTAAAGACCTTTTTGAGAATGATATATGAGTATGATGTATGAGTGAGGGGGGATACAAGATTATGGGGATATGGCATCATGGAGACTGGAGTTCATACATGCAATTTTAGTGAGTTCATATACCCTTACAAGTTCATTCTTTTCCTTTTATAAATTAAACTTTTTTTTTTGTAGAGATGGGGTCTCACATTGTTGTCAGGCTGATCTTGAACTCCTAGGTTCAAGCAATCCTCCTGCCGCAACCTCCCAAAGCACTGGCATTATGGGTATGAGCCACTGCACCCGGCCCAAGCTCATTCTTTAACTCCAGACTAAAATGCTCTAAGTACTAATAAATAAAGGTCAATGATGTAGCAACTTTGTGATAATTATTTTAATATAGATGCCATACCTTACCTTCATTTGTGTTTCTAATGGTGTTTGTGCCAAGAAAGGAGGTTGTCCCACCAACATTTCAAAAAGAATAACACCAACACTCCACCAATCACACAACTGTGTGTATCCTAAAATAAGATACCAAAGTTAGTTATTTACAAGCACTTTAAAAATGCTCAGAATACAATAAAAATTAACATTAAATCACCAATTTATATTGTAAAATTAATACTTTTATTATAAGCCTGAAAAATAAGGCATATTCTAGTGTTGTTTTGGCTGGTCTAAAGGCCTACTGAGATTTTATATGAAAGAAGTGCTTTACCTGTTCGTAGCAATACTTCAGGTGCAATATAATTGGGAGTCCCAACCAAAGAATGTGCTAAACATCGCTGGTGCTGGCGTGCAGCTCTCCGCTCTAATGGCTTCAGTCTGTCTCCACATCGACAGCTTGAGGGATCCCCCCATTCATTACTGAAATCCATGCTATCTTGCCGTGGATGGTCACCTGCACAACAAAAGAATAAATAAATAAAATCAACAAGGACAACAGTAAACCTGAAGTCTATTTAATCTTCTGACATCATGGTTTACGGTTAACAACATTCTCCCTTGTGACAAACTAAGACACAATGTATGCCAAATCATGGATGGTGTTTATTACCAATTAGAGCCTGCTTTCTGAGATGTCAATAGGAATGATTTTACACTTGAAAAAAAAAAAGCCTAAGATTTAGCAATTTATTCAGTGTTAAATAACAACAATATGAGTCATGGGGAGATTAAGAGTTTGTTATTTAGCCCACTCCCTGGTACTACTCTGGACAAACTTTCAAACAAATTAGATCAGTGTTTCATTCAATAAATGACAGTGATAAGACAAAGCTCTGGTTACATTCTAGTAGGAAAAGAAACAAAACAAACAATTACACATATAAGGAACAGTGACATACCCTACACAGAGAATCAACACAGGGTGATGTGACAAATGTGACTGGATAGCTACATAAGACTGAATGGCTAGGAAAGACCAATTGAGAAGGTGACATCAGCTAAATCTTAAAAAAACAAGAAGGACTCAACCATTTAAAAATCAGGTTTAGGTATTCCACACAGAAATAACAGCAACAGAGAGAAGAACAGTGCAGCTGATAGAAGGGAGAACTGTAGGAAATGGGGCAAGAACTGTAAGAAATGCAGTAGGAACAAATACACATGGGTTTTGCAAGCAATAGAAATGGTCTGCCTTTTACTTCAAGTAAAGGGAAAAGATATTGGAGAGTTTGAAGCAAGAAGATAATAATATCTGATTTATGCTTAAAAAAAAGAGTTCTTTATGAGCCATGTGAAGTTTGAAAGGTCTATTTGAAATCCATGTGAAGACAGACAGGAAGCAGTTGGATAGAGAAATTATGAATTTCAGAGAAAGGCCATTTCTGGAGACAGAGATTTGGAAGTCATTAACATATAGATGGCAAGAAGTCACCTAGAATATAAGAAATTAATATTTATTATATTTATATAATATTTATCTGGGATGTTTGATTAAAATATGATTTCCCTTTGGGAGGCCGAGGTGGGTGGATAATGAGGTCAAGAGATTGAGACTATCCTGGCCAACATGGTGAAACCCCATCTCTACTAAAAATATAAAAATTAGTTGGGTGTGGTGGCGTGTGTCTGTAATTCCAACTACTCAGGAGGCTGAGGCAGGAGAATCGCTTGAACCCAGGAGATGGAGGTTGCAGTAAGCCGAGATTGCGCCATGGCACTCCAGCCTGGCAACAGACCAAGACTCTGTCTCAAAACAAACAAACAAAACAACAACAAGAACAAAAAGATTTCTATGCCCCAGTGAAGACTTTTGATCAAAAGACAGGAATAGAGCCTAGGAATCATGTTTTTAAGAAGCTTTCCAGGTAATAATTCAGTCGAATCTGGGGAGACACTAAATTCCACTATGTCAAACATTAAAGTAAGTTCAACTGTCTCAGTTCTACCCATTTTAATGTCAATCTACTTGTGTTCACAGAAGCACAGGAGGCCAATACTTACCTTAGAGAATTGTTGTGAGCATATTAGAATATATTGTTAAGCACCTAGTACATAGTATTTAACAAATGTTAGATTGACTTACACTTCCATTAGTGCTTGGAGGGATCTTGGTGAGGCAGTGTGGTGTAGTAGAAATAACATGAGCCCTGAAATCAGACAAACCTGTGTTCAAAGCCTAGCCCTTACACTTGATTTCTGTCTGACCCTGGGCAAGTTACTTCATCTAACTAGGCCTCAGTTTCTTCATCCTGCCTCACAGTGACATTGTGAGGATAAAATAGGATCAAGGAT
Organism: Colobus angolensis palliatus; assembly: GCF_000951035.1. Taxonomy (NCBI): domain Eukaryota; kingdom Metazoa; phylum Chordata; class Mammalia; order Primates; family Cercopithecidae; genus Colobus; species Colobus angolensis. The sequence continues at coordinate 597,197 of NW_012115855.1, read as the reverse complement.
CATGAAGTGTTTAGGGTTATATAAGTTGTGTAATAGTCACGTAATGGAATCCTAAATAGCAGTGAAAATAAATGTTACATGTAATAACATGGAGGAACCTCAAACAAGTCAACACAAAGAATATATATAGATTAAATTTAAATAAAGGTTAAAGAGTAGGCAAAATGAAATAATATATTATTTAGAGACATATACATTTGTAATAAAAGTATCAATAAAAGAACCTATTATAAAGTTCTGAAATAATAATTATCTCTGTGGAGGAGAAAAGGGGAAGTGATTGTTTAGGGGCTTCTAAAGTACTGATAGTCTACTTCTTCAACTGAATGATGGATATGAGGATTCATTAAAAAATTATTTTTAAAATGTTATTTGGGATATAAATGATGAATTGATGGGTGCTGACGAGTTGATGGGTGCAGCACACCAACATGGCACAAGTATACATATGTAACAAACCTGCACGTTATGCACATGTACCCTAGAACTTAAAGTATAAAAAAAAAAAAAAAAAAGTTATTTGGCCAGGCGCAGGGGCTCACACCTGTAATCTCAGCACTTTGGGAGGCTGAGGCAGGTGGATCACCTTCAGGAGTTTGAGATCAGCCTGGCCAACATGGCGAAACCCCATCTCTACTAAAAATACAAAAATTAACTGGGCATGGTGGCGGGTGCTTGTAATCCCAGCTACTCGGGAGGCTGAGGCAGGAGAATCACTTGAACCCAGGACGGGGAGGTTGCAGTGAGCTGAGATCGCGCCACTGCACTCCAGCCTGTGTGACAGAGCAATACACCATCAAAAAAAAAAGTTATTTGTCTGACATATTCACAAATAAAATGTAAAAGGTGTGACTCAAAAAATGTTAATGATATTTAGAAAGAATCAAGTCTAGCACATTCTTTCATTTTGTAAGTCTAAGTGCCTAAAGGATTCACCCAAGTTTATCCAACAGAATCAAGATCTGACCCACATCTTCTGGCTCTCATCCAGTGATGATATCATCTTATAATTACTACATCAATAAATTACATTAGTATGAACAAACTAAAATAAATTTGATGAGTTTACTTACCACTCTGATAGTACTTAGAATCGTGTGTCCATCTGAAGCCAGTGCAGAGGCCAAAGTCAGTCAATTTAATATGACCATCACGATCAATCAAAATATTATCAGGTTTAATATCTCTATGAATAAAACCCATTTTATGAACACTTTCAACTGCACAGGTTAGTTCTGCTATGTAGAATCGTGCCAGATTTTCTGGAAAGATGCCCATTCTAATTAATAGGCTCATCATATCACCCCCAGGAATGTAGTCCATTACAAAGTATAAATTGTCCTTATCTTGGAATGAATAATACAGACGAACTACCCATTCATTGTCAGCTTCAGCCAGGATATCTCTCTCAGCTTTAACATGAGCAACTTGATTTCGAAGAAGAACATCTTTCTTTCGAAGAGTTTTTGTTGCATACAAAGCCTTGGTATCTACTTTTCTTGCTAGGCAGACTTCACCAAATGCTCCTATTCCTAGTGTCTTTATTTTCACAAACATAGATTTGTCCATTTTAGCCCTTTTAAGACGGATGTAATTAGATTCTTTTTGGCAAAGCATCTTTCTCATCTGATCCTGGGCATCTTGAGATAATCCAACCTAGGCAAATAAACTAGATGTTAAATAAGAATTATCTTCTTCAATATTGAATATTAAGAAATAGCTTGGAAAAACTTCAGGCATATATTTAAAGGTTAAATACATAATTTTTAATAAAGCATGTTAGAAATCTAGAAAACATTTCAAAGGAAATTAATGATCAAAAGTGCAGCCTAAGGGGTAGTTAAAAGGATATTCAAAGTGAATACATATGCAAATTCAGCTGTGGAGCGCAAGAAGAGGGTACCAGATGAGTAAGCTTTCTACTCTTCTCTAATGCACTCCAAAAAAAAAAAAAAAAAAAAAAAGAGAGAGAGAGAGAGAGAGAGAGAGAAAAAAAAAAAAAAAAAAAGGTTCTCAATGTGCAACAAACACCTGTTAACATGCATCTTCATTTATCTCTCTGTTATATGCTTCTCTTGGTGGAATTTCTAGGCCTCAAATATTCTTCCTCCTATTTTGTCCTTCATGAAAAAAAAAATTCTTCCACTCCAGGTTCATTTATTCTAAAAAATTAATGTACCAAAGAACAACAAAACAATACCTTTTCTAACCCACCAATCCTTTCCCCATTCTCAATAAATACATAATAGTCATTAATAATCTTTCCTTTTCTCTTTTTCAGGGCATTAGAGTAAAGGTGCGACTCACAGCCCACCACTAACACAAATTGCAAAGGGTTTCTCCTACTTCGAAAAGAACAACCTGGTTGTTCACAAGATATCCTTTGGATATTTAGGAATACTTCAAAGAATAGTCGGTGTGACTCATGAATATATCAAAAAATAGATTAAAAACAAAAACTAACTTCTAAGTATTATAGATATGGAATGCCTGGATTTAAAAGGGAGAAACATTTTTGGCTAACTAATAAAGAATTAATTAAAGGGTTTAAATAGAAAAGAAATTCAATTGGAAAAGTGGGGTCTAATTCTAGAAATACAAGACTAAAATAGAGCAACCACATGCTTCTGTTAGGATTCATATTTGCATGCAAAATCTTTTAAGGGTGGCATGCCAGACTTAGTTCAGAACTGTTTCTCTTAAAATCTTACTTGCCTACACAGTAATGGAGACTACAGAAGTCAGCAAAGCTTCCAACACCATAAAAGTTTAAATCAGCTATTAGTGAAAGTGAAGAGGAAAAAGGAAAAATAAACTAAGAAAATACACATAGACAGACTTTAGTAAGAAATCCTAAGAACTAAAATATGAATAAGTCATAGAAATTATTATGGTATTTCTCATTTAATAAAATATAAAATGGAAACAATACTGTAAAATCAGATTTGGAAAAATCATTTTATAAGAATGGTTCTCTCAAGTATATATATAAAGGAGTTTAATCACAAGGTTAATAAGCCTCTTGGATTGTGAGTGACAGATGTAAGATTAGGAGTCAAATCTTTGAACTGTAAGCATATGATAAAAACAGTAATAGGCGGGTGCGGTGGCTCACGCCTGTAATCCCAGCACTTTGGGAGGCAGACGCGGGTGGGTCATGGGGTCAAGAGATCAAGAGCAGCCTGGCCAACATGGCAAAACCCCGCTTCTACTAAAAATAAAAAATTAGATCGGTGTGGTGACGGGCGCTTGTAGTCCCAGCTACTGGGGAGGCTGAGGAAGGAGAACTGTGGAGGCTGCAGTGAGCCGAGATGGCGCCACTGCACTCCAGCCTGGCGACAGAGCGAGACTCCGTCTCAAAAAAAAAAAAAAAAAAAGATGATGATCGTACTACCTTAATATCTAGTGAAGAGATCTATGTGAAATGACAACACAGATTAAAATGTTTACTTATTCTGATCTCCCTTTTAGTGCAGTTTGACTAAATAATTTCAGCACATTTTTCTCTAGTATATTATAAAAATGAAATGAGAAGGGAGAAATAACTGAAGGGAATTTCTTTTACACTTTCTAGTAAGATCTATGTGATGAATAAACCCATAAACTCCAAATTTTCTACAAGTAAAAGGAATTGTTTCATAAGTATATCAAGAGATGAGACTCACATATTTCTTTTTTTTTTTTGAGATGGAGTCTCGCTCTGTCGCCCAGGCTGGAGTACAATGGCGCGATCTCGGCTCACTGCAACTGCCACCTCCCAGGTTCACGACATTCTCCTGACTCAGCCTCCCCAGTAGTTGGGACTACAGGCGCCTGCCACCACGCCCGGCTGATTTTTTTTCGTACTTTTAGTAGAGACGAGGTTTCACCGTGTTAGGCAGGATGGTCTCAATCTCCTGACCTCATGATCTGCCGGCCTCGGCCTTCCAAAGTGCTGGGATTACAGGCGTGAGCCACCGTGCCCGGCTTGAGACCCACAAATTTCTAGTTTATGTTTAAATATTGTAAGATAATGTATAAAACCTAGAAAACAACCCTTCCTCCAATTTTCATATAAAGGTATTATGTACACCTAAACTATATACTGCAAATTATATTTTTCTTAATTTACACAAGATTTTATTAGAGGATATTCTGAGTAAATCTTGAAATACTAAAAAAAAGCTACAATCAAAAGCACTTTAATATTTATTCACTTTTAAATTCTGTAACTGATAATATATTGTATTCAGCTATAAAAAAAGAAAAATACTGGAGCACAATATTTTAAAATAAACACCAAGCAAATGGATTTTAAGTATAAAAATGGACATTTTAAAAGGTTTTACCCGCATCATTTCATTCTCTAATTGTTTTTTACGATGTAGACGCTGCTGATGAGATTTGAGTACATTTTCTACATGTTGCTCCATAAAGAATTTAAATGCTTGAGGAGAATAACTTTGAATACGAGATTCCCTTCGCTCTTCATCTTTCTTGTTTTTCCTAACAGTAATGGGTGAAGTTGTAATCTGTTTCTTTTCTTTATCCCCACTATCAACATTTTCATAACTCTTTTCACTCTCATCTTCCTTGGGCAAGCTTGGCTGATCCTCTTTGCTAGGCTTACTGATTGATTCATATGGAGGAACAGATGGGTTTTGGTGCAGCAGATGTTTTGGGTAGGGTGGTGGTGGTCCTTGATAGTTTGGAGCTTCAGCAACAGGTGGCATCACAGTCACATTTGAAGCGGTTCCCTCAGGAAAAGGACTGGGTTGAACAGTTTGAATTGGCTGTGGTATCCAAGAAGGGTGTGTAGGTGCTAAAGCAGTCTGTAGCTCTGGTTTTAATACACGCATGCTTTTCACAGGCTGTTGAATAGGAGCTGGTGTAATTGCAGTGACTGTTGTAGCGGAAGGCTGAGAATTAGCAGAGTGACTTGCTCTATTTCCTAATGGGTTATTAAAAGAATTTGACCTCACTGGTATGTTAGGTTGCCATGTAGGGATTTCATGCCCACTGCTCGGGGATGACTGGGCTGGAGCAGAAGATGACTGAGGCCAATTTGTTTGCAGTCCAGGTACATTAATGTTATACAGTTCCATGTTATGACTATTTCTGTTTGGCACCATCATAGACTGAGGAATATTTCCATTTGTATATGACGAAGGAGCAGCAGATCCCCCTGTTTGTAAAGCAGAAGGGCTTTGTCCATTAGTTGCAGTCAGAGGATATGGAGGTGGTGGCTGCCGATTCACAGTGCCAGCAGGGACAACATTTTGGTGTATCATGAAATCAGTTTGTCCAGTACCATTCTGCATTCCAGGTCTCCCTGATGGAAAGTTAAATTTGCTAGAACTCTGCATGATGATTGGTTGTCTGCCAACAGGAACAGAACTAATGCCTCTCTGTCCCTGATTAGAAGGATTCATGGGGGAAGTATTGAGAGGTGGTGGAGGATAGCCCTCTTGCCATGCCCCAGGTGGGACAGGAGAGATTCGGGAGATTACGTATTCCATGTTTCCAGAATAGCGTTTTGTTTGAGAGTTTGGTTCCCATGAAGGGGGAGGTGGAGTTGTACCTCTTGGAGGGGGAGTCTGGCCTCTTGGAGGTGGCGGAGGAGTAACACTCCTTACTTGAGGTGGAGGTGGGGGGTTCACTCTCTGTCCGTTGCTGGGGTGAGCTTGAGCAAATGCTGTTATACCAGATCCAGACAAAGGTCTTCCTACATCTGTCTGTGAGTTGGGACTCTCAGAATGATAGGCCACACTTTCTCCTAGTGGTTGGCCATGCCTCTGAGGAACTAAGGATTCTTTAGAACCTTTCCAGCTCTGTTTGCGGTTAACTGATTGTTGCACATTTCCTATGGTTATAAGAGAGATAAAGAGGAAAAAGAATCATGTTTTCAACCTCTTATTTTTGAAAAGTTTGCAATTCTGATACTACAAATGATACTCAATTCTCTTTCAAGAATTATAAAAATATAAAAAAATTCAAGTGATCTCTTGTACAAAATGGTGACTGTAGTTAATAACGTATTGTACTCCTGAAAACTGCTAAGAGAGTAGATTTTAAGTGTTCTCACTACAAAAAAATGATATGTGAGGTAATAATACATGTTATTTAGCTCAATTTAGCAGAAAAATAAAAAAGAGTTATAAAAATAAAATTTCAGTAAGTGGTTTCCTTTCACCTTTTAAAATTTTATTTACTTTTGACCGGGCGTGGTGGCTCACACTTGTAATCCCAGCACTTTGGGAGGCTGAGGTGGGTGGATTGCTTGAGCCCAGGAGTTTCAGACCAGCCTGGGCAACATGGTGAAGTCCCATCTCTACTGAAAACACAAAAATGAGCCAGGTGTGGTGGCACGTGCCTGTAGTCCCAGCTACTAGGGAGGCTGAGGTTGAAGGACTGCTTGAACTTGGGTGGTAGAGGTTGCAATGAGCCGAGATAATGCCACTGTACTCCAGCATGGGAGATAGAGTGAGACCTTGTATCAAAAAAAAAAAAAAAAAAGTATTCTTGACTGATGGCTCAAAATTCACAAAGTACAATATCATACTTCTGTCCTTTAGCCGACCGATCTTTAATAAGGTACTTCAGGGATATAAATATACAAGTTAGTACTATAGTATAGTACTACAGTATAGTAGTACTATAGTATAGTATAGTACATCCTATATGTACTACTACTATGCCTAGGTTTTTTCATTAAACAAAATGAAGATTGTATCAGTATAGAAAGTATTTCCTCACTTTAAAAAAATGTTACCATTGTTTTTCACCTTACGGATATACCCTAATTTATTTAATCAGTTCCTTCACTGATGGACATTTAGGTTATTCTCAGTCTTTTGCTTTATACATTAAAAAAAAAATGCAGCAATGAAAAATTTTGAACAGGCCAGGTGTTGTGGCTCAGGCCTGTAATCCCGGCACTTTGGGAGACTGAGGTAGAAGGATCACTTGAGGCCAGGAGTTTGAGACCAGCCTGGCCAACACGGCGAAACCCCATCTCTACTGAAAATACAAAAAAATTAGCTAGGCGTGGTAGTGTGCACCTACAGTCCCAGCCACTCGGGAGGCTGAGGCAGGAGAATTGCTTGAACCCAGGAGGCCAACGCAGCAGTGAACTGAGATTGTGCCACTGCACTCCAGCCTGGGTGACAGTGCAAGACTCCATCTCAAAAAAAAAAAAAAATGTTTTTTGAACAGATATAGTTTCATATATATGCATGCATATTTGTAGATAAATTATTAGAGGTGGCATTATTAAGCCAAAGGGCGTATCTATTTGTAATATTCATAGCTAGTACTGATTTTAAATATATTTAAATATATATATATTTAAATTGAAACAGAGTCTCACTTTGTCACCCAGGTTAGAGTGCAGTGGCACAGACTCACTGCAACCTCCACCTCCCGGGTTCAAGTGATTCTCCTTCCTCAGCCTCCCGAGCAGCTGGGACTACAGGCACACGCCACCACGTCCAGCTAATTTTTGTAATTTTAGTACAGATGGGGCTTCGCCATGTTGGCCAGACTGGTCTTAAACTCCCGACCTCAAGTGATCTGCCCACCTCAGCCTTCCGAAGTGCTGGGATTATAGGTGTGACCCACTGCGCCTGACCTTTTAATATGGTTTTTAAAACAGAAAAAGATAGTAGGCTATAATTAGCTGAGCATTAAATAAGGTATAGATTTTACAGAAACTGTCTTTAATGGAATTTCCGATCAATAAAACAAGCAAAAAAATAAACAATACCAAAAAAAGAGAAGTATTTAAAATAGAATAGTCCAGCCACTTAGGAAAAACATACAAGATACATTGGTATAAAGACAATACACATATACATTCCAGAAGGACTAAAGGTTTAAATATTAAAGATGAAATCATGTAAGCACTAGAAAAAAAGAAAAGACCATTCAATAATATTGGGGTACCTCTAGCAAATGTCTGCCCAGGCATGACAAAAGTAGAGATCTAAATACAAACACTCATTACCATTAAAAAACAAAACAAAAAAGAATACTAACAAATTTGAAAGCTCAACATTATCCTGGGCAAAAATATATCTAACAACACATCTGAGAAAAAAAGTGGTAAAATGTGGTGAATGTTCACAATGTTCAGTTTAACAATCCCTTTCATCTAGGCGGGGCAGCATTTGGGGGTCTATATTCTCAAAGGAGGAGCCAGACGAAAAGCAGGTAAGTAAATAATGTTTGGGGAACATATCATTCTGGATAAACCGGACAAGTCCTCTGGCCATCAGGCTCTTTCTCACTTTCCTCAGACGGCCAGGTGAAGTCAAATACACCATGTCACTCATTCAGCTTTTAGAGTATACAGTCACCGCTGTTGTTCTGCGCCTCCCACAGAGCTCTCCATATTCTTCCACTTCCCAAACCTTTCCACTATGTCCTCTGAATCCACCTGGCTCCACAGCCAGCAAATGTGCCTAATCGGTAACCCCTCCTCCAAGCTTTCCTGCACCTTCTTGAAGCTGGTTTTCTTCTGCTGATATTACTTTCCTTTCTGCCCTTTGAAATTAAGGTTTTCTTTAAAAATAACCTGGCGAAAAGATGGAGTTCTAACATTTGTTCTTACAGGTTTGATATTATTCCTTTAAAAAAGCCAGCTCTTTTGAAGTTCATGCTATGTGGGAGGCCACACTCACTAATTCCTCTCACCTAATGAGCTCCTACCTATTTGCTCTGCTTCATTCAGCCACAGCTTCAGCATTCAGTCTACCCTAAGCCCCGCCTTCATCCTGTAACCTCCATATCCACGAGAACAAACCATCTATTGCCCTCATATCTCAGCTTCTTGACGTCCCCTCTTCCACTCCACATCAAGTATCATTCTCATGACTGTATTTCAAATTTTGGTATCACTCATATCTGCTAGTTTCAGAATCACTTCTTTAAGGTTTATATGTTTATACTCCCAGACCACAACTTCTTCTCTTTTGTTTACTCCTACTGCAAAAGTTTTTAAACTTTATTAAGTAGCAACCTTACCAAGATCTCCAAGATTTTTTTTTTTTTTTGAGACAGAGTCTCGCTCTGTTGCCCAGACTGGAGTGCGCTGGCATGATCTCGACTCAATGAAACCTCTGCCTCCCGGGTTTAAGCGATTCTTCTGCCTCAGTCCCGTGTGGCTGGGATTACAGGCAGGTGCCACCACACCCAGCTAATTTTTGTATTTTCAGTAGAAATGGGGTTTCACCATGTTGGTCAGGCTGGTCTTGAACTCCTGAC
>NW_012115855.1:586857-587309 GCF_000951035.1 Colobus angolensis palliatus | reverse complement strand
CGATTCTCCTGCCTTAGCCTCCCAAGTAGCTGGGATTACAGGAGCTGACTACCCCATCTGGCTAATTTTTTGTATTTTTAGTAGAGACAGAGCTTCACTATGTTGGCCAGGCTGGTCTTGAACTCCCGACCTCATGACCTGCCCACCTGGGCCTCCTAAAGTGCTGGGATTACAGGCATGAGCCACTGCACCCGGCCCATTCATTAAATATTTATAGAGCATCAACTATATGCCAGGCACTGCTCTAAGCATTCCAATGACATTGGTAAACAGAACATTCCTGGCCCATGGGACCTACATTCTCAAAGGAGGAGCTAGACACAAAGCAGGTGAATAAATAAACGAGGTAACTTCAGGAAATGATAAATGCTCTGTGAATGAAACATAAATGGCATCAAATGATAGAGAGTAACGAGAGGATAGAAAGGGATAAGGGCTCCTCTGAGGGATAA
>NW_012115855.1:576169-578362 GCF_000951035.1 Colobus angolensis palliatus | reverse complement strand
AAACATATATATATATATATATTTCTTTTCTTTTCTTTTCTTTTTGAGATGGAGTTTTGCTCTTGTTGCCCAGGCTGGAGTGCAATGGCTCACTGCAATCTCCGCCTCCCAAGTTTAAGTGATTCTTCTGCCTCCGCCTCCCCAGTAGCTGCGATTACAGGCATGCGCCACCATGCCCAGCTAATTTTGTAGCGCATGCCCAGCTAATTTTGTATTTTTAGTAGATTTTAGTAGAGACGGGGTTTCTCCATGTTGGTCAGGCTGGTCTCAAACTCCCAACCTCAGGTGATCCACCCGCCCCAGCCTCCCAAAGTGCTGGGATTACCGGTGTAAGCCACTGTGCCCAGCCTAAACTTATTACTATTATTATTATTTTCTGAGACAGAATCTCGCTCTGTCACCCAGGCTGGAGGGCAGTGGCGTGATCTCAGCTCACTGCAAGCTCCGTCTCCCAGGTTCATGCCATTCTCCTGCCTCAGTCTCCCGAGCAGCTGGGACTACAGGCGTTCGCCACCATGTCTGGCTAATTTTTTGTATTTTTAGTAGACGGGGTTTCGCCGTGTTAGCCAGGACGGTCTCAATCTCCTCACCTCGTGATTCACCCGCCTCAGCTTCCCAAAGTGCTGGGATTACAGGCGTGAGCCACCATGTCCAGCCCTAAACGTATATTTTTATGTCATTTAAAATTTTAACTTTCTTTTCTTTTCTTTTTTTTTTTTTGAGAAAGGGGCTCACTCTATTGCCCAGGCTGGAGTGCAGTGGTGCTATCGCAGCTCACTGCAGCCTTAACCTTCTGGGCACAAGCAATCCTCCCACCTCAGCCTCCTGAGTAGGTGGGACTGCAGGCACATGCCACCATACCTGGATAATTTTTTGTAGAGCTGGGGTTTCACCATGATGCCCAGGCTGGTCTCAAACTCCTGAGCTCAAGCGATCCTCCCGCCTCAGCCTCCCAAAGTGCTGTGATTACAAGTGTGAGCCACCATGCCTGGCACTTAAATTTTCATTTTCTAATAATTTATTGTATTTATAAAACTATGAATTGAATTCATGATGAATTGGAAATTTGAAAAATCAAAGGTCTTCACCATAGATGGTTTGAGAAGCACTACTCTTGCTAATGTCCTCACTCTCTCCTCCAGAAATACTTCCTGAAGGTATACCTTGTTTTTTTTTACTACTACATATCCTGTTTAGTCCTCAACCCACTCCAGTCTGAATTATGCTCCCATGATATGACAAGTTACCTCATTTGCTGAACCCCCAATCCATATGCTGAAGTCATAACCACCAGTACTATAAGATGTGACTGTATTTGGTAATTAAGATTAAATTAGGTCACTAGGGTGGGTCCTAATGCAGTATGACCTGTATCCCTGTAAGAGAAAATTTGGACATGGAGACAGAGACTCAAGACACATGCACATGCAGAGGGACAAACATATGAGGACACAGCAAGGCGGCGGCCATCTACAAGCCAAGGAGAGCGGCCTCAGAAGAAACTAGACCTGCCAGTAACTAATTGTGGACTTTTAGTCTCCAGCACTCAAATAAATCTTAATTGTTTAAGCCACCCAGTCTGTGTTATTTTGTTATAGCAGCCCTAGCAAACTAAAACACCACGTCACTAAAGTCAACAAGATTATTTTTTAGTTCTCATCTTGGTCAGTATCTCTTTCTTAACAGTATATGGCATTTTGACCATTCCCTCCCCTTCTTGAAACATTCTCTTACTGTGGCTCCCAAAACACTGAAAACCTTACTGGTTTTCTTCCTTTTCACCTATTTCTTCTCTGTCCCCTTTGCAGGTTTACCCCTTCCTACTAGCTATTAAATAATAAGCTTGGTTGCAGGCCATCTTATTATTTTGATCTATGTAACATCCCTTAGGTGACCTATTTCATATGCCCGGCTAACGCATACATACCCAGCTCCCTACTTGACATCTCCACTTGGAAAACTACAGCCAGATTTACGATCCTTCCCACCCAAATTCTATTCTCTCTTAACATTCCCTTTCTTAATGTCAGGTATTATCATCCATTTATTTTTCTTTTTTTTTTTTTTGAGACGGAGTCTTGCTCTGTTGCCCGGGCTAGAGTGCAGTGGCCGGATCTCAGCTCACTACAAGCTCCGCCTCCCGGGTTTACGCCATTCTCCTGCCTCAGCCTCCGGAGTAGCTGGGACTACAGG
>NW_012115855.1:561381-574344 GCF_000951035.1 Colobus angolensis palliatus | reverse complement strand
AAAAAAAAAAAAAGACAAAATTAAAAGAGGTAAAATGGCAATTAAAAAATAACTAATAGGCCAGGAGTGGTGGCTCACACCTGTAATCCCAGCACTTTGGGAGGCCAAGGCAGGTAGATCACGAGGTCAGGAGTTCAAGACCAGCATGGCCAAGATGGTGAAACCCCATCTCTACTAAAAATACAAAAACTAGCTGGGCATGGTGGCAGGTGCCTGTAATCCCAGCTACTCGGGAGGCTGCAGCAGGAGAATCACTCAGACCCAGGGGGTGGAAGTTGCAGTGAGCCAAGATCGCGCCACTGCACTCTGGCCTGGGTGACAGAGTGAGTCTCAAAAACAAATAAACAAACATCAAAACAAACCAATAAACAAATGCAGTGATCAAAGAAATGCAAATGTAAAATAAGACAGTGTTTCCATAACCATTGAACAGACAAAAATAATAATACCGAGGCTTTACAAACTTAGGCATTTTCATAGGAAACTGATAGGGAGAATATAAATTGGTACTACTGGTTGGGCGCGGTGGCTCACGCCTGTAATCCCAGCACTTTGGGAGGCTAACGCAGGCAGATCACTTGAGATCAGGAGTTTGAGACCAGCCGAGCCAACATGGAAACCCTGTCTCTACCAAAAACACAAAAAATTAGCCGGGTATGGTGGCAGGCACCTGTAATCATAGCTACTTCGGAGGCTGAGGCAGGAGAACTGCTTGAACTTGGGATGTAGAGGTTACAGTGAGCTCAGATCATGCCACTGTATTCCAGCCTGGGCAACAGAGTGAAACCCCATCTCAAAAAAATAAAAAATAAAATAATAAATTGGTACTACCTTTCAAGACAGCAATATCTATGAAAAACCTTAATGTTTTTTAAGTTTTCTAAAACTTACTTTTAGGAAATCATTAGGTATACACAAAGATCTAACTATAAGGATAATTACTACAGTGCTGTCTATAATGGCAAATAAAAAAGGAAACAAAGCTGATATCCAAAAATGGGAGGTTAAATAAGTATATGATACATCTTTTTTGTTTGTTCATTTGTTTTGAGACAGGGTCTAGGCTGGAGTGCAGTGGCAGGATCACCCGGGCTTAGGCAATCCTCCCACATCAGTCTCACAGAGTATTGAGATTATAGGTGTGAGCCACTGCAGTCAGCAAATAAGTCTATTTTAATGTAGCTATCAAAATTATTCTGTAGAAAACTTAATAACAAGTAAAACTGTACATGGTATATTAAGTGAAAAAAGCAGGTTTTAGTATGATCCCATTTTTTGCTTAAACAACAAGAATCAAAATATGCATAGATAAACCTATTCCGGTTTCCCATAGGAAAAAAGACTGGGAAACAAAATATAGCAAAATATTGTTATTAACAACAATGTTTTTATTTGTTTTCTAAATATTCTATGTTGATCATATTTTACTCTCGTAACATGAAAAAAATGTATAAAAAGAAAAAAGAGTAGTCTGAATGATAGGATTTGGAGGGAAAATAGATGTATTTCAGCTGCAGTATTACCAATCAAATAGATCTCAAACTAGACTGCTGCTTACCAGAATTATCTTTTAACTTTTAAATGTGAGGACTCCATCCTTAAATTCATTTTGGGATAACATTATAACATTATTTTAATTTGAGACTTTCATTTACTGGGATGCTTTTATAATTTCTAAGAAGAAAGATTTGATAGACTTCAGTATTTTTAAACTACACAGTAAAAGAAGAGATGAGACAATAAAATATTTGATTAATCACCTGGTTTCATGCTGGCATTAATAGGTCTGGCAGCTGCTGCAGCCATCTGCTCTCGTCGAGCATCTTGGTAACTCATTTTACTAATGAATTCAATTGCTGCTTCTATACTTCTGTTGTTAGTTTTCTGAAGAGCTTGTATAACCATATCCTGATATGAAGTTTAAAAAAAAAGAAACAAAATTTCAATCTTATAACAATGCAAGGGAAAGAACACTATGAGTTCCACTAGAGAAATCCATAATTATGAAGAACAGGGCCCCAAACCATGATATTAATGTTCTGTTTGTAGCTACTAAAAACCCCACACAAAATCTCAACTTAAACAGGCCAGACACAGTGGCTCAAGCCACTTTGGGAGGCCGACTTGGGCAGATCACTTAAGACCAGAAGTTCGAGACCAGCCTGACCAACGTGGTGAAACGCAGTCTCTTAGCCGGGTGTGCTGGCACATGCTTGTAATTCCAGCTACTCAGGAGGCTGAGACATGAGAATTGTTTGAGCTGTTTGAACCCGAGAGGTGGAGGTTGCAGTGAGCTGAGATGACCACTGTATTCCAGCCTGGGCAACAGAGCGAGATGCTGTCAAGAAAGAAAGAAAGAAAGAGAGAAAAAGAAAGACAGAAAGACAGAAGGAAGGAATGAAGGAAGGAAGGAAGGGAGGGAGGGAGGGAAGGAGGGGAAAGAAGGAAAGAAAGAAAGAAAGAAAGAGAGAAAGAGAGAGAGAGAGAAAGAGAGAAAGAAAAAGAAAGAAAAGAAAGGAAGGAAGAAAAGAAAAGAAAGAAAAAGAAAGAAAAGAAAGAAATAAAACAAAACCCTCTAATCTTCCACATGTTTCTTTAGCATTTTCATCTTTAAGTAACATATTTCTATTTCCTCCTAGGATTAACGTCTTTTAAAAGTGTTTTTAAATTTTTATTTTTTCAATACACCATTGTTGGCTTGAATTAGGATTAACAACTTCTTTGGGTACAATCATAGCAACATGATTCTGATTATTTCTAATTCTTTTTTTTTTTTTCTGAGATGGAGTTTCACTCTTGTTGCCCAAGCGGGAGTGCAATGGTGCGATCTTGGCTCACTACAACCTCCACCTCCTGGGCTCAAGCGACTCTCCTGTCTCAGCCCCCCAAGTAGCTGGGATTACAGGCACACGCCACTGTGCCCAGTTTATTTTTTGTATTTTTAGTAGAGACAGCGTTTCACCATGTTGGCCAGGATGGTCTCAAACTCACCACGTTGGCCAGGCCAGGCTGGTCTGACCTCAGGTGATCTGCCCACCTCAGCCTCCCAAAGTGCTGGGATTACAGGCGTGAGCCACCGCTCCCAGCCTTCTAATTCTTATATAAACAATCAGAGACTATCAGATTGTTAAAAAGGTAGTAATAAAAATATCAGAAACAACTCTTTTGGGCTTAGTGTGGTGGCTCACACCTGTAATCCCAGCACTTTGGGAGGCCGAGGTGGATAGATCACCTGAGGTCACGAGCTCCAGACCAGCCTGACCAACATGGTAAAACCCCGTCTCTACTAAAAATAGAAAATTGTCTGGGTGGTACATGTCTATAATCACAGCTATTTGGGAGGCTGAGGCAGGAGAACCCGGGAGGTGGAGGTTGCAGTGAGTACAAATCATGCCACTGCACTCCAGCCTGGGCAACAAGAGTAAAACTCCATCTCAAAAACAAAAACAAACAAACAAACAAACAAAAAAACTAAAACACGACTTTTTATATGAGTATTTTATTAAGCACACTGCCATTGTGTATAGTAGTTCTGGCTCTTTTCCTCTTAGAGATTACGTTTTCAGAGAACTACACTACAGGAATGCAAATATAAGACAAAAGAAGATACTTAGACTATATATGATTATGTGATGAAGACTTCAGGAGGCCATATAGTAAGATGAAAAAAACAGAGGATTTGGAATCAGACAGATGTGGGTTTGAGTTCTAGCAGCTCTATAAAGTAGAGTGACACCTGGCAAGTTATTTCACCTTTCAGAGGCTCCGTTTCTTAGCCTGTAATAGGCTCACAGGGTTGATGTGTGGTTTAAATAAGAAAACACGTAAAGTACCAAGCACAGTGCCTGGAGCTAAAATGTTGGCTGCTCTCTTCTACTCCTTGTACTTTATGTTTCATGTAAACATAAATCACTCAGTATCATGCAGAAAGTATGCTGACATGCATTTTTCAAGAGGGAGGCAACTACTTACTTGTCCTAGAGGATTCAGCATTTCAAATGATATTTTTAAACGAGAAATGGCTTAGTAAGACTAACGGGTGAACAGGCTACTGACAGATGATCCTCCTATGTGAAATGATAAGAGAAGAATGTGAAACCAACCAAAGAAAGGATGTGGTAAGAACTTATTGACTACACAAGGTCATTTCTCCTTTTCTTGGAAAAAGTTACTGATTTTGTTGGAAGCAGCAAGGGTTGCCATAAAAATTTTGCCATGCCTGCCTGATCTAGGTACTGGCCTTCCTCGACCTCGTTTCCTAGGCAACAGATATGACACCTGTGCTAGATCATGTTGCCACCAAGAAGTAAAATTCAAGACATTCAAAAGAGTCCCAGGCTCTGAAATCTTTAAGACGTTGAGCTAATCTTAAATATATAAACTGAATCACTATCTTGCTAAAAGCATTATTATTTAGATTTTTGTTAAAACCAAATATGTGCAAATGTAAAATAATAGAAATCACCCAAGTTAAAATTCATCAGGGAATGTTCAATTTTAAAACTGGTTAAGTCAAGTGAACTCTATATGCATTTATGCTATTATTACACAGCAGTAACACCTCTGTTGGTAAGAAAATTATCACCCACTACCCTTTTCCAATATTGTGGGAATCATTTTTCTTTTTCCTTCTTTTTTCAGACGGAGCCTTGCTCTCGCCCAGGGTTGGAGTGCAGTGGCGTGATCTCAGCTCACTGTAATCTCCGCCTCCCGGGTTCAAGCTCCTGCTTCAGCCTCCAGAGAAGCTGCCATTTACAGGAGCCCACCACCATGCCTGGCTAATTTATATATTTTTAGCTAATATATAAAAGGTTTTGCCTTGTTGGCCAGGTTGGTCTCAAACTCCTGACCTCAAGTGATCTACCCACCTTGGCCTCCTGAAGTGCTTGGAGTACAGGTGTGAGCCACTGCACCTGGCCCATATTCTTGTTAAATGCACTAGAATTTCAGCCTTGTGATTCTGGTGATTACTATGCTAACCTTTATATTTTAATATTTATTGCTATGCTTTAAAATATTTTTTACATCTATAAAAACATCAAGCATTCATTAAGTGGAGGTGTTAGTGCCAGTGTGAAAAAAAGCACGCTCAAATCAGTAACTCTGGAATGGGAATCTTTTTTTTTTTTTCCACTAAGGACAGGGTCTTGCTCTGTTGCCCAGGCTGCAGTGCAGTGGTGTAACCAACCATAACTCATTGCAGTCCCAATCTCCTGGGTTTGAGTGATCCTCCCACCTCAGCCTCCTAAGTAGTTGGGGACTACAAGCACATGCCAACACATCTGGTTGATTTTTAATTTTTAATTTTTTTGTAGAGACAGAGTCTCACTATGTTGCCTAGGCTGGACTTGAACTCCTGGCCTCAGGCAATCCTCCTGGCTTTGGCATCCCAGAGCACCAGAATTACAAGTGTGAACCATGACACCCAGCCAGAAGTTTTTTTTTTTTTTTTTTTAAAGGCAGAGTCTTGCTGCGTCGCCCAGGCTGGTGTGATCTCAGCTCACTGCAACCTCTGCCTCCCAGGTTCAAGTGATGATTCTCCTACCTCAGTCACCCAAGTAGCTGGGACCACAGGAATGCACCACCAGGCCCAGCTAATTTTTTTTTGTATTTTTTGTAGACTTGGGGTTTCACCATGTTGACCAGGCTGGTCTCGAATGCCTGGCCTCAAGTGATCCACACACCTTGGCCTCCCAAAGTGCTAGGATACAGGCGTGAGGCACCACGCCTGGCCGGAAGTCTTATGTGACAGGAAAATATGACCACATAATTATGCTTTTGTTTTTCATGCTTATAAGCAAAAATATACCCCAGTGATTGTATTATGTGCTCCAAGAATGCATCAATCCTATTTAACATTTATTTCTGTGAGAAAATCAATGTTGAAATATTTGAGCTTTTAATTGTACAGGGTCACCAGAAACATATTCTCAAAAAAAAGGCACTATCTTGAACTTGGCCTAGCTAATAAAAGGAGTAGGTTAGGGTTTCTGAAATGATAAAAAGAATGAAGTGAAAACTAGATAATAATTTTGAAATACCAAGTTAGGATCTTGAACTCTACAATATAATGGGATGCTACCAGAATGAGTGATTCAAGGAAGTAGAAGTAGACTGCCAGATTCTTTATATCACCATTGGTATAAATAACAACATACTTCCGCAGTGTCTGGGAAGTGAGGAACACTTATGCCCAGCTGCTTCACAGTGTGGGAAGTGAGGAGTCCTCTATCCAGCTGCCCCACTGTCTGGGAAGTGAGGAGCGCCTCTGCCCGGCCGATGTGCAACCCTCCAAGTGTGAAGGGACAGCCTTGTGTGTGATCTTTCTGCCCTCCCCACATTTGCATTTTTGACATTAAAGTGTACTTTTTAATTAAAAAATAAAATAAAATAAATAAAAAATACCATACTTCATTATTTGGACAAATGAGCTACGATGTCTAAATACTTTCAGTAAAGCAATCTTGTGACAATTTGAAATGTGTAATTACAATAAAGTATCATTTGTGTAGTAGCATTTCAATGAAAAAAAAGCACAAACATATCTTTGTACTACAAACCAGTTATTGTTATTATTACCAATAATGAATAGAGCAATGACCAACGCCTTAGATTTCTTAAAACTGTCTTTATTAGAAAGAACTTTTAATTACCTTAAAGGTATAGCCCATGTCTGGTATGATTCACTATCCTGACTGATGGGTGGGGTGCATACACAGTAAGAGCTCCATAAATAAGTATTACTGGGTGACTTATCTGACATAACACATTACCACTCGGGGCTTTTATAGCTATGTGATTTCATAACTTCTCTTTGCTTAGCAATATGTAAAAGGAAAGAATAAGATCAATAATTATTCTTTGCCTTTTGGCTAAGGGATTAGGAAGAAAGTGCTTGGGACAATCTCCACTCAAGCCATTTCTTTAATCCTCCAAATACTAACCAGAAAAACATTATCCCAGGTCCTTCCCTCCTCCTCCTCTCTCTCTATTTCCTGGTCCAAATCCAGTATTTTTAGAACACTTAAGTATAAAAATGATAGAAAATAATATCAATCAAAAAAGTAAATAGAATGTGCCAGAAATTTTTTTTTTTTCGGCTGGGTGTGGAGGCTGACGCCTGTAATCCCAGCACTTTGAAAGGCCGAGGTGGGCGGATCACGAGGTCAGGAGTTCGAGACCAGCCTGGCTAATATGGTGAAACCCCATCTCTACTAAAAATACAAAAATTAGCCGGGCGTGGTGGCAGGCACCTGTAGTCCCAGCTACCCGGGAGGCTGAGGCAGGAGAATCGCTTGAACCCGGGAGGCAGAGGTTGCAGCGAGCTGAGATCGCGCCACTGCATTCCAGCCTGAGCAAGGCTCTGTCTCAAAAAAAATAAAAAATAAAAAATAAAAATTTTTTTCCTTCTAGTTTAGTTATAAATCTCCCTTTTCAAATCCTTTACTATAATGCATACTTAGGTTCTCATTTTTCAAATTAAATAGAGATATTTATGGAAATTCAGTCACCAAAAAAACACAAAAAAACAAACAGTGAAGGAATTTTAAGGGACGTTACCTTTATACAGTGAAGCTAAATATAATTTTCAGCTTCTTCTTTACACTTTTAAATTGTTAACAGAGAACAGGTAATAATTTTGCAATCAGAAAAAAATTACTGTAATTTTGAAAAATGTAATTAATTCTTTTTTTGAGATGGAGTTTCCCTCTTGTTGCCCAGGCTGGAGTGCAATGGCATGATCTCGGCTCACTGCAACCTTTGCCTCCTGGGTTCAAGAGATTATCCTGCCTCAGCTTCCCAAGTAGCTAGGATTACAGACATGCACAACCATACCCAGCTAATTTTGTATTTTTAGTAGAGACACAGTTTCACCATGTTGGTCAGGCTGGTCTGGAACTCCTGACCTCAGGTGATCCACCCACCTCAGCCTCCCAAAGGGCTGGGATTACAGGCGTGAGCCACCACGCCCAGCCTAACTTTTGATTATTCACATTTAGTTACATTTTACATTGCCAATATGTATCTGAAATGACTCCTGACACCTAAAATATTCATGCTTACAAGGTATGTTATCATAAGAAGCAAATTTTATTAATAACCTAAATGAAAGGGTTAAATATATGGGTTATGAAAAAATTTCCAAATGAATTCCGAAGAGAAATATTAAAGACTTGGCATAGTTAGCTGGAAGTGAAATTTTGTTAGTTTTCTTGAATTTAAGATTTGGGCCTGAGAACACAACTGCTTACACAAACTCATAACTGTAATTCTTTCTCCCTACTATAAAGTTAAATCTCATATCCTTGGAACTATCATTTCCCCAACAGCCACTTAGTTCACCAAGCTTGTATTTCACACAAACAGACGTCCTTCCCCTACCCTCACCTGTGGCTTTCTTCAACTGCACTTCCATTCTGACTTCATGACCTGGCCTTTTAAATTCCAGAAACTCCAGAATTTAGTGATATATATCACAGAAGAAACTAAAGAAATAACAATTATTTTGTTATAGTAATTAATGGAATTATAAACATAACACTCTTTGCTGATAGAATACATAAATGTGTATACGCAGTTAAATTCTCCTAAAGGAAACATTTTGGCATGTTATCACCCAAAAAGTGTTATGTAGCATAAGGTAAGGAGAATTCAATTCTTTCTTTTATCTTTAAACATTCTTACCTCATCAAATCCAGCAGCTTGCAAGTCTTGAAGCATCTGTGGATTAACTTCTGAAGTACTACGAGAAGAATTTGTTTCATTTGCAAACGGAAGCAGAGAGTTTCGAATTTCCTGCAAGGCTTTATGATGCGTCCCAAATTTGGGTGGATTTCTGACTTGTCGAGGATCTTCAGTTGACATTTTACTCATGTTATGTTCAGCCTTAGCAGCATCAGATGGTTTAGATAAATTCCTAAGGGATTCCCGAATTTCTTGTAACATTTGACGGCTACTGCCGGTATAGTTACTGGCAGGAAAGGTCTTAGGCCTCATTTGTCTATATCCTTCTGGCTTTTCACTCCTCTTCATGAAAACATCTATATATGTAGCCCACACGAAGGACTTCTTTATTTGATAGATCCAGAGCTTTCTTCTGAGCAAAAGTGAAAATGATCCTTCAAGGAAGTCCCAAGAACTGTTAAAATTCTTTACAATATAAATAATTAACTCTATAAAAGAAAGAAAGAAAGGAAAGCTATAAAGTGGTTAATAAAGCAGTACCATGTATTAGAGGAAAAGTCCATTGATACAGGGGTTAAGAGATTCAGGTTATAGTTCTGACTCCATTAAGGATTACTCCGGGTTCAGGACAAGCTACTTAATCTCTCCATGCCTACTTCCTAGCCTATAACCTAGATTTATCTTAAGTAGTAGCTATGATGATTTAAAAAAAAAAAAAGTTCTTTAGTAAGCATATAAAGCATATATACAAATACTAGGGATTATTAAGTGAACAATAAAAGAGGTAACCTCTCATTAACAACTTTACCTAGTGGATCAAATTTTAAATTTTACAAATCAGACTTCAATATTTCTTTAGAAGGGTATTGCTGCTTTAATTTTTTTTTTTTTTTGAGATGGAATCTCACTCTGTTACCCAGAGTGCAGTGCAGTGGAGTGATCTTGGCTCCCTGCAAATTCTGCCTCAGCCTCCCCAATAGCTGGGATTACAGGCACCCGTCACTACGCCCAGCTAACTTGTTTTTTATTTTTAGTAGAGATGGGGTTTCGCCATGTTGGCCAGGCTGGTCTTGAATTCCTGACCTCACGATCTGCCCGCCTTGGCCTCCCAAAGTGCTGGGATTACAGGAGTGAGCCACTGCACGCCCAGCCTTTTCTTTTTTTGTGAAACAGACTCTTGCCCTATCATCTAGGCTGGAGTGCAGGAGTGCAGCGGTACGACCTTGGCTCACTGCAACCTCTGCCTCTCAGGTTCAAGTGATTCTCATGCCTCAGCGTCCCAAGTAGCTGTGATTACAGGCGTCTGCCACCACGCCCAGCTAATTTTTGTATTGTTTAATAGAGATGGGGATTTCACTGTGTTGGCTGGCCTGGTCTCAAACTCCTAGCCTCAAGTGATTCGCCTGCCTTGGCCTCCCAAAGTGCTGGGATTACAGGCTTGAGCCACTGCACTCCTCTGCTTTAAAAGGATTTTTAAAGCATAATTCCAGAAGGTCCCTTTATGCTTTAAGAACAGATGCCTGAGTTTATTTTCCAAGCTATGAACTGGGACTCTGATATGGTTTGGATCTGTGCCCCCACCAAATCTCATGTTGAACTTTAGTCCCCACTGCTGAAGGTGGGGTCTGGCGGGAGGTGGTTGGATCTTGTGGATGAATCTCATGAACAGCTTAGCTGGATTTACAGTACTCCTATGAGTACTAGAAAAGCACAGCACTTGTAATGGAAAGCAACAACAAAAAATAAGATTGAAGTACTTGTTCAGGGGCCAGGCATGGTGGCCCAGGTCTATAATCACAGCACTTGGGAGGCCAAGGAGGTAGGACTGCTTGAGTGCAGGTGTTTGAGACCAGTCTGGGCAACATAGGGAGACCCTATCTATATTAAAAAAAAAAAAAAAAATTACTTGTTCTGCTAATTAGTAGCAATGTGGACTTGGGCATTTAATTCTCTGAAACTGACTCCTGAGACATAAAGTGGTTATCAACATCTACCTTATAAATTGAACTAGGATTAAGAGGAACAATGCCGCACAAGTAAAGGAATATACACACAAGTATGTGAAGATGTAGGCTGTTCTTTGCAACATCATTTATAACAGCAAAAGTTGACACCAGTCTAGATGTTCATCAGTGGAGGACTGTTTAAGTAATTCATAGTACGTTTATATAATATACATCTAAGTCAAAAAGAATGATGTAGTTCTTTTTTTCACTCTTATTCCCCAGGCTGGAGTGCGATGGCGCCATCTTGGCTCACTGCAAACTCCGCCTCCCAGGTTTAAGCGATTCTCCTGCCTCAGCCTCCTGAATAGCTGGGATTACAGGCATGTGCCACCACGCCTGGCTAATTTTGTACTTTAAGTAGATACGGGATTTATCCATGTTGGTCATGCTGGTCTCAGACTCCTGACCTCAGGTGATCCGCCCACTTCAGCCTCCCAAAGTGCTGGGATTACAGGTGTGAGTCACTGTGGTCGGCAGAATAATGTAGTTCTATATAATACACAGACATAAACAGATACCCAAATGTATCCTAAGCAAAAAAAGAAAATTCACCATACTGTATATAAAACTAACCTATTTTCTGCTCTAAAATTAGATTACAACGTATTGCTGTGTAAATACACTAAAAAACACTTTAAATGGGTAAACTGAGGGTTTTTTTTTTTTTTTTGAGACAGGGTCTCATTCTGTTGCCCAGGCTGAAGTACAGTGGTGTGATCATAGCTCACTCCAGCTTCAACCTCTTGTGCTCATGTGATCCTCCTGCCTAAGCCTCCCAAGTAGCCGGGAATGCAGGCACATGCCACCCTGCCCAGCTAATTTGTTAATTTTTTGTAAAACAAAGTCTCCCTGTGTTGCTCAGGCTGGTCTTGAACTCCTGGGTTCAAGTGTTCAGGTAAGCCTCCTGCCTCAGCCTCCCAAAGTGGTGGGATTACAGGCATGAGCCACCCCACCTAGCCTGAGTGAACTTTATAGTATATAAACTATATGTTAATAGAGCTGTTAAAAAATACCCATTTTTAATTTTTAAAAATTTATATTTATAGAAATTATATACAGCCTCAGTTTACCTTTACACACACACACACACACACACACACACACACATATTTGCAGCAGGTCTGAGACAGGACAAAGCCCTGCAGCAGCCACTAGAGGTAGTTTCCTGATGACTTCACCTCATAAATCAGTACTCTCATGGCACAATTGCTAAATTAGCTATGAATCAATCAAACTCTATGACAAGCAGCTCATATTTCTCCACTTTGAAAAAAAAAAAGATGAACCTTTTCATTGTCTGAAAATTACACATATGCTATCTATAACATAATAATACATGAATAATGTAATTATTTTGTAAATGAAATTAGGATGAACATACCATGTGCTTTTTATGAAGGAAGCTGGTCCCTAAAGCATTTTCTTTTCTAAGCTTTCCCAAAATATTAATTTAATAGCTTACTAACGAGTTTTTCTAAGCTTAACATTTAGCTCACCAGTCTAAAGTTTGCAGAATTCGCCTCTGGCCCTTTCTAAAAGTGAAGATACTTTCTATATTAGGTCTTCTGAAACCTACCATTTCTCAAGAATTAACAATGCTGTGGAATCTCACATGTCAGTTCTTTTAGTATATGGGTTGCAAATCATTTATAGAATGTAGGTATTCTTTTAATATCTCATTTATTTTGAGTCTCAACTGTAAGTTAATCATCACTTTATTATTATTGTTATTTTACCATTTCCAAGATCATTCTGAGAGAGAGAGAGAGAGAAAAGAAACATAGTTTTGCTTCTGTCAAAATACTTGCTTCCATTTCCCTAT
The DNA here is from genome assembly GCF_000951035.1 of Colobus angolensis palliatus. NCBI lineage: Eukaryota > Metazoa > Chordata > Mammalia > Primates > Cercopithecidae > Colobus > Colobus angolensis. The sequence goes on along the minus strand of NW_012115855.1, from coordinate 561,831 downwards.
AATGGGACCTGGTCACCAGTAGGTAGTGCAAAAATATTTGAACTTACAAATGCGGGTAACTTGCCTCTTCTTTCTGCTGTTAAAAAAATATAGTATGCATCTTTTTTGAAAAATTCCAGTGTTTATATAAATATATACAGTAGAAAAAAGAAGTTCCTCATAATTCACCTTCCTCAAGAGTGAGAATCACTGTAGTGTGCTGAATAATGGCCTCTTAAAAGATGTCTGAGCCGGGCATGGTGGCTCACGTCTGTAATCCCAGCACTTTGGGAGGCCGAGGCGGGCGGATCACCTGAGGTCAGGAGTTCGAGACCAGCCTGACCAACATGGAGAATCCTGTCTCTACTAAAAATACAAAATTAGCCAGGTGTGGTGGCACATGCCTGTAATCTCAGCTACTCGGGAGGCTGAGGCAGGAGAATTGCTTGAACCTGGGAGGCGGAGGTTGTG
>NW_012115855.1:540955-557351 GCF_000951035.1 Colobus angolensis palliatus | reverse complement strand
CCTAATCTTCTCTGGAACTTGTAAATGTTATCTTATTTGGAAAAAGGGATGTTGCAGATGTGATTAAGGATTGTGAGATTAAGCGATTGTCATGGATTAACAGGGTAAGTCCCACATGCAATTACAAGTGTCCTTTTGAGAGAGAGAAGGAGGTCTGATTCACACAGAAAACGGGAGGCAATGTGATGATGAAGTCAGAAGCCAAGGATGTAAGCAGCCAACAGAAGCTGGAAGTGGCAAGGGACAGCTTCTCTCCTAGAGCTTCTGGAGGAGAACTGGCCTTGCTAATGCCCTGATTTTAGACTTCTGGCCTCCAGAACTCTAAGAGGATAAATTTACGTTGTTTTAAGCCATCAGGTTTACAGTGATTTGTTACATAAGACACAGGAAACTAATAATCATCAATATTAATACTGAATATTCTAACATATACTACTATTAACCAAAATGGGATCATAATACACAAAATTGAACATCTCATTTTTTTTTTTTGAAGACAGAATCTCGCTCTGTCACCCAGGCTAGAGTGCAGTGGGGCAATCTTGGCTCACTGTAACCTCTGCCTCCCTGGTTCAAGCAATTCTCCTGCCTCAGCCTCCTGAGTAGCTGGGATCACAGGCACATACCACCATGCCCGGCTAATTTTTGTGTTTTTAGTAGAGATGGAGTTTCATCATGTAGGTCAGGCTGGTCTCGAACTCCTGACCTCATGATCCGCCTGCCTCGGCCTCCCAAAGTGCTGGGATTACAGGTGTGAGCCACTGTGGCTGGCCGGACATCTCATTCTTTTACGTAATCATGGGGAATTATGAGAAGACAATGGGGGCTCGGGGGTTTACGCCTGTAATCCCAATACTTTGGGAGGCCCAGGTGGAAGGATCACTTGAGGTAAGGAGTTCAAGACAAGAACTCCCCCCATAATATTTCATGAGATTCACATTCCATGCAGTATACATTAGAAAATGCTGGACCAGAAAGATTCATTCTCTAGTCCTATACTCTGATGTAACTCCTAACATTGACTGCACAAAGGTCAGAGAAAGGACTGAGTTCTGGTATATGTGTGACAATGTGTTTTAGGTTTAAATAACTGAGCCGGGCGTGGTGGCTCAAGCCTGTAATCCCAGCACTTTGGGAGGCCGAGACGGGCGGATCACGAGGTCAGGAGATCGAGAACATCCTGGCTAACACGGTGAAACCCCGTCTCTATTAAAAATACAAAAACTAGCCGGGCGAGGTGGCGGGCGCCTGTAGTCCCAGCTACTCCGGAGGCTGAGGCAGGAGAATGGCGTAAACCCGGGAGACGGAGCTTGCAGTGAGCTGAGATCCGGCCACTGCACTCCAGTCCGGGCGACAGAGCGAGACTCCGCCTCTAAATAAATAAATAAATAAATAAATAAATAAATAACTGAAAACTTACTTTAAGCATATTTCTATCATCTACATGTTGAAAATACCTGTGGATAAAATAAATAATGTCTGGAATTTATTTCAAAATAATTTGGTTGTGTGCTGAAGGGGTTGGGGATATAAATGAGACAAAAGTTGTCATTTGTTGAAAACTGTTGTAGCTGAGTAATGGGTATATGAGGGTTCACTGTACTAGTCTCTTTCTTCTTATTATTTATTTTGTAGAGACAGGGGCTCACCATGTTGCCGAGGCTGGTCTTGAACTCCTGGCATCAAGCAATCCTACTGCCTTGACCTTTCTCTCTACTTTTTTGTATTCTTGAAGTTTTCCAAAATAGAGAGTTAAAAAAGAAAAAAAAAGGAAAGGAAATGACTGGATCCCAGAATGGTTCTGCTACAAATTCTTATTTAAATATATGCAATAAAAACACACAGGATTTATTTTGAAGAAACTATTATTTCCATCAAACAATATCACTTCATTTATCAGGGGAAATAACAGAAGCATTATATTTGAATATTCATTTCAAGTTTAATTGTACGAGACCAGCCTGGTCAATATGGTGAAACCCCGTTTCTATTAAAAATACAAAAATTAGCCGGGCATGGTGGCAGGCACCTGTAGTCCCAGCTACTGGGAAGGCTGAGGCAGGAGAATCGCTTGAACCACGGAGGCAGAGGTTGCAGTGAGCCGAGACTGCACCACTGCACTCCAGCCTGGGCGACAGAGTGAGACACAGTCTCAAAAAAAAAAAATTTCAATTGTAAGATAACCTATATCTTCTGATTTCAAAAACACTGAAATGGAGGAATTGTGTATATCTTTAGCCAATTGCTTTTGGTAAATATATTGTGGCAGAGACTATATTCACATACAGTACTCAACTCCATTTCCCAGATTCTGCCAAAGCTGGATGAACAGACGTAACATATCTCAATTCTGGACTGAGGCAGTTAAAAGTCACTTTGCTTCAGTTTTCCTGCTTTAATGACAATGTAGGTTACACTTTGAATGGTGGCTTGACAATATGGAAGGAAGGTGGGTCCCTAAGCCACTGGATAGAGAGCCCTACTGACTCCCACTGAACTCTGAGCAAGAGAAACATTTCTGTTGTATTAAGTCATTGATATTTGGGGATTTGTTACCATAAAACTGTCTAATAATATTGTGAAAATAGACAAAGATCGCCCAAATGGAAGCAAGCAGAGGCTATTTGATCAGATCTTACTATACAGGTAGGGAGTCAGCCACTGTCAACTTTGCTTGGCAAAGATTCAAAGGCAAGAAGAGGAGTGGGAAATCTTTATGCTAAAAAAGGGGGGAAGACTTCAGGTATGCTCTGATTGTAGGTTGCTGACATGGGAAACTGGAGGTGGGCGAACTGGTGTAAACCAAAAATAAAATTCTAAGTCCCTCAACCTTCTGAATGAACCCCTCCTCTCAGCCAAGAGCATTTGAAAGTTAACCTGAAAAACTAGTTCCAGCCATGATGGAAAGTGGAGTTTGGCCATGCCTCATTATTCCCCCTTCCTTTTGGAATTCAGGCAAAGCTGACTAGCATTAACATTAAAACAAATCTTAAGACTGACAAAACAGACTCTCTGTAGCAATAAGATACCCAATTCCAGCCTGACTCTAGCATAGTATCACATGACAGATGGCAGGCCCTGAAAGAAATCCAAGTATTTGACCCTAAATTATGTTTCTTTTGCCATATCTTCAAACAGTACTGCAAAGCTGTCTCTTGTGGGGAAAATCTACATTCTGAAGATAATTCCCTTCCTTTCTCAGGCCTTTTGCCTGATCCCGGAGAGAATCAACCCTGATAAGAAACATTTACAATGTATTATCTCTGAAGCCTGCCACCTGGAGGCTTCCTTTACATAATGGGAACCTTGGTCTCCACAATCCCTTACCTTAACTCAGATATTCCTTCCTATTGATTCTATCTACATAATGGGAACGCTGGGCTCCACAACCCCTTATCCTTTTTTTTTTTTTTTTTTTCAGATGGAGTCTCACTCTGTTGCCCAGGCTGGAATGCAGTGGCTTGAGCTTGGCTCACCACAATCTCCGCCTCCCAGGTTCAGGTGAGTCTCCTGCCTCAGCCTCCTGAGTAGCTGGGATCATAGGTGCACACTATCATGCCTAGCTAATTTTTGTATCTTTAGTAGAGATGGGTTTCACTATGTTAGTCAGGCTGGTCTTGAACTCCTGACCTTGTGATCCAGGTGCCTTGGCCTCCCAAAGTGTTGGGATTACAGGCATGAGCCACTGTGCTCGGCCACAACTGCTTATCTTAACCTAGATACTCCCTTCTATTGATTCTAGGTCTTTAGACAGTAACAACTCTTTCAACCAACTGCCAATCACAAAATCTGTGAATCTACCTACGACCTGGAAGCCATCTGCTTCAAGTTGTCTTCCTTTCTGGACCTAACCAATGTACATCTTACATACACTGACTGATGTCTTACATCTCCCTAAAATGTATAAAACCAAGATGTAGTCTGATCACCTTGGGCACATGTTCTCAGGAGCTCCTGAGGGCTGTGTCATGGGGCAATGGCCACTCATATTTGGCTTAGAATAGATCTCTTAAAATATTTTACAGAGTTTGACCCTTCGTCGACACTGGAAGCGGGGTATCCTATGTGGTTGGTTTGGGAAGCATATCTGGCTTTCTCTGAGTTGTTCCAAATTGGAAGTAGGCACAAAAATTAGGGAAGCTGGTAATTACTGACCAAGTCCTGACTGTTTGGGCCTACTGCTACATAGGTCATGGGTCAGAGTTCTAGTTTCGTACATGATCTGGCCATTGTCCATCTGTATATTCAGTGTTTCATTATCCTAATACAGCAAACTGGTACCTGGAAGTGAGGTGCTGCTACAATAAAAACCTATGCAGTCCTACCTTAGTGATACTGCCTTAGTGGTCAGGCTGAGGGCTGAGAGGAAACAGATACCAGAGGCTGGAAAGATGGAGGATCATGTTTCATAGTGGCAAAATATCTGGTAAAGCTGTTGCCTATAATAACTTTTCATACAACTATAAGGTCAGTGAGCATACAAAGAGGCTACTGACCTTGTAGTCTTATAAAAGAGTTTGGCAAAGAGGATTTTGGAACTGAGTATTAGCTGCTATTAGATATTTGGCAAGTATTATAAGTAAATGATGAGTTCAAGAAGGAAGTAGCAGATTTGAAAGCAAAAACAGAAGAGAATAGAAAAAGTTCAGAAATGTAAAGCCTTGAAGGACTGGAAAAGGAGTTTGCAGCTAGACCCCTACAGGCAGGATTAAAAGACTGAGCACAGATGCCTACTGAAACCCATTAGCTAACTAGTGCTTCTGTGGTTAAGACCATATTAAAGATGTAGCCTTCCTGTCAAACCTAATAGCCTCAAATAACCAAATGAGAGGCAGAATAGACGCTCTTAAATCTTTGGATGAGTTTACCAATATATGCGAACTTCGGTTGTGGTTACTGATACACAGAATTGATGGAAACCAAACAGATCGGAAGAGGCTTACTAACTTAAAGAAACTGTTTTGTTAAAAAAAATGTATTTTTTGGCCCGGCACGGTGCCTCACATCTCTAATCCAGCACTCTGGGAGGCCGAGGCGGGTGGATCATGAGGTCAGGAGTTCGAGACCAGCCTGGCCAATATGGTGAAACCTCGTCTCTACTAAAAAATACAAAAATTAGCTGGGCATGGTGGTGTGTGCCTGTAGTTCCAGCTACTCAGGAGGCTGAGGCAGAAGAATCACTTGAAACTGGGAGGCAGAGGTTGCAGTGAGCCGAGATTGTGCCACTGCACTCCAGCCTGGGTGACAGGGTGATACTCCGTCTCAAAAAACGAAAAGAAATTTTTTTTTTTCTTAAATCATCCTCAAGTTCATACTAAAAAACTCTTTTTTTCTGTTCAAAATTTAAAACCTTTGGGCCCCCAACTTCTATGAGCAATAAGCTAGTGGGCTACAGAGCGAGACTCCGTCTCAAAAAAAAGAAAAGAAAAGAAAGAGAAAGATCTGTACGTTCCAAAGGGAAGGTACAACACACACTTCGCAGGTGGCCAAGGATGATAATTAAAACAATGGATGAGAGAGTTCCTTCCAAATAAATTAAGGTCCAATCTCCCCAACCTCCAGGGCTGGTTGCTTACACAAAATCTGACTAGGAGATTTCAGATTACAGATCAGCATTTGCTGCTTATCTTCCATGATTCTCTTTTTCTAGGAAGAGCGCTTACTGTGGCCCTTGTGTACTACGGTGAGTGAGTGAGGGGAAGAGAAAAGGAAGGGAGATAGAGAGAAACAGACACAGTGAGTGACAGACAGACAGAGTGCGCACACACGCAGCACACAGGACACATTACTTCACCATATCTGGACCCGATTAAGAGATTACTGGGCAGGTGGACCATAGGATCCAAGAATCTTGCCTCTATTACTAATCAGGGCCCAATTTGTTAGCAAAGGAATAACGTAACACCATGAACATCTTTCCACAGTAATAGGTGTCATTTATTTATTTATTTATTTATTTTGAGACGGAGTTTCGCTCTTGTCACCCAGGCTGGAGTGCAATGGTGTGATCTTGGCTCACCGCAACCTTCACCTCCCGGGTTCAAGCAATTCTCCTGCCTCAGCCTCCCAAGTAGCTGGGATTACAGGCATGTGCCACTATACCCAGTTAATTTTCTATTTTTAGTAGAGACAGAGTTTCTCCATGCTGGTCAGGCTGGTCTCGGACTCCTGACCTCAGGAGACCGCCCTTGTTGGCCTCCCAAAGTGCTGGGACTACAGGTGTGAGCCACTGCGCCCAGCAACATTTTATCTTTTATTCTCCCTTTTCTTTTTTAATAGAGATGAGGGTCTCGCTATGTTGACGAGGCTGGTCTCAAACTCCTGGCCTCAAGCGATCCTCCCATCTCGGCATCCCAAAGTGCTGGGATTACAGGCGTGAGCCACCATGCCCAGCCAGTGTCATGTTTGTTTGATTCTAAGCATGCTTTTCTACATTTTAATATTTCTTTTTTTTTTTTTTGAGACGGAGTCTCGCTCTGTCACCCAGGCTGGAGTGCAGTGGCCGGATCTCAGCTCACTGCAAGCTCTGCCTCCCGGGTTCACGCCATTCTCCTGCCTCAGCCTCCGGAGTAGCTGGGACTACAGGCGCCCGCCACCTCGCCCGGCTAGTTTTTTTGTATTTTTAATAGAGACGGGGTTTCACCGTGTTAGCCAGGATGGTCTCGATCTCCTGACCTTGTGATCCGCCCGTCTCGGCCTCCCAAAGTGCTGGGATTACAGGCTTGAGCCACCGCGCCCGGCCACATTTTAATATTTCTAAAATTTAGGGCCAGGTACAGTGGCTCATGCCTGTAATCCCAAAACTTTTGGAGGCTGAAGTGGGCGGATCTCTTGAGCCCAGGTATTTGCGACTAGCCTGGGCAACAAAGTGAGACCCTATCTCTAGAAAAAATTTAAAAAATCAGCTAAGTATGTTGGTGTGCACCTGCAGTACCAGCTACTGGAGAGACTGAGATGGGAGGATCAATTGAGGTGGGAGGATCAATAGAGCCCAGGAGGTCAAGGCTGTAGTGAGCCGTGATTTTGCCACTACACTCCAGCATGGGCTGGAGTCCAAGCAAAACTCTGTCCCAGAAAAAAAAAAATTATAATAAATAAATAGAGTATATCTTAAGATCAACCCTTGGGCCCCCAACTTCTATGAGCAATAAGCTAGTTGAGAAAGATTTGTACCTTCCAAAGAGAGTATACTCACCCAACACACACTTCACAGGTGGCCAGGGATGATAATTAAAACAATGGCTGAGAGTTCCTTCCAAATAAATCAAGGTCCAATCTCCCCTCCAAAGCAGAGAAGTTCTAGAGTAGCAGTCATTGCACATGCCTAACTTAACCACAAAATAAAAGCCAAAATCTCTTTGTTATCTCAATTGTATTATTTTCTTTTTTTGTTTTCTTGAGACAGAGTCTCACTCTGTTGCCCAGGCTGGAGTGCAATGGCACCATCTCGGCTCACTGCAAACTCCACCTCCCAGGTTCAAGCAATTCTCCTGCCTCAGCTTCCCAAGTAACTGGGATTACAGGCGTCCACCACCACACTCGGCTAATTTTTAGTACTTTTAGTAGAGATGGGGTTTCACCATGTTGCCCAGGCTGGTCTCAAACACCTGACCTCAGGTGATTCAACCGCCTTGGCCTCCCAAAGTGCTGCGATTACAGGCATGAGCCACCATAGCTGGCCAATTGTAATATTTTCATTGGCAGCACCATATATGATACTCAAAATGTTTTTTCTTTTTTTCTGTTTTGTTTTTGTTTGTTTGTTTTTTTTGAGAAGCAGTTTCTCTCTTGTTGCCCAGGTTGGAGCGCAATGGCGCAATCTCAGTTCACTGCAACCTCTGCCTCCCGGGTTCAAGTGATTTTCCTGCCTTAGCCTCCCAAGTAGCTGGAATTACAGGCATATGCCATCATGTGTGGCTAATTTTTGTATTTTTAGTAGAGACAGGGTTTCACCATGTTGGCCAGGGTAGTCTTGAACTCCTGATCTCAGGTGATCCACCTGCCTCAATCTCCCAAAGTGCTGGGATTATAGGCATGAGTCTCACTCTGTTGCCCAGGCTGGAGTGTTGTGCCATATTCTGGCTCACTGCAACCTCTGCTTCCCAAGTTCAAGTGATTCTCATGCCTCAGCCTCCAGAGTAGCTGGGACTACAGGTACCCACCACCACACACAGCTAATTTTTGTATTTTTAGTAGAGACAGGGGTGCGCCATGTTGGCCAGGTTGGTCTTGAGCTCCTGACCTCATGTGATCCATCTATCTCAGCCTCCCAAAGTGCTGGGATTACAAACATGAGCTACCCGCCTGGCTATTACTACTTTTGTAAATGGAGATGGAGAGCTTGCTAGGTTGCCCAGGCTGGTCTCAAACTCCTGAATTCAAGTGTTCCTCCTGCCTCAGCTTCCCAAAATACTGGGATTACACCATGCCTGGCCCACAAAATGTTTTGAAAAGATTCCATTGTGATATAGTATTATGCACTCAAACTGTCATTCAATAGACAATGCAATTAAAGGCATAATTATTAAATTCAAGCAAGATCACAGAATTTTCAAAGGTAAGACAGACTCAAAATCTGTCAAAACTTTTGCAGTTATCTTCAGAGGAAGCTGTTTAATTTCCAGCAATAAGTAATTCAATTAAGAAGAAAAAAAAAACTAAGCAAAAAGGAAAGCAAAATCCCAGTATTCTTCAATATACCTTAAAATTATACACACAATCATAAAGACAACATAGGTTAAGATAATTAACTAGCATTATGAAAAGCAGCCTGTTATCATGATGTTGCATTAACTACCCAAAGTAATTCAGAAGAATCCTAGATTCTGAATGTGAATAAGGCTGAGACTCAAACTTTATTGTGACAAAAATAGTAAACAATTGAACGAATAAATGTATGCTACTGATTATTAATAAAAGCTTTATGTTTACCTTCTTCCCGCTAAAAAATTGCTACTAAATAGATGGCTTATCTTAGAGTTAGTGGTATTTCAGAACTGAGAAAATATGATAGTTCAACCTCATTCCTTTAAATACCTTGATATTGAACTTCATCAAGTATATGTACTATTTTTATTTTATTTATTTATCTATTTATTTATTTATTTTTGAGATGGAGCCTCACTCTGTCGCAGGCTAGAGTGCAGTGGTGCTATCTTGGCTCACTGCAACCTCTGTCTCCCGGGTTCAAGTGATTCTCCTGCCTCAGCCTTACAAGTAGCTGGGACTACAGGCGTGCGCCACCACACCCAGCTAATTTTTGTATTTTTAGTAGAGATGGGGTTTCACCATGTTGGCCAGGCTGGTCTCGAACTCCTAGACCTCAGGTAATCCGCCCACCTTGGCCTCCCAAAGTGCTGGTTACAGGCGTGAGCCACCACGTCTGGCCAGATGTACTATTATTTATAAATCCCTGAGTGATGGACATTTAGGTTGTTCCTCATTTTTTTGCTAATGTAAAATAATACTGTAAACTGATAACTTCAATTATACTGGTAATGTTCTAGTTCTGAGGACAGGTGGTAAGTTCATGGATGTTCATTTTATTATGCTTCATAGTTTAATAAAATGAACATATATATAATATATATAGCATATTCCTTGCACATAACAAAAATTGTGAACAAAAAAAAAATTGCTGCAATAAAAATTCTTGTGCACACATTGCTGAGCATTTTCCTTAAAATAAATTCCCAGAAGTGGAATTGCTGGATTAAAGAGAATACATATTTAAAATTCTAATACTTATTGTCAGACTACCTTCTAGAAAGTTATACTAATTTTATAATCCCCACAACAAGGTATGGTTAATACTGGCATTACTAAATCTCAATAATCTTTGCTGCTATGACATGTGAAAATTCAAATTATTACTAGGCAAAGAGAATTTTTAAAATAATTCTTCAAAGCAAAACTGCTTACCTTTTTAACCCACACTACAGTGGGGCCAGATTCATCTTAATAAACAATTCTGATCATGTCACCTACCTCCTCCATAACTTTCAACGACTTTTAACCTCATGGTTAAAGTAAGAGCTCTGGAATCAAACTGCCTTGGTATGACAAATCGCCATTTTTTTTAAAAAAAGTTCAGACCCTCATCAAAAATACAAACATCAACAAACAAGTATCACTGATTAGTTTGTCCAACTTAGGGGAAAAAAATGGTACCATTACATAAGATTTCAAAGTGTTAACTTGGGTTGAATTAAGTTTACCAGAAAAGTACCCTGGCTGGGTGCAGTAGTGCACCTGTAGTCTCAGCTACTTGAGAGGCTGTGGTGGGAGGATTGCCGGAGCCCAGGAGTTGGAATCCAGCACAGGCAAGATAGCGAGGTCCCATCTTTAAAGGAAACTGCATACTGATATTTTCTTCAGTTCACTTTCTAATAATTGTCGGATCAAAAGTGAAAGCAACACTGTATCTTCATGCTGAAAAATGACTGCTGTTTCGACTTGGCGAAAATGTTATTCAATGACTAAATAACTTTTGTGATGTATAACAATCTCCCATTAACATAAATAAAACATCTAAAATAACAACAACCAGGGTTAGAACCGTTCCAAGACTATTTATACAGAACAACAAGGACTTGCAATAAAAACAAAACAAAAATAAAAACGACCTATACAATGAAAGCCAGATATTATACATTAAAAATGTAGTAGAAGTATTTTTTGGTGAGCAGCAAGGCATATTTAATCAATATTTAGGCACAGAATGTGCCATTCCAAGCATGGACCACGATCTAGTTTCTTGCAGTAGCAGCCAACTGGACTAACACAGTGCTACTTCTTTTACTGTTCAATCAAATTCCTCCACTGCCTTAGGGAATCAACTACCCTACTTTACAGAGATAAGCTTTGTTTTCGTAGCAGAGAACATTCATTCCAATTATAATGTCCTAGCTTTTCTTCCTCATGGAGGAAATTTGATAAAAAAAATTTTAACCTTCAATAAATAATTCATAAAGGTCTGACAAGTTTCATGATCGCTAACAAATCCATTTTCAAAACTGGAGTTATACAATATACTTCTGTGCATGAGATTATACTTATTGTTCACTAGATTTACGAATAACTTCTGGAGGACGATACATGTTTTAAAAGTCGTATTAACATATCAGTTGGCAAACATTAAATTCTGTTCCCTTAGAAATTGACAGTCAGAACAGTGATAAATCAAGTCATCTGAGAGTCACTGTTGCCTTAATTGTCGTTCTTTCATTTGCTGTATTTATATACACACTGCTACTCCATAAAGACCTCTCCATCTTTCCCACCACTTCCAGCTAAGAACAGTAACCTAAAATCACACTGAACTAGACGTAAGAGACTCCAAGGATTTCTCCAAGGTATACCTAGGATCACGGCCCTCTGGGATTCAAAGAACTGTAGCCTTTTTACTGCAATTTTCCTTCAGAACCACCTTTCCCGTTCCTTCCCTCCTGGACACCGCCGACTCGCGTGTTGGGGGTGGGGTGGGAGACCGTCGGCGCAAGGCCGCCAGCAAGACAGGCTCGACTCAGCCAAACCTGCACCTCCGAGGCCGAAAAGCCTGGGGCTCTTCCTGCAGCACCGGGCGCGGCCAACCCTCGCTTCCCCAGGGCAGGGCTCAGCTCGGGTCAATGCAACCAGCCAAGTCAGGCCCGGAGAGGGCCGGCTCTGCCCGCCAGTCCACAGCAACCTCTGGACCCTCGCCAGCGGGGATGGGCGTGGGCCCCGGCGGCCACCGCCCCGCCAACTCCAGCAAGGGAGGAGAGCACCCGCTACGCCGGCCCCGGACCTACCTGGAGGGGAGAGCAGAGCTCCTGGACAGCGGCCACGGGCCTGAGGGCGGACGCCGAGGCGGCCGGAGCCCGTCCCAGCAACCCCAAGTATCCCTGGTGGGGCAGAGCGGGGAGAGAAGCGGGCCGGCTGCCGCGGGCCAGCGCGACCCGTCGCGGGGGTCGCGAGGACCTGGCTCTCCCCTTAACACCACCACACCGCCGCCGCCGCCATTTTGCCTTCCACTCAGTGTCGCCGCCGCCGCACTCCGCTGCAGGTTTCCCGGATGTGGGCATTTCCCGGCGTCGCTTGCGCGGGGGCAGAGGACTGGGGGCTTCTGCCCGCCCGGCTGCTGCGAGGTAGTGCACAGCCAGCGGCCTCCGGGCCTCATTGCGTCGCCTGCCGCTCTGATCGTTCGTGAGCGTCGCCCCACGTCGCTCCCGCCTGCCCCTGCCCAGACGACTCGCCCGCGGCTGTGGGTTAAGGCTCTCTCCCGTTGATTCAATCCTTTTTCCCATTGATCTATTTCTCTGGACCGAGTAGGGATGCGCATATCACGGAGCTACGTTCTCACAAGGGAACAACTGTGAGTCGCTCTGGGAAACCTTGCTGTGGACTTCAGAATTCGAGAGTTTTGGCGCTTTGAAATAAGATTTTATTCTTGCTTAGCGTTCTTTCCCTGAACAAGCCTGTGAGCTTCCAGCATCTGTATTTTCTGAATCAGGCAGATAAGAAATTCTTGAGCCAGGACCGATTGATTAGCAGCAGTTTAGAGATCTTATCTGTCAACCGCATCCGTAGAAGGAGGTCGTTATTGCCATAATTTGGGGTAACGGTGACGGTGTGACAAGAGGTTTTACTTATGGTTAAGCTGAATGTAAAGTGTGGGACGGGATCGTTGGGTTTGATGTATAAGATACCGTCTACCCTTTGGGAAGAGCGCCTTTGCCAGTTTTTCCTCTAGGAAATACACAGCTGGCGTTTTTAAGTACCTTCTTTCGTAATTTTTCTACTACAGACTATAAAAAAATTAAAGACAAATTTTTCTGACGTTAAAGTAGTAACTGGCTACTTACTGTATCCAGAAATCCAAATGTGAAAACCTGGTAAATATTATGTTCCAGCCGGGCGCGGTGGCTCACGCCTGTAATCCCAGCACTTTGGGAGGCCAAGGCGGGCGGATCACGAGGTCAGGAGATCGAGACCATCCCGGCTAACACGGTGAAACCCCGTCTGTACTAAAAAATCCAAAAAAATTAGCCGGGCAAGGTGGCATGCACCTGAAGTCCCAACTACTTGGGAGGCTGAGGCAGGAGAATGGCGTGAACCCCGGAGGTGGAGCTTGCAGTGAGCCGAAATCGCGCCACTGCACTCCAACCTGGGCGACACAGCGAGACTCTGTCTCAAAAAAAAAAAAAAAGATTATGTTCCAAGAATATTTGGTTGAAAGCCTATTTTCTACAAGCACAGAGGTAGAAGGTAGACAATGTGACCCAAGGTGGGTCACTAAAGAGCTTACTTTCTTCAACGGAAGGGTGACCCATGAAAACGTTTTCAGCCCTAAAATTATATGAATTATAGGAATCTAATATGTCCACAGGTCTACTTGCCCTATCCAAAAGGATTCTGCATCTGGAAGAACAGACTGCCCCCGGAATCCTGTCACCTCTGTCATCAACCAATGGTACTCAGTGCTCTCTAAACCTAAAGGAAAGTATCTCCACAAACTCTAGTCTGTGGGGAAATTCCTAGATAATTTAGGGAGCTGAGTAAATTGCTCTGTGTAGGACTAGGAGGCTTACTCCTGTGAAGTAGGGCGAGAGATGAAAGAGCAGGGAAAGGAGAGGTGCAATGATTAGGAAGAGAACAAACCGACCAGATGAAAAGCAGCGGGGACTGTAGGTGCCGGGAGTGCTGATGGTTGGGGAAATACTTACTGTGGGTGCTGGATGTGTGTGTGGGAATGGCGATACCTGCCATCGCATTTACAGGTTTTTATATTATTGTGATGGAAGATCTTGGTCCAGTTTCAGCCTACTCAACTCTTCAGTGCTTCATGGAAATGGGACTTTTTTGTTTTTAGCAATAGATGTAGAGTCCGATTTCATGCTTGGGTGACCTTAGAAAGGAAGGAGGGTCCAGTGTACATAGAAGAAGTCTGGAGACCAGTGTGGCCATGAGAACATAAACCCTTACAGAAATTCATGCAATCTTAGGGCAAGACATCAGACTATGTGCCACCCACTCTTTAAGGAATGGGGAGTTGTGCTCCATCATCTTGACTCTGTCTCAAATAAATAAATAAATAAAAGTGGAGAATTCAAATACATTATTTGAAATTCTGCAGATTTATCCCTTCTCCTTCATTTATTTATTCAAACATTTATTGGCCGGGCGTGGTAGTTCACACCTATAATCCTAGCACTTTGGGAGACGAGGTGGGCGGATCACTTAAGTCAGGAGCTTGAGACTAGCCTGGCCAACATGGTGAAACCTTGTCTCTACTAAAAATACAAAAAATCGGCATGGTGGGCGCATGCCTGTAGTCCAGCTACTTGGGAGGCTGAGGCAGGAGAATCGCTTGAACTCGGGAGGTGGAGGTTGCAGTGAGCTGAGATTGTACCACTGCACTCCAGTCTGGGTGACAAAGCAAGGGTCCATCTTACATAAAAATAAATAAATAAACAAATAAACAAAAGAAAAACCCTTTATGTCAGTATGGCCTCATGGATATTTATTTTATGCTTTGGGTATTTATTTTGTTGCTCAAGTTGTTTCAGTTTTGGCCACTGGAGCTCTTTCAGTTGGCTTGTCATATGTGTGTGTATGTTTTAAAGAACTTTCTGCCCAGTTTGGTGGCTCACCCCTTTAATCGCAGCACTTCTGGAGGCTGAGACAGGAGAATCACTGGAGCCCAAGAGTTCGAGACCAGCCTGGGTAACATAGCAAGACCTCATCTCTATAAATCAGCCAGGTGTGGTGGTACACAACCGTAGTCCCAGCTACTCAGGAGGCTGAGGCAGAAGGATCGCCTGAGCCCAGGAGGCCAACGCTGTAGTAAGCCGAGATCTAGCCACTGCACTTCAGCCTGGGTGACAAAGCAAGACCTCACCTTTAAAAAAAAAAAAAGAACTTTCATATTTTCAGGCAGCACAAGATGCTCCAAAATCTCTCTTTTTTTTTTAGATGGGGTCTCACTCTGTCACCCAAGTTGAAGTGCAGTGATATAATTATGGCTCACTGCAGCTTCAACCCCCAGGACTCAGGTGATCCTCCTGCCTCAGCATCCAAGTAGCTTGGGATTACAGGCGCAGGCCACCACGACTGACTAATTTTTTTTTTTTTTTTTTGAGACCAAGTTTTGTTCTTGTTGCCCAGGCTGGAATGCAGCAGTGCCATCTCGGCTCACCGCAACCTCCGCCTGCTGGGTTCAAGCAATTCTCCTGCCTCAGCGTTCCTGAGTAGCTGGGATTACAGGCATGCACCACCATGCCCAGCTAATTTTGTAGTTTTAGTAGAGAAGGGGTTTCTCCATGTTGGTCAGGCTGGTCTTGAACTCCCGGCCTCAGATGATCTGCCCGCCTCAGCCTCCCAAAGTGCTGGGATTACAGGCATGAGCCACCATGCCCGGCATGCCTAATTTTTGTATTTTTTGTAGAGACCACCTCTCCCTATGTCTCCCAGGCTGGCCTCGAACTCCTGAGCTCAAGTGATCTGCCCGCTTTGGCCTCCCAAAGTGCGGGATTACAAGCGTGAGCCACCACACCCAGTTCTCCAAGTTATGTTGTATATTTCTTGCCCGGGTTCAGGGATCATCATTCCTCCAAGGCTCCTTGGTTCCTTTTATTGGAATATGGTATAAGAAACCAAATCTGGGTGTTAGATGTATGCCTTGCTACTGGTGTATCATGAATTCTAGGACCTCTCTGGCTAAGATTTTTTAAAGTTTATTCTACTCTATAGAGGGGTAAAAACTCTTCTGATTTTTTTGCAGCTACAACATTTTAAAAAATATTTTAATTAAATTTAAATTTAATTTAGTTTTGAGTCATGCTGCCACCCAGGCTAGAATGCAATGGTTCACTCACTGCAACCTCCGCCTCCCAAGCTCAAGCAATCCTCCTGGCTCAGCCTCCCAAAGTGCTGGGATTACAGGCATGAGCCACCTTGCCCGGCTGAACCTTATTTTAAATTAACATTATCTGATCAGCCAGCTTCCAGTCATTCTACTTCTCCTGCACCCCCTGGAGTTTTCTGCCATTTTTGTACATATTGAATGTAGGGAAATGCTGGGAACTGGCTCAATGCTAAGATGACTGTGGCCCAGGACCTCGCTGTTAATTGTTTTACATTGCCGTTTAACATTAATGGTGGGTCAGAATGATACCAATAAGGGTTCAAATAAAATAGTTGCATATCATATATTGGGTCTCCCCAAGCTTCATATCTGTAAAACAAGAGCACGACTACTGTTCAGACCTTCATTTTTTTTTGAAACAGTTTCGCTGGTTTCCCAGGCTGGAGTGCAGTGGAACAATCTCCGCTCACCGCAACCTCCGCCTCCTGGGTTCAAGCGATTCTCCTGCCTCAGCCTCCAGAGTAGCTGGGATTACAGGCATGCGCCAATATG
>NW_012115855.1:535829-540650 GCF_000951035.1 Colobus angolensis palliatus | reverse complement strand
TGAGGCACCATACCTGGCCAGACCTTCTGTTAGTCTGAGCTAGATACTACTGATACCATAAGCTTAACTAAAGGCTCGATATAAACTATATACTGTTGAATTTAGTATGCTTCTTGGACAAGAGTCTAGAGTGGATTATTAAAAGGATGTTTCCATAATACAATTAAATAGAAGTACTATTCACAAAGGACCAAGAATTTTTCAATTATGCCAAATTTTTGATAGTATGATAACTATAGCACATTTTCTCACAATAACCTTGTAAATAAGATAAATGGAATGAAACATCAATAATTAGGTTGTTTTATAAATATTTCAGTAACTGTAGCCAAATAGCAAAGATTCATGTTTCACTGATAATTGAGAAGACTCCAGCAGTGGGCCTAAGACCTTCATTTCATTTAACATCTTTCTGGCTGGGCATGGAGGCTCTTGTCTGTAATCCTAGCACTTTGGGAGGCCGAGGCAAGCAGATTGCTTTAGCCCAGGAGTTCAAGACCAGCCTGGGCAATATAGTGAAACCCCATCTCAATAAAAATTGCAAAAATTAGTCAGGCTTGGTGGTACATGCTTGCAGTCTCAGATTGGGAGACTGAGGTGGGAGGATCGCTTGGGCCCAGGTCGAGGCTGCAGTGAGCCGGGGATCACACCACTGCACTCCAGCCTGGGTGACACAGTGAAATCCTGTCTCAAACATCTTTCCTAATCAATGGGATGAAAGTGGAGAGAGCATGCTGGGCTAATTATGTAGAAAATAATAGCTTCTACAAAAGATTCAAAGAAAATTGTTATTCCTTTCCTATACTGAAATGAAATTTTTCTTAGAACAAGAAAGATAGGCCCATATTAAGGATTAAAAACCATTTGTATTAACTCCCAAATATAGGAAGTGTGGCTTAGGAGTATCACATGTGAACACTTCAGAAGCTGAGACAGCATTACAAAGGAATATCATTCCTATTAACAGGATGGCAAGGTTTCTGTCATAATCAGCAAGGCAGACAATATATGAAAAAGTGTTTATCTTAGAAGTCACACTTAAAAGAGGGCCTCTGGCCGAGCACAGTGGCTCATGCCTATAATCCCAGCACTTTGGGAGGCTAAGAAGGGTGGTTCACTTGAGGTCAGGAGTTCAAGACCAGCCTGGCCAACATGGTGAAACCCCGTCTCTACCCCATCTCTACTAAAAATACAAAAAATTAGCTGGGCGCACACCTGTAATCCCTGCTACTCGGGAGGCTGAGACAGAATTGCTTGAACCTGGGAGGCGGAGGTTGCAGTGGGCTGAGATCATTCCATTGCGCTCCTGCCTGGGCGACAGAGCGAGACTTAAGTCTCAAAAAAAAGGCCTTTGACAAAGAAGAGTAATTTTTAAAGTGAAAACAAGGTTGTGAAAATTGGGTCAATTAACAGTGACTCATATGGTTCAGATACTGTTAAACACTGTTACACTAAGACATGGGCCCTGTTCTTGATCTTGTGGACCAGCAGGGGAAGACGGGCTTCTTAACACACTGCTTTGCGCACAATTTAAGTTCTGCACAGTGGGCCTTTGAAACAGAGCGCAATTTAGTCCGGATTGCTAGAGGCCAGTAAATGGAGAAAATGACAACTAGAAGGAGTCTTGAAGGATAAGAAGGATTTAGCCAAAAATGGCAAGAAAGAGTGAGAAGGAAACCTTCACTGGAGAGACTATAATAATCAATTTTGAATATTTGAATATGTGACGAGAGGAATTTTGTGTGTGTGGCTCCTGAGGTAAGACAGATGGAAGCAAATTTCAGTTCAGTATATGAAAATTCATTTATTTAGTGAAACCCTACATTGAAGTATCCCAACACAAAGCAGATTCGAATATAACATAATTGGTAATTGGCTCATCTCATAGGCTCACATCATCAGTGTGTTAATGTACAACAGGACTGTACCCTTTTACAGGATTGAGTGTTTTGGATTCCACTCACATGCTAAAACTCTGCCATAAAGCTGTATCAATTAGAGTTGTTCAAATGTGAAGCTGCATTGGAAAATGGGAAACTTTATCACCATATGTATGTATATTTTTTGAGATGGAGTTTTGCTCTTTTGCCCAGGCCGGAGTGAAGTGCACAATCTTGGGTCACTGCAACTTCTGCCTGCCGGGTTCAAGCAATTCTCCTGCCTCAGCCTCCCGAGTAGCTGGGATTATAGATGCCTGCCACCACACCCGGTTAATTTTTTTTTTCACATTTTTAGTAGAGACGGGGTTTCGCCATGTTGGCCAGGCTGATCTCGAACTCCCGACCTCAGGTGCTCCACCCACCTCTGCCTCCCAAAGTGCTAGCATTACAAGTGTGAGCCACCGTGCCTGGCCACTATATGTTTTTAAGTATAGGTTTGATGATACTTTGTTGGGAATACCGTAGAAGGGATGATGAAATTTAGGCTGGAGATGATCACCAAGGTACTTTCTACCTCTAAGATCCTGCAACCCTTGAAAGACACTCTATTTGATGGTTTCATAAATAAAGGCAGTGACAATGAACAAATTCATAAATTACGGTATTATATGACATAAAGCCTAGTTTCATATTAAAATTGGCAGAACTTGTCAATTGGCATGAAATGTAATGCTGTTAAAATATACTTTATCTTATGGTTACAAATACTCAGTGGCTCGTGCCTGTAATCCCAGCACTTTGGGAGGCCAAGGCAGGTGGATCATCTGAGGTCCGGAGTTTGAGACCAGCCTGACCAACATGGAGAAATCCCATCTCTACTAAAAATACAAAATTAGCTGGGCATGGTGGACAGGACAATATGATGTGGTCTTAATAGTGCAACTACAGGACAATATGCTGTCATTTAACATGTTCTTTCGTCTCCTGTAGTGTCTGTAAAAGACAGGTAAATCAGGTTCAGTTTTGTTGCTAGGAGATGGGGAAGGACAGCTAGGCTGAAAACAGTCCTTGAAATGATATTTAGGGTAACAGCAATTATCCAAATTATCTGGTTTACTTTTCAGTGCTGGGAAAAAACCTACCTTGAGCTGAATAGGTGTATGGTTTTTACTTACTCCTGAAATGCCACAAAATAAAAGACAAGTAGTTTCTTCTGGGCAAGAATATTTCATAGGTGGTGTTATTTACTCCTTTTATATTACATCAGGAAGCACATAATATCTACTTGTCTACTTTTGTGATATTAAGATTGACAAGAGGCCAGGCACAGTGGTTCAGGTCTGTAATCCAAGCACTTTGGAAAACCAAGGGAGGAGGATTGCTTGAGGCTAGGAGTTCAAGACCAGCCTGGGCAATATAGTGAGACCCTATCTCTACAAAAAAGTTAAAAAAATTAGCTGGATGTGGTGGCACACACTTGTACTCCCAGCTACTTAGGATGCTGAGGTGAGAGGATTGCTTGAGCTTGGGAGGTTGAGGCTGCAGTAAGCTGTGATCATGCCACTGCACTTCAGCCTGCGTCACAGAGCGAGATCCTGTCTCCCCTACCAACCCCCCACCAAAAAAAGTGTGTGTGTGTCTCATCCTTCAGAGATGTACAGTGAAGAATTATGATTGAAATGACATCTGGAATTTGCTTTACAGTGATCCAGAGCAGGGGTGGGGAATGAACAGCAGCAGAGGTAAGACTGGCTGTGTGTTGTTAATTGATGAAGCTGGGCAACGAGTACACAGGTTAATAAAACCATCCTTTTCATATGTTTGGAATTATCCATAATAAAAAGAAAAAAACTTCAGACACATTAAATAATTACATTCCAAATGCAATCATTACATGCAAAATACAAAACCACAAAATAAAAGGAATTACAGGTTAACATTTATATAAACCTAGGACAGGACAGCATGATGCCAGGGGACAGAAAGTATTAAGAAATAAATCAAATGATTTGGCTGGCACGGTGGCTCATGCCTGTAATCCCAGCACTTTGGGAGGCTGAGGTGGGGGGATCACCTGAGGTAAGGAGTTCGAGACCAGGCTGGCTAACATAGTGAAACCCCCTCTCTACTAAAAATACAAAAAATTAGCCGGGTGTTGTGGCGCATGCCTGTAATCCCAGCTACTCGGGAGGCTGAGGCAGGAGAATCGCTTGAACCCGGGAGGTGGAGGTTGCAGTGAGTTGAGATCACACCACTGCACTCCAGTCTGGTTACAGAGCGAGACTCCGTCTAAAAATAAAAAAAAATAAAAAATAAAAAACCACCAAGAATAAAAGCCAAGTTTTAAAAGAAATGCAAATTAAATCAAATAGGCATTATAGCACTAATCATAATAGTGAGAAGCTGGAAACATGAAATAATCAATAATAGGCAACCAATTGAAATAAATTATGGTACACACACCTATACCTTAGAATATTATGTAGCAGTTCAAAATGAGAATAGAAAAAAATGTGTTTACTGCTAGGGAACGTGCATCCACAAAGATAGTATATATATTTCATTTTATTAAAAAATTATATACATTGATGGATAGAAACGGTATGAAAAGAATACTGTGTGCTTGAAATTCTAAGTACTTAAAATTTTCTTTTGACTTTGCTTTCTCTGTAATTATTTAGTAGTAACAAAAATTCTTTAAAAAATTAGTCCCAGCAATAATACTATAGATAGATCAAAAATCCAAAACCCCTGAGGTAAAGTGGCATTAAAAGAATTGCAAATAGGTAGGGCGCAGTGGCTCACGCCTGTAATCCCAGCACTTTTGGAGGCCAAGGCGGGCTGATTACCCGTGGTCAGGAGTTCGAGACCAGCCCTGGCCAACATGGTGAAACCCTGTCTCTACTATTAATACAAAAATCAGCCAGAAGCGGTGGCTCAC
>NW_012115855.1:529038-534429 GCF_000951035.1 Colobus angolensis palliatus | reverse complement strand
TTATTATTATTATTAAGGAAATAAAGTGTGGAAGGATCACAGGAAATACCTGCAATAAAAAGAATAATCGTTAACATTGGCAACTGCCACTAGGAAGGCATATACTCCACATACTACTGATAAAAACTGTAGGAACCTGTTGGTGGTTCCCATAACCACCACTGATGTGTTAATTCCCACAACATCAAAAATAAAGAACTAGTTCCATGAGCTGTCAATAATACTCTGAAGGTAACCTATTCATCAGCACCAGAATCCCACTGATTTTCTTCCACATGTTCACAATATTTTGCCATCAGTCATCTATCGGATTCTACAACTGTGTGGGAGTGTCAGGCTAACAAAAACCAAAACTGGGCATTGACATTAATGGTAGTTTACTGATGTTTCCCCTGCAAATCTTGCATTTTCTGATAATAAAATTTTGCACAGAGGTTGGATTTCAAAAGGCTAATTGTATGTTCTATCTGAAATCTTATAATTACAGTACTTCTATGAAAAAAGATGTCTAGTAACATAAATTGCTTCTGCATCGGTTCCACAAACAAGACAAGGACCTAAAACATCCAAACTGTTCACAGACAGAGACCTACTGGGAAGCAAGCTTGTGATTTCAATTCGGTCTTTTGCAGGATCAGTGCTGAGCCAGGAGCTAATGACAGACTGGTGAACGTTAGCTTGGTTACTAATGCTGTGAGACAAAAAAGTACTGCTTCTTCCTCCTGGGAGAAAAAAAGGAAGAAATCTTTCAAGATGATTTTTATATTAGTAAACATCCAAACTTCTACGGATATTTAGAAAGGTGATGATATCAATCTGTTTAATTCTCGGAATAATAGGCTAATAATTCCATTATTATATATCACCACTTTTGACCAAAGGCTTATTCGGTGATATTAAATACTGAAATTTCCATGGGATACTCTGGATCCCAAACTTGAAGTCTTCAGGCAAAGCAGATGATTTCAACTGACTGTCTTTCTGTTCATCTTTTAATGGAAAGTCTCAGAAACGTAGCAAAATGGCCAGCAGACAAGTTGAATAAAGAAAGACATTATTTCCAGCTTACTTTCCTCTCAACTTGGTTTCATATCAAATAAGTACAAATTTAACTCACTCAACAAATGACTGAGTACCTACTATGCACCAGGCTCTGTGCTAAGTGCTCTGTGCCAAGTCCTTATGTCTTGAAGCTTAAAGATTAGTACATTTAAAATCTTGCTGATCCTTTAAAATATGGCTGAACTTCCTTTTCTAAGAGAACTTTGAAGACAACCTCTACTTCACGTTTTTCTCTTTCCTCGAACCCTCAGCACTTGTATGTACCATTAATTTACTACTTTATAACAATTCTTATATCCTAATTGAACTTTCCATGCCTCTGTCCATGACTATGAATGTCTTAAGAGCAGGATGCACATTTTATATCTGTTTTACTTTTTCACAGTGTCTAATACTGTGCCTTGCAATAGTAGACACAGAATAAAGTTTTATTTCCAGTCTAACCAAGGTTCCTTAAAAGTAAATTTGCAAGTTCAAGACTGTGTGGTTAGGGGAGGAAGGAAGTTAAAAACCAAGTACATACTTAGTTAATCCTTAGATGAAACTGTTTGTTTCTCTGTAGATGAAGTTAGCATAGACATGCATGCATGCTCCACACATGCTCTTCACTCCAGAATTTTTCTGGAGAATTTTTAGAATTTTTTTCCCCTTAGTTTTTCTCTTTATCTTTTACTGCCCCTACATTTTACATTGCTCTTGCACACTGTAAAGATTAACACATTATTCAAGCCACTGTGATAAGACTCCTTCCTCATCTCCTTGTTTCTACTTTTCTCCCCCCTCTCCCATAAAGTCCTTATCATGGGCTACAAAGTCCCAGGGCTCCTCAGCCACCAGTCCTTATCTCCCACCACTATACCCTGCTGGCTGAGCTGCAACCGTGGTATCCTTGCTGTTCTCTGCCTGTCTCAGGTCCTCAGCATTTGCTGTTTCCTCCGCCTGGAATGCTTTCATGTCACTTACACCTTCACTTCTCTTAAGTCTCTGCTCAAATGTTCCTTCTGCCAAGTGGCTTCTTCTTACGACTCTCTAACTAGAGTAGCTCCCGTCACCCCTGTCTTTATTGTTTTTCCTCCTACTCTTGTGTATTCTTCTTCATGGTAATTAGCAGTGTATTTGGCCACATTATTTTCCTTTTTCTTTTCTTTTTTTGAGACAGAGTCTCACTCTGTTGCCCAGGCTGGAGTGCAGTGGCACGATCTTGACTCACTGCAACATCTAACTCCCAGATTCAAGCAATTCACCTGCCTCAGCCTCCCAATTAGCTGGGATTACAGGCATCCACCACCATGCCTAGCTAATTTTTGTATTTTTAATAGAGACAGGGTTTCACCACGTTGGACCAGGCTGGTCTTGAACTCCTGGCCTCAGGTGATCTGCCCACCTTGGCCTCCCAAATTGCTGAGATTACAGGCGTTAGCCACTGCGCCCGGCCTCGTTTTTCTTTTCAGTCTCCTTTCCACTTTTCTGTGCTCTGCTATATACTGTAGGGGGTGGAAGTCAGCAAACTCCACTTTCCAGGCTGCTTTGGCATCTGCCATCCAGATGGGCCTTGCCAATAGCAGGTATTCATGGTGGGTGACTGGAAGACAAGAGGAGAGAAGCAGCTCCTTCCTGCTCCAGGTTTCTGGCAACAACACTGGTGGTAGTTCCAGCCTGGTTGAGGGAGTGCCTTTTCTGCTGATTCAGAACAAACTTTTACAGCATTTTCAACAATGCAATAGCAGGGGTACTAACAATTATTATTTCTGGGTGCTCCCTTTTTTTCCTATTTGTTCTCCCAACCCCCCTCCTATTACCTTTTGTTTTCCCAGCCCTTCTAACACATGTGAGACCAATTCCCTCTACATCGAAGGTAGTTTCTGACATTCTGATTGGACTCTTACTGATACATTATCTATTTTTTAACTGTCTACTAGAATATTTGCTCTATGCATGTTGACATTTCGTTCTGCTCACTGTTATATGCCCTAACACCTAGAAGAATGCCTACATGATAGGCATTCAGTAAATATTTCTGAGTGAATGAATAAGCAAAAGAACTATGGAACCACAGACAAACCCTCAAAAACAGGAATCTTAGAAAATGCAAAAACTAGTTTTTGGCTGACCATAACCTACCACTGACTATAATGAGGAAAAGCAGGCCTTTTTTTTTTTTCTTTTTTTTTTTTTTTTGAGACGGAGTTTTACTCTTGCTATCCAGGCTGGAGTGCAATGGTACGATCTCGGCTCACTGCAACCTCCATCTCCCGGGTAAAAGTGATTCTCCTGCCTCAGCCTCCTGAGTAGCTAGGATTATAGGTATGCGCCACCACACCCGGCTAATTTTGTATTTTTAGTAGAGACGAGGTTTCTCCGTGTTGGTCAGGCTGGTCTCGAACTCCCGACCTCAGATGACCCACCCGCCTCGGCCTCCCAAAGTGTTGGGATTACAGGCGTGAGCCACCACACCCGGCCCAACTTGAGAAAAAACCAGTACCCTCAGTTAAATCAAATATCAACTTTTTTCTTGCCATTCACATAAACTTGGCAATGCAATATAAAAGATTTGCCTGTGTCTATGCTATGGCATGAGGGTCTAGGTTAATGGCACTCACAAAGAAGAACCTTGGCTGTCTCAAGTGAGCCAGCTTACAGCATTTCTAGCCATCAGCCATACAGTAGTAAGTAACTTGACAGTCAGATTTCAAGCCCTGTGATACTCAAATTTACTCTGAGGCAAGAGAATAAAAATGTTTTGCCATTAAGTAAAAACTACAAGGATGTCTAATTTGGTATTTAAAAGTATAATAAGGCTGGGTACAGCAGCTCATGCTTATAACAGCAGCACCTCGGGAGGCCGAGGCAGGAGGATCGCTTGACCTCAGGAGTTCAAGACACGCCTGGGTAGAATAGTGAGAGCTCGTCTGTACAAAAAAAATTTTTTTTAAATTAGCTGGTTGTGGTTGTAAGAACCTCTGCTCTCAGTTATTTGGGAGGCTGGGGCAGGAGGATTACTTGAGTCCAGGAGGGCGAGGATGTAGCAAGCTGTGATCATGCCACTGCAGTCCAGCCTGCATGTCAGAGTGAGACACTGTCTCAAACAAAACAAAACAAAACAAAATTAAAGTATGATAAAATTACACATAACAGGCTGGGCACAGTGGCTTATCCCTGTAATCCCAGCACTTTGGGGAGGCTGAGGTGGCAGATCACTTAAGGCCAGGAGTTCGAAACCAGCCTGGCCAACACGGCAAAACCCCATCTCTACTAAAAATACAAAAAAATTAGCCAGGTGTGGTGGCACACACCTGTAATCCCAGCTACTAGGGAAGCTGAGGCACAAGAAAAGCTTGAACCCGAGAGGCAGAGGTTGCACTGAGCCAAGATTGCACCATTGCACTCTAGCCTGGATGACTAAGACTCTGTATCCACAAAAAAAAAAGAAAAAAAAAAAAGAAAAAGGCCAAACATGGTGGCTCACTCCTGTAATCCCAGCACTTTGGGAGGCTGAGGCAGGCGGATCATTTGAGATCAGGAGTTCGAGACCAGCCTGGCCAACATGGTGAAACCCCATCTATACTAAAAATACAAAAAAAAAATTAGCCAGGCATGGTGGTGCATGACTGTAGTCCCCGCTTCTCTCGAGGCACAAGAATCACTTGAACCCCGGAGGTGGAGGTTGCAGTGAACTGAGATCGTGCCACTGCATTCCAGCCTGGGTGACAGAGTGAGACTCTGTCTTTAAAAAAAAAAAAGAGAGAGATTACACGTAAGAGTATTCATTAAAAAATTTTACCTTGGTGAAAGAGTGACGATTTTTCAGGTACATCTGTGGAAGCATCCCAGTGCCAGAGGGATCCATCTTCAGAGCAGGTAAACAGATGATCTGGGTTGGACGGGTGAAAGTGAACTTCCCACACTAAGAGACAAGAATCAAGAAGCTCATTCCTGTGCAGATTCGCTGAACAAACAACATTAAACCCCCATCTCTAGGCACCATCTTCCATTATCCTCCATGGCATACCTTCAAGCTTCAAGTCTATCATAAAAATTAAAGGTTTCAGAATTAAAGAAAAGACACAACATAACTTTCCAATGGCTATAACATGTAGAAAGGAAAAAGAACACTTTGGGAGGCTAAGGCGGGTGGATCAGCTAAGGTCAAGACCAGCCTGGGCAACATGGTGAAATACCATCTCTACTAAAAATACAAAAGTTAGCCAGGCGTGGTGGTGCATGCTTGTAGTCCCAGCTACTTAGGAGGCTGAGATAGGAAAATCACTTGAACCTGGGAGGTGGAGGTTGCGCGAGCTCGCACCACTGCACTCCAGCCTCGGTGACAAA
>NW_012115855.1:527455-528273 GCF_000951035.1 Colobus angolensis palliatus | reverse complement strand
TGCCCAGCTAGGAATGACTGTTTTTTACAGAAAAGTTTTTTTTAAATTGGTAAGTTGTCTTATTTTTCAATTCCTGTGTCATTAATATATGAAGACTATATTATTGGAAAAACTGAGAAAGACCCTAATAGAAACACAAAAATGAATTTCTAAGAGGCAATATCCAATATTGGTTAATGCCAAGATTCTGAATACTTCTGGCCTTTATCAAAGAAATAGCAACTGACTTCTAGCAAACCAAAATTTGGAAATGTTCCAAGAATTTGGATCCAGTTTCAGATAGAGGGCTTTTTATTTTTTATTTGTTGATTATTTATCAAGAGAAACTATTTCTTAGCCCACATATTTATGCATCATACTTTAGGAACATAGGTCAGTGACAAACTTCTACACAATTCAACCCAAAGAAATTCTCTCTCTTTTTGAAACAGGGTCTTGCTCTGGCATCCAGGCTGGATTGCAGAATGGCATGGTCATGGCTCACTGCAGCCTTGACCTTCCAGGCTTAAGCAATCCGCCTATCTCAGCCTCCCCAGTAGCGAGGACTACAGGCATGCATCACCATACCTGGCTAATTTTTGTATTTTTAACAGAGACAGGGTTTCTCCATGTTGCCCAGGCTGGTCTCAGACTCCTGAGCTCAAGCAATCTGCTTGCCTAGGACTCCCAAAGTGCTAGAATTACAGACATGAACTACCATGCTCAGCCCCAAAGAAATTCTATATATTCCAAAATCACATTCAATTCTGAAAGATACCAGTCTTCCTCATTTCCTCAAAATCTTTTATGGAATCATAATTTCTTTTTTTTTTTTTTTT
>NW_012115855.1:523455-525360 GCF_000951035.1 Colobus angolensis palliatus | reverse complement strand
TAGTGGCTCATAACTCACACCTGTAAACTCAGCATTTCCTGAGGATCACTTGAGCCCAGGAGTTTGAGACCAGCCTGGGCAATAAAGTGAAACCCCATATCTACAAAAAAACAAACAACAACAAAAAATCAGCTAGGCGTGGTGGCATACACCTATAGTCCTATTTACTTGGGAGGCTAATGCAGGAGGATCACCTGAGCCCTGGAAGTCAAGACTGTAGTGAGCCGTGACTGCACCACTGCACTCCAGCCTGGGCGACAGAGCCAGACCCTGTCTTTTAAAAAGCCGGGCACAGTGGCTCATGCCTGTAATCCCAGCACTTTGGGAGGCTGAGATGGGCAGATCACCTGAGGATGGGAGTTCAAGACCAGCCTGACCAACAATGGAGAAACCCAGTCTCTACTAAAAATATAAAATTAGCCAGGTGTGGTGGTGTATGCCTGTAATCCCAGCTACTTGGGAGGCTGAGGCAAGAGAATCGCTTGAACTAGGGAAGCGGAGGTTGTGGTGAGCCAAGATAGCGCCACTGCACTCCAGCCCGGGCAACAAGGGTGAAACTCCATCTCCAAAAAAAAAAAAAAAAGTTAAAGAACATAAATGTCAAGTAAAAAGAAATTAGATAATTATTTAAATTTACACAATTCAGTCATTAAAAGCTACAATGTAAAATGATCCACATGTATCATTACGGAAAGGTGCTTATTATATGTCATATAACTCACCCAATACAAACTTTTTGTATCTCCACAATACTTACTTTCAGCTTCATGAGCCTTCAGCAGAGACACAGGCATAGTACCTTGTCTAACATCCCAAATACTCAACATTCCATCTTGGCCACCAGTAGCTACAACATGCTGTTGGTTGGGATGTCTATCAACACAGTGGAGTGGCACTCGGTCACCAGTCCTTTTGTGGGAGATAACAATGACATCAAAATCAAATAAAGTATAATTTATCTTTGTGTAACACAGGAAACACGTTTTTTTGGTTGTTGTTGTCGTTTGTTCGTTTTGAGACAAGGCCTCACTTACCCAGGCTGGAGTGCAGTGCTGCAATCATTGCTCACTGAAGACTCAAACTCCCTGGGCTCAGGTGATCCTCCCACCTCAGCCTCCTGAGTTGCTAGGAGTACATGTGTGTACCATCATGCCTGGTTAACTTTTTGTATTTTTGTAGAGATGGGGTTTCTCCTTGTTGCCCAGGTTGGTCTCAAACTCCCAGGCTCAAGTGATCTAGCCACCTTAGCCTCCCAAAGTGCTGGGATGACTGGTAACTATACCCAGCCTGTTTTTTTGGTTTTTTGAGAGATAGGGTCTTGACCAGGCTTAGTGGTTCACGTCTATAATCCCAGCATTTTGGGAGGCCAAGGCAGGTGGATGACTTGAGGACAGGAGTTCAAGATCAACCAGGCCAAAATGGCGAAACCCCATCTCTACTAAAAATACAAAAACTAGCCAGGAATGGTGGCACATACCTGTAGTCCCAGCTACTTGGGAGGCTGAGGCATGAGAATCGCTTGAACCTGATAGGCAGAAGTTGCAGTGAGCCAAGATCATGCCACTGCACTCCAGCCTGAGCAACAGAGTGAAACTCTGTCTCAAAAAATAAAAAAAATAAAAAAAAGACAGGGTCTTGTTTTGTCACCCAGGCTAGAGTGCAGTGGTGTTATCTACAGCTTGCTGCAATCTGGGCTCAAAAGAGCCTTTTGCCTCAGCCTCCCAAGTAGCTAGGACTACACGCACATGCTATGGTGCCTGGCTATTTTAAGAAATTTTTGTAGAGATGGGGTCTCACTGTGTTGCCCCAGCTGGTCTCAAACTTCTCACTGCAGATAATCCTTCCAAAGTGTTGGGATTACAGGCATGAGCCACCATGCTCAGTCAAGAAACATGTTTTTTTTTT
>NW_012115855.1:521875-523220 GCF_000951035.1 Colobus angolensis palliatus | reverse complement strand
CTTTATTTGAGACGGAGTTTTGTTCTTGTTGCCCAGGCTGGAATGCAATGGCTTGATCTTGGTTCACCGCAAACTCTGCCTCCCGGGTTCAAATGATCCTCCTGCCTCAGCCTCCCGAGTAGCTGGGTCTACAGGCACATGCCACCATGCCTGGCTAGTTTTTGTATTTTTAGTAGAGATGGGGTTTCACCATGTTGGCCAGGCTGGTATCGAACTCCTGACCTCAAGTGATCCACCTGCTTTGGCCTCCCAAAGTGCTGGGATTACAAGCATGAGCAACCATGCCCGGCCTGGTTGAATCTTAATGATACCAAAAAAATGAACTAAATTAGATATATTTCTAAATAGTACAATTTGGAAACAATTCAAGGCCACAATTATTTATTTTCACTTCAGTCTGGAGACATGGAATGAAAGATAATCCGATGGTAAGATGTACAAATCACATTTCCACTTATTAGATTATTTAAAAATTCATACATCAAGTATACTACGTATGATTTATCATCTTATTTAATGCTTAGTTTATGTAACTATTTTTTCAGTGTGATACATTCTCTTTTCTTATGAGAGAAGGCTGTACACCTAAAAAGGGGGATTTCTGCTCAGAAAAATTATCTGGAATTATATTTTCCCCCCAATCATTACATCTGGAGCATATTTTATCCATTAAACAATCACTGAAAAAGCAGAAATAAGTTCTCCGTGAAATAATACAAACTTCAAAGAGTAAAGGCTCTGAATCACTCTAACAAATAATTACTAAACGAAACACAGTAGTATCAACCCCATCAAGTAATGCTTGCTCTACCAAATTTTAATCAGGGATCTCCCTCTTAAAACGCAATTAAAATACAATATGGCTTAAAGCCAGTAACTATAAACAACCTAACACATTAATTTTTGGATTACATTACTGAAATTACAAGTCAACACTTACAGTGACAATATCTGAGAAGGTTCATTTCCTTGTTGTCTGAAATCCCATATTTTCAACTGTCCAATTGAATTTACAGTAAGAATCTCAGGAGTTCGAAGAAAGGTTACAGCATGGAGTGTACTACTATCTGCATTGTCTAAAAATTTAAAAAATGGTAATATGTGTTAATGAGTCCCCTTTTTTTCCAAGAAAATCTTAAATCACACTCCTTTCATGGGTTGATATATTACAATTTCCAGTAACTTATAATTTAAATTTCTATAGAAAAATGCATGGTAATGTATATGTTTAAATGGATTCTCTTTGGATGGAAAAATATTACTCACAGGATGTCTGAACTGTTTTCTGTTTCTTTTTTTTTTTGAGACGGAGTTTCACTCTTGTTGCCCAGGCTGGAGTGCAATG
>NW_012115855.1:513112-520840 GCF_000951035.1 Colobus angolensis palliatus | reverse complement strand
GCTTCCTACAGAGCTCATTCTAACTTTCTATTATTCTACAGGCTCATCCCAAATCTACTCATTTTCACCCTCATCAACTCTCGCCCTCTCCATGAAGTCATTCCTGATTGTCATAATGGTCCTTTTTGTTGATTTCCTGGTGTTTAGAACTTACGCCTCATAATTTAACACATACTTTATGGACTTTAGTTTGTGCCACTCCTCTACAATGCCACAAGGCAATGGTCATGAATTAACAAATAAGTGAAGTCGCCCAGTGCAGTGGGTCACATCTGTAATCTTAGCACTTTGGGAGGCCGAGGTGGGCAGACCACTTGAGCCCAGGAGTTTGAGACCAGCCTGGGCAACATGGTGAAACCTCATTTCTACAAAAATTAGCTGGGCATGCTGGTATGCATCTGTAGTCCAAGACACCTGGGAGCCTGAGGTGGGAGGATCACTTGAACCTGGGAGACAGAGGTTGCAGTGAGCTGGGATCATGCCACTGCACTCCAGGCTGGGTGACAGAGCAAGACCCTGTCTCAAAAAAAAAAAAAAAAAAAGTAATGCAACTTAACTCAAAACTGAAAATCATAACAAACAACACAAAAGACCAGGTACAGTGGCTCACGCCTGTAATCCCAGCACTTTGGGAAGCCGAGGTTGGCGAATGACAAGGTCAAGAGATCAAGACCATCCTGGCCAACATGTTGAAAGCCTGTCTCTACTAAAAATACAAAAAGTAGCTGAGCGTGGTGGCGTGTGCCTATAGTCCTAGCTACTTGGGAGGCTGAGGCTGCAGAATTGCGTGAACCCGGGAGGTGGAGGTTGCAGTGAGCTGAGGTCATGCCACTGTACTCCAGCTTGGTGACAGAGTGAGATTACATCTTAAAAAAAAAAAAAAAAAAACCACTCACAAAATGGATTCATGGGCTCAATTCCTAGAGATTTAAGAGGTCTAGAGTGGTGGACAGTTAAAAAATTACCTCAGAGAAGTCTGACTGAAGCATAGTTGAGAACCATTATACTTAGTTTTCCACCTAAAAGATGAAACCTCTGTGATTTTGCATTATAGACTCTGTAATCTGGCCCCAGTTTACCCCTCTCTTGCTTCATCTTTCATCTCTCCTACATAGATATCTAAAGTCAGGTCAAACCATACTTTTTGTCATTCTCTGAATGTCTTTATCCTGCCTCTGGCCTATTCCCTTTGTCTAGCACGCCATCTTTTAGTCTTACTTATGGTCTAGAACCCAGAAAAACTATTAATTACTACCTACTCCCAGATGCTTTATCTGATAATGCCCTCTCACCAAAAAAACAAACAAACAAAAAAATGGTTTCTGTTTCTTCTAGTCAGTCATCCATACCGGCCTCGTCAACCTACTCTCTTGACAAAGGGATCCTGCCGTGCGTGCATGTGTGTGCATGTGTACATGTATTTTTTTGAGACTGAGTCTTGCTCTGTCACCCAGGCTGGAGTGCAATGGCGTGATCTTGGCTCACTGCAGCCTCTCAGTCTCTCACGTTCAAGCAATTCTCATGACTTAGCCTCCCAAGCAGCTGGGATTATAGGCGTGTGCCACCATGCCCAGCTAACGTTTGTACTTTCAGTAGAGACAGGGTTTTGCCACGTTGGCCAGGCTGGTCTCAAACTCTTGGCCTCAAATGATCTACTTGCCTTGGTCTCCTAATGTTCTGGGATTATAGGCATGAGCCACTGCTACCAGCCATATATTTTTATATCCCTCAATCACTTAACATTGTGTTTACTTTTTTTTCTTGAGATGGAGTCTCGTTCTGTCGCCCAGGCTGGAGTGCAGTGGTGCGATCTTGGCTCACTGCAAGCTCCGCCTTCCAGGTTCATGCCATTCTCCTGCCTCAGCCTCCAGAGTAGCTGTGACTACAGACGACTGTCGACACTACGCCAGGCTAATTTTTTGTATTTTTAGTAGAGACGGGGTTTCACCATGTTAGCCAGGATGGTCTCAATCTCCTGACCTTGTGATCCGCCTGCCTCGGCCTCCCAAAGTGTTGCGATTTACAGGCGTGAGCCACCGCGTCCGGCTCATTGTGTTTACTTTTTTTTTGAGATGGAGTCTCGCTCCATCGCCAGGCTAGCGTGCAGTGGTGTAATCTTGGCTCACTGCAACCTCTACCTCCCAGGTTCAAGCGATTCTCCTGCCTCAGCCTCCTGAGTAGCTGGGACTACAGGTGCATGCCACCCCACCCAGCTAATTTTTGTTATGTTTAGTAGAGACGGACTTTCACCATGTTGGCCAAGATGATCACGATCTCTCGACCTCGTGATCCGCCCGCCTTGGCCTCCCAAAGTGCTGGAGTAACAGGCATGAGCCATCATGCTCGGCAGTGTTTACTTAGTATATGGTAAACACTCAATTACTCTGTGATGAATGAAAGGAATACAATGATTTTTCTTTTTTTGAGACGGAGTCTCCCTCTGTTGCCCAGGTGGGAGTACAGAGTGCCATCACAGCTCACCGCAACCTCTGCCTCTCGGGTTCAAGTGATTCTCCTGCCTCAGCCTCCTGAGTAGCTGGGATTACAAACATGCGCCATCATGCCTGGCTCACTTTTCTTTTCTTTTTTTTTTTGAGACAGAGTTTCACTCTTATTGCCCAGGCTGGAGTGCAATGGCACAATCGGCTCACTGCAACCTCTGCCTCCCAGGTTCAAGTGATTCTCCTGCCTCAGCCTCCCAAGTAGCTGGGATTACAAGCATGTGCCACCATTCCCGGCTAATTTTGTATTTTTAATAGAGAGAGTGTTTCTCCATGTTGGTCAGGCTGCTCTCGGACTCCCAACCTCAGGTGATCTGCCTCCCAAAGTGCTGCGATTGCCGGGGTAAGCTACCACACCCAGCCTAACTTTTGTATTTTTAATAGAGACAAGGTTTCGCCATGTTGGCCAGGCTGGGATTTTTCTTACCTATGGTTCTTACAGCTTCCTTGTGATCAGCTCTGAAGAGATTTATTCGACCATCCTCTCCAACTGTAACGATTTCTGGGTTGTTGCACACAACACCTGTACATGGTGCACTGCTATAGGAAGGACTGCCAGGGCCTGCGTGGTAGTGAGCTGTAGTCCACTGCTGGTTGACTGACAGAGTCTAGGCATCAGAAATGAGGATACTATTAAAGAAAAGTACTAAGGAACTAGTACTTCTTACCAACAAGAGTATCTTTAAATTCTGACTCACATCCTTCTACAAGAATAAATCTCTCTTTTTTCCTTTAGAATAATGAAATCTAGAAACTACTTGCATCAAAGTTCTGTATACACAGAATTAGATTCAAAAGAAATACTGTTTAATAATGCCCCACATTTATCTCAAACTACAGTAATGACTTTTAGGGATCAAGCAGTTGAATGTTCAAAAGCAACTCTTTGTATTCTTATGGGAATTAACCTACATCTAAAATATAAATCTCTGGCCCATGGCTGTGGCTCATGCCTATAATCCTAGCACTTTGGGAGGCCAAGGCAGGCAGATCATCTGAGGTCAGGAGTTCGAGACCAGCCTGGTCAATATGGTGAAATCCCATCTCTACTAAAAATACAAAAATTAGCCAGGTATGGTGGCACACACCTGTAATCCCAGCTACTTGGGAAGCTAAGGTGGGAGAATTGCTTGAACCAGGGAGGTGCAGGCTGCAGTGAGTAGAGATCGTGCCACTGCACTCTAGCCTGGGTGACAGAAAGAGACTCTGTCTCAAAATAAATAAATAAATAAATAAAACATTAATCTCTGTAGCTTTTTCTAAATGACTCAAAAAAACTTTCAACATGAACTGGGTCTTATATTTACTAGGCATGTCTATTAGAAACGTTACCGTTGGCCGGGAGTGGTGGCTCACGCCTGTAATCCCAGCACTTTGGGAGGGTGAAGAGGGCTGATCACCTGAGGTCAGGAGTTCGAGATCAGCCTGACCAACATGGAGAAACCCCGTCTCTACGAAAAATATAAAATTAGCCGGGCGTGGTGTCACATGCCTGTAATCCCAGCTACTTGGGAGGCTGAGGCAGGAGAATCACTTGAAGCTGGAAGGCGGAGCTTGTGATGAGCCGAGATTGCACCATTGCACTCCAGTGCCTGGGCAAAAAGAGCAAAACTCCATCTCAAAAAAAATAAAAATATATCACTTTACAAACTGAAGTTCTTTACCTGGTTATTCGGATGGTGAAGGAAAACTGTTACACATCCTGTTGATGAAGCAGTGACAATTCTTTCCTGGTCAAAAAACTAAAGAGAAAATTTCTGCTTGTTAAAGATTCAGAAATATTAGCAGGGAGGAAATCTATTCGTTTATTTAACTCAATTAGTAGCAAATGATAACAATTTTAAAAAGCAAAGAGCCTATGAGTGCTAAATAAATATCATGTGTTAATGGAGCTGAAAGTCCAAACTGCCATACAAAGTATTTTCATGATTAAACAGTATTTTTTTCCTAGACACATTCACCCACCATTGATTTAATTTGAGACCAACACAATAAAACATTAGAAAAATATCATTCCTGGCTGGGTGCGGTGGCTCACGCCTGTAATCCCAGCACTTTGGGAGGCCTAAGTGGACAGATCGCTTGAGTTCAGGAGTTCAAGACCACCCTGGGCAACGAGGCGAGACCTCGTCTCTACAAAAATACAAAAATGAGTCGGGGTTGTAGGGAAGCGGAGCTTGCAGCGAGCCAAGCTGGAGCCCCTGCATTCCAGCCTGGTTGACAGAGCAAGACTCAGTTTCAAAAAAAGAATAAAAATTTTTAAAAAGAAAAGCCAGGCGCGGTGGCTCACGCCTGTAATCTCAGCACTTTGGGAGGCTGAAGCAGGCAGATCACGAGGTCAGGAGTTCGAAATTAGTCTGGCCAATAGGTTGAAACCCCGTCTCTACTAAAAATACAAAAATTAGCTGGGCGTGGTGGCAGGCGCCAGTACTCCCAGCTACTCAGCAGGCTGAGGCAGAAGAATCGCTTGAACCCAGGAGGCAGGGTTGCAGTGAGCCGAGATCGTGCCACTGCACTCCAGCTTGGGCGATAGAGCGAGACTCCGTCTCAAAAAAAAAAAAAAAGAAAAAGAAAAAAAGAAACGAAAAATATTGTCCAGGTATGGTGGCTCATGCTTGTAATCCTAGCACTTCGGGAAGCCAAGCCGGGTGAACCACGAGGTCAGGAGTTCAAGACCAGCCTAGCCAACATGGTGAAACCCCATCTCTACTAAAAACACAAAAATTAGCCAGGCATGGAGGCATGTGCCAATTGTCCCAGCTACTCAGGACGCTGAGGCAGAAGAACTGCATGAACCCAGAAGGCAGAGGTTGCAGTGAGCTGAGATCGTGACACTGCACTCCAGTTCAAGTGACAGTATGAGACTCCGTTTCAAAAAAAAAAAAAACTTTCCTAGGGCTAGACAACTTTCATTCTCTCTGTCTCTCTTTCTCTTTCTTTTTTTTTGGGACAGCGTTTCGCTCTTGTTGCCCAGACTGGCACGCTCTAAGCTTATTGTAACCTCTGCGCCCAGGTTCAAGAGATTCTCCTGCCTCAGCTTCCAGAGTAGCTGGGATTACAGGCGTACACCAGGGCTAGGTAGCTTTCTATAGAATAAAACGCAGGGGCTCTCCACACCAGGATTTGAAAACTTAACTTCGGCCAGGCACAGTGGCTCACTCCTGCAATCCCAGCATTTTGGGAGGCCGAGATCAGGAGTTCAAGACCATCCTGGTTAATATGGTGAAACCCCGTCTCTACTAAAAATACAAAAAATTAGCCGGGTGTGGTGGCCTGCGCCTGTAGTCCCAGCTACCTGGGAGGCTGAGGCAGGAGAACCGCTTGAATCCGGGAAGTGGAGGCTGTAGTGAGCCGAGATCATGCCACTGTACTCCAGCTGGGGAGACAGAGTGAGACAACAACTCAAAGAAAAAAAAAAAAAGAAAGAAAAAAAGAAAGCTCAATTTCATCGCCACCACTCACTACTGGTTTCAAGACTTTGGCCAAGTTAAGTTCACTAAATCGTGGTAAATCTTTAAAACGGGAGCACTAATCTCTGCTTAGGGAGTTGTTATGAGAATTCAAAAAACAAAATGATGTTAATCCCCCTGCACAGTATCTGTCACATAGTACATGCTCAAGATATATTAGTCTCAATTTTCTCATTAGTAAAACAAAGTAACAATACTTGATTTACTGGTAAGCAACAATAATTAATTTTTGTAAAGCTCCCCAAACGGTACTTAGCACATAGTCGACGGTCAATAAATAAAAAAGTATGATTAAATCTACATCCCCTTTCCCAGTCCTTTTTCTGCCACTAAATGGCTAAATGATGTCAGGCAAATCATAACTTACAGAGCACTCAGTTTTTTGTAAACGAGGGGTGACACAAGACAACCTTTATGATGCTCTGCTTGTTTAAATGTATTACTCAAGACTTTCAAAGTTAGCTTTTGGATGCTACACAGATTTACCTGTAAATCCATGACATCACCATGGTGTCTGATATCACACAATAACTGATGGTCTCCTTCAAACCCTCCGTCAGAGTCCAAGTTTCCAAAATCTCCAATAGACCACAGTGAAACATAATTTTCCTGTAAAACAAAGAGTTGTGTCTTGAGATGACATAAACGTCAACTCTCGGAAAATAAAAGTTGTGCTTCCGTCCAGAAATCTTGCTCCAAAACTTCTCAGACAAATAGTACGGTGAGTTTAAAACGTAACGAGATATGAGGCTCAGGCACACCATCACGGGCTCTGAGCTATGGAGCAACCGCGCCTGAGACAGGGTCCGAGGGACCTAGAAGTGCGAGAAAAACCAGAAGGTGGGAGTTGGCGCGCGCGCGGCCAGGGGTCAGCTCAACCGGAGGTAGGGAAGCAGCAGGGGCTCGTCCCTATCAGCGGGGATACCTCATTGTCCCAAGATCCTGTAGCGAACGTCTCCGCGGTCTGCAAACTTCCGGGAGGCAGCGGTCGCCAACGGGTTTTGCTGATTTTCTGAGACACAAACTTCGCATAAATTTCTTCCATGCCGAAAGCAGCCGCAGCAGGTACTGCAAAAAGCAAGCACAATGCGCGCCTCTCAGCCCCGCCTCTTCCCGCGGAACCCTGATTGGATGGGACTTTAGGAGGCAGACGGTGGCTGCAGAGAGTCAATTCTCTTCGGTAGCCAGTGTGGGCAAGGTCAGTATACAAACTGGGAGAACCTAGACTGACAGGCCCATCTCGTAGCGCGACTCTGAGCAAAGGCAAGAGCGCTTTGGCCTTTGAGCAGTAGGACTTGCTCCTAATCTACAATATCAGTATTTTCCTGTGTTCAATAATTGTGCAGTGTAAAATTTAAGAGCAAAAATAGAACAAAATCAATACAGTAGAAACCACCTTGAAACCACACCTAAGCAGTTGCAGGTCACTGCGCATAGAAAACAATTCAAAAATCCTTAAATACTCATGGAAGTACCTCGGATACAGTGCCAACCTACTATCTTAAACCTCTCCCTCTTGTCCCCTAAACAAATACTTTGCTTGAAAGTTAATACACACTGTCAGAGCCTGGAGTTAGAATTCTGAAAGACTCCAGTTTTAGTTTTGATGCCAATTGCCTAGCTTTGGTCAATTTAATTATGTGCATGATTAAGAATGAGGTTTGTGGCCGGGCGCGGTGGCTCAAGCCTGTAATCCCAGCACTTTGGGAGGCCGAGACGGGCGGATCACGAGGTCAGGAGATCGAGACCATCCTGGC
>NW_012115855.1:510593-511321 GCF_000951035.1 Colobus angolensis palliatus | reverse complement strand
AAAAAAAAAAAAAAAAAAGAAAAAAGATTACTGGACTAAGTGATGGCTGGATTCTGTCAGTCTCAGGTCAAATTACGAGTCAGCGATTTGGACGCGACAAGCAATGTTCTCAGTGAACTTCTCACTCATGGTCTTGCAGAGCTGATAGCAATAAAGCCATGGTGGAATTTGTGAGGCTTAATTAGGTGGAAATGCACACTTTTGTCGGGAGAATAACACGTTCACCAGAGGACACAGTGGTATTTTTTAACCACTCGCAACTCTTTACGTTCGTATTATTCTAAGGGAGCAAAGCTTTGCCCCAACCCCCACCCCTATGTCCTGGTATTCTTCCACTCCCTGACAGCTTTAGAACCAGGGTTCCAAAGTCTTTGCTTAGCCTAACGGTGACATGTTTGTCACAAAGCCAGAGGCCGGTGTACTCGGGTTAGAGAGGGCCTTTGTCGTTGGGTTTTATTCTTATTGTATTATTCGGGCTCCACCGACCCAAATATTAGTCAACTGGGTTGGGTGAGGTAGGAACGGATGAAGCCCACCGTCTAACAATCTGGACATTTCGAGCAGATCCGCCGCTCGAAACAGCTGACCCAGCCGCGACTGCGGAACCACCAGCAGCGTCTGCAAAGATCGACCCCGCCATCCCGCCGTCCCGCTCGGTGACCGGAGACGCAGCCGGGAACGCGACTTATCAGGCTACCGAGCCTGGCCGCAGGGCGAAGTCGGTGCGG
>NW_012115855.1:486548-510543 GCF_000951035.1 Colobus angolensis palliatus | reverse complement strand
GGGGGATGCCGGGAGCGCGCAGTGGCGGCAGCAGCGGCGACGGCAGTAACAGCGGCAGCTACAGCGGGGACGCGAGCGGGGCGGTGACGGTGTGGGAGGTGGTCTCACTCTTGGGAAAACTGCTGGGCACCGTCGCCGCGCTGAAGGTGGTTCTGTACCTGCTCCGAGTGTGCTTAGCG
The DNA here is from genome assembly GCF_000951035.1 of Colobus angolensis palliatus. Classification (NCBI taxonomy): domain Eukaryota; kingdom Metazoa; phylum Chordata; class Mammalia; order Primates; family Cercopithecidae; genus Colobus; species Colobus angolensis. The sequence continues at coordinate 510,364 of NW_012115855.1, read as the reverse complement.
ATGGCCTGGAAATCCGGCGGCGCCAGCCACTCGGAGCTAATCCACAATCTCCGCAGTAAGTGCCACCTCCGCCCGTTGTAGGGCAGCTGGGGCAGGCTGGGCCTGGACCGGGTCCCCCTGGGCCGTCTGGAACGTTCTGTCTGCCCCCGCGCGCCTGTTGGAGGGCTTCGGCGCAGAGTTGCCCCAGTAGTCCCGAACGGCGTGCGCTTGCAATCGCCTCCCTCGGGACCTGTCACTGATCGACGACGTGGACTGGAAGGGGAGAGAAAGAGCCAGGGGCCGCTGTTGGTGGGGGCAGGGGCAGTCATCTCCCTGCAGGCCCTGGGGGAGGGAGGGCAGTACAGGTGGTGCTGCTGTTACTCAGGTCCGCGTCCGGGTCCGGCTTGTGAGGGGCGTGCCTTCGGGGTGGGAGCGTGTGGGCTAGGCCTTGTAGAGAGAGTGGGCTGGCGCTCAGGAGACCCCACGCTCGTCCCCTGCATTTTTCTCACCTTCCTCCTCCATAATCAACCTCGCTGCGAGCTTTCCCTCTTATGCAGCCTCCCCCGCCCTCCGTTTTTTCCCCTGGAGGGAGATGCCACTGTCTGATACAGGCGAGGGGAGGAAGATGAGAGTATTGCCATTGCAGATGCTGGGAGAAATTTCTCGGGCGGCTGTCCAGTGGAAAGCTCCGTAGGGGGCGGAGAAAGAACAGAGGATGCTGTTCTTGAGAGACTTGTGTTTCAGGAGCCTTTTACAGGTCCTGGATCAACAAAGGGTTGCGTGTCTAATGTTCCAACTTTTTTCAGGGCTACCATAGGCTTTAAAAACCTTGTGTGGAGTTTCTTTATATCACTCTCTTATTGTATTCCTTCTTCTGATGATAATTTTAGGGTAGGATGATTGCTGTGTCACTTTCTTTTTTTAAATCGAAATATAGCGTCCCCGTTTTGTTGGGAGACTACAAGGGCCACAGTCTATAATAATCTCACTGGTCAGAATTTATAACACTCTTTGCTACTAACTTTGCAGTAATCATATCTTGCCACATGGTATTTTTAATTGTCGTGTGTTACTTAGCTTTTCATGTGTTTGTCTTATCTCCCAACTCGATTTGTAATTTCCTTAGGGGCTGGCACCATTAAATTTTTTTTTTTGTCCGGGCTCGTTGGCTCATGCCTGTAATCCAGCACTTTGGGAGGCCCAGGCGGGTGGATTACCTGAGTTCAGGAGTTCGAGACCAGCCAGGCCGACATGGTGAAACCCCGTCTCTACTAAAAATACAAAAATTAGCCGGACATGATGGTGCATTACTGTAATCCCAGCTACTTGGGAGGCTGAGGCAGGAGAATCGCGTGAACCTGGGAGGCAGAGGTTGCAGTGTGAGCCAAGATCTTACCACTGCACTCCAGCCTGGGCAACAAGGGCAGAAACTCCATCTCAGAAAAAGAAAATTTTTTTTTAAACTTCTCTAAGAATTTAATAGTCATCCCTTTTTTTCATAAATGCCCATTAAGTGTCCGTTATATGCCTAAATCTGTGCTAGACAGACCAAGGTGGCTGAGAGAAATTAGGAGTACTGTTTGGCACATGGTTGGTACTTTTTTTTTCTTTTTTGAGACGGAGTCTCGGTCTGTAGCCCAGACTGGAGTGCAGTGGCACGGTCTTTGCTCACGCAACCTCTGCCTCCTGGGTTCAAACAATTGTCTTGTCTCAGCCTCCCAAGTAGCTGGGACTACAGGCACCTGCCAGCACGCCTGGCTAATTTTTGTAGTTTTAGTAGAGAAGGGGTTTCACTATGTTGGCCAGGCTGGTGTCGAACTCCTGACCTCGTGATCCGCCCACCTTGGGCTCCCAAAGTGCTGGGGATTATAGGCGTGAGCCACCGTGCCTGGCCAGTATTTAATATATTAGTCATTTTCAATTTTTTTTGGTGGGGGGACAATACTTAATGTGGAAACTGACTCTTTAGTGTTTGGTAACAGAGAATGTTTGTTTGTTTATTTTTTTTGACAGGGTTTCACTGTCACCCAGGTTGGAGTGCAGTGGCCTGAGCTCAGCTCACTGCAACCCCTGCTTTTCGTGCTCTGCTCAAGCGATTTTCCCACTGCAGCCTCCTGAGTACAGGGGTACCACCGTGCCAGGCCAATTTTTGTAGGTTTTTTTCTTTTTCTGATAATTTATGAGATGGGGTCTTGCTATGTTGCCCAGGCTGGTCTTTAACTTTTGGACTCAAGCTATTTGTTGGACTCAGACTCCCAAAATTTTGGGATTATAGGGGTGAGCCACTACATCTGGCCATGGTAAATGTTTAGATGTTAACTTTTTTTTTTCTTTTTTTGAGATGGAGTTGTGCTCTTGTTGCCCAAGTGGAGTGGAGTGCAATGGTGCAGTCTTGGCTCACTGCAACCTCTGCCTCCTGAGTTCAAGCAATTATTCTGCCTCAGCCTCCCGAGTAGCTGGGATTACAGGTGTGCACCACCACGCCCGGCTAATTTTTTGTATTTTTAGTAGAAACAGGGTTTCACCGTGTTAGCCAGGCTGGTCTCAAACTCTTGACCTAAGGTGATCTGTCTGCTTTGGCCTGTCAAAGTGCTTGAATTACAGGCATGAGCCACTGCGCCCAGCCTAGATGTCAATGTTTTGTCAAGCATTGTCAGGTTCATTTTATGGAATGATGCTTGATTGGAAATGGACATTTATGTGGTACAACAGTAGTATGAAGTATGATTTGAGTTCTCGTGGATGGCACATAAGCTTAATATGTTGTAAATATTTTTATGAAATCCCTTAACATAATCTCAGTGCCTTCTATTGCAGTATATGTACCTGAAACATTTTGTACACAAATTGTGATTAAGTAATTTTCCACCAGTAGATTATCATACTAGGCACTTGGCTGTGGCAGAAATTTGTAATCAATCAGGCTCCTAAAGTCTCTCCTTTTTGGGCCAAATTTGTGGTAAGCCAAGACTAGATAGATCTTTTCCCAGTGGTTTTATAATCACTTTAATGTATTGCATTTCTGTTCTTAGCTGAAATTTCTAAGGATGTTTTTCTGTAAGAAAATTTAATAAGGAATATTTAGCATACATAGATGTTGATTTTGCAAATAGTTTTATACTAGATTTATGAGGAAATTAGAGTAGTATAGTTGTTTAGCTTCTTTTGTAACACTTGTGCAACTTTAGTTTCAACTTCTTCCTGAGGTAATTCTAGCTAATAGATTTCTTTTTATTAGCTTATTATAAAAGTAATATTTGCTCATGTGAAAATTGCAATTGACATAAAATTTGAAAATACTGCCTTCCTCATTATTCTACTGTGTATATTCTAAGTTAAAGGTTTTTAATTGAAATCTTAGAAAAATATAAAAATGTGATTATGTTGATGTTGAAATGAAAAGGGGCCTGCTTACTAGAAGAGGAAGGAAATTACAGTTTTAATTTTTTTTTTTTTGAGACAGAGTTTCGCTCTTGTTGCCCAGGCTGGAGTGCAAAGGTGCGATCTTGGCTCACCACAACCTCCACCTCCTGGGTTCAAGCAGTTGTCCCGCCTCAGCCTCCCAAGTAGCTGGGATTACAGGCATGTGCCACCACACCCAGCTAGTTTTGCATTTTTGGTAGAGATGAGGTTTCTCCATGTTGGTCAGGCTGGTCTTGAACTCCCAACCTTAGATGATTCACCTGCCTCAGCCTCCCAAAGTGCTAGGATTAAAGGTGTGAGCCACCGCGCCTGGCCAATGGTTTTTTTTTTTGTTTTTTTGTTTATTTTTAAGAAGTGAAGCTTAATATAATTTGTTAAGAATATTTTGTTTTCCTTTTGTATTAGAATCCATCATAACAGCAATATGGTTGTATGATTTCATAGTTGATGCATCATTTATAGAATATTTCAGATTGTAATGGTTGATTTTTTATGTCATGGCTTATATCATAACCACTCTTAAGTAACCTAGAACACTGACTAAAACTTGAGCATGTTTCAAAATCTCCTGGATCACCTGGAGAGCTTGTCAAAACACAGATTGTTGGAGCTTGAGAATTTGTATTTCTAACAGATTTGTAAGTGGTGCCAGTGCTGGTCCAGGGACTACATTTTCAGAACCAGTGACATGTAGAATTGAAAATTATAAGGTTGAATTCTGCCAGCATTTCAGCTAAATCAGTTTTATGCTTTAGAATAATGTTTTAGAAAAAGCCTATAGCAGTCTTGCCCTATAGAGTGCTTCGTGATGTTCTCTATATTGTCCATTGTGGTAGCTACTAGCTCCGTGTGGCATTTAACATTTGAAATGCGGACAACTGAAGAACTGAAATTCGATTCAGAGTCTCGCTCTGTCCCCCAGGCTGGAGTGCAGTGGCGCGATCTCAGCCTCCGAGTAGCTGGGACTACAGGCGCCCGCCACCACGCCCGGCTAGTTTTTTTTTTTGTATTTTTAGTAGAGACGGGGTTTCACCATGTTAGCCAGGATGGTCTCGATCTCCTGACCTTGTGATCCGCCCGTCTCGGCCTCCCAAAGTGCTGGGATTACAGGCTTGAGCCACCGCGCCCGGCCTCGATTCTTTTTTTAAATTAACTTAATGAAATAATCACATGTATCTGGTAGTTACCATATTGGACAGCACAGGTCTCTAGAAATGAAAAATACAATTATTTTATGATTATGGACTGGTAATGTGCTCATGAAACAAATTAGCTTAATTTAAAACAACTGTGAGCCTGCTTAATCCAGGGAATGTGACTATTTAAATAATGTTTATATTAAAGTTTACTTCCTACTTGTATTGAGATAATTTCAAGCCATGGTAAAATTTAGGAAGATAGCCGGAGTAGTTGAGGTGATGTTCTGGAGCAGGGGTATTTAAACCAGAGGGTTTGTGGGAGGTTAACTTAATGGATAGGCTTCAAGTGCTGTACAGTAGTCCCTCCCTTATCCCATGGTTTTGCTTTCTGAAGTTTCAGTTACCCCAAGTCAACTGAGGTCTGAAAATATTGAATGGAAAATTCCTGAAATAAGCAATTCGTGAGTTTTAAATTGTGTGCCATTCTGAGTAGCATGAGGAACTCTCTGGATGTCCCACTTCATCCTGCCCGTGACATGAATCATCCCTTTGTTCAGCATATCCATGCTGTCTACACTACCTGCCCATTTGTCACTTAGTAGCCTATTTGGTTAGCAATGACTGTCACACTATCACAGGGCTTGTGTCCAAAAAATCCTTATTTTACTTAATAATGGACCCAAAGTGCAAGAATAATGGTGCTGGCATGTAATTATACTTGTTCTATTTTATTATTCATTATTTTTGTTAATTTCTTAATTGTGCCTAATTTACAAACTAAACTTTATTATGGGTATGTTATATATAGGAAGCAAACAACATACAGATGTCAGATCCCTGACTTAACAGTGATTTGACTTAAAAGTTTTTTACTTTACTGGATGTAAACCTGTCATAAGGGACATAAACCTGTTATAAGTTAAGGAGGGCTGAGTGCGATGGCTCACACCTGTAATCTCAGAACTTTGGGAGTCTGAGGCAGGAGGATCGCTTCAATCCAGGAGTTCGAGACCAGCCTAGGCAACATAGTGAGAATAACATTTGTCATTTTCTCTACAAAAAATAAACAAAAGTAGCTGGGCGTTGTGGTGCATGCCTATACTCTCAGCTACATGGGAGGCTGAGATGGGAGGATCACTTGAGCCCGAGAGATTGAGGGTACAGTGAGCCAAGATCATGTCACTGCACTCAAGCCTGGGTGGTGGAGCAATACCTTGTCTCCAAAAATAATAATAATTACAAAAAAATGTTGAGCATCTGTATGGGCTGTATGGGCTTTGGTACTGTATACGGTTTCAGGCATCTATTAATGGTCTTGGACTGTATTCCCTGTGGATAAAGGGAAACTACTGTACTGAACACTGAAAGCAATTGTTCTTTTATCTATTTTTATTTGTAAAAATAATTCAGTCCATTCCCCAATACATCAATTATTTCTACTTATGTTTCTTTTGCATTCTTGACTTTGTTACTTTACATATATAATGTTTATAGAGTTTTTCATTCAGTCAGCTGATATTTGAGTGCTTTCTATATGACAGGCACTGAGGATATAGCAGTGAACAAAACAAACATCCACTCCCTCTTGTAGCTTCTAGTGGGAGCAGCCAAGTATAGTATGTCACATGATAAGTGACAAAGTGGGGAGGGAGGACAGAATGTGTGGGGCAGTAGGTTTATAGTTGTAGAGAAGGCCTCAGTAAGGTGTCATTTGACCAAAGACTTGCTGGAGGAGTAGACACAGATCATGCAGGTAGACTTGGGATAAGCATTCCAGGCAGAAGAAATAGCGAATTCCAGATTTGGATTTAGGGTGTGGGAGAAAGATTGGAGGCAAGGATCCAACACCAAGGTTTTAGGTCTTGGCAACTGGAATGATTTGCCATATTCTAAATTGGAAATGGTGAGTGAGTGAGCAGCCATGTTTATTCTGTGAGGAGGGGGACTGTGAGAGATCAGGAGATTATTTTGAGGAATGCTTTTCTTATAAGACATTTAAGTCAAGATCTTTAGTAGGCATTTGAATATCCAAGAATTATGATGATTTGTAGTTTTTATATCCTAAAAGCATTTACTTTTGTAAATAAGGATATTATTTTCTAATTCTATCTACAGCACCAGTTCTTAGCCACTAGTAGGTGTTGCTACTAGAAAAGAGCACTTATTGTTTCCTTTTTTTTTTGAGACAGAGCCTCTCTCTGTCGCCCAAGCCTCCAGCTGCAGTGGCGTGATCTTGGCTCACTGCAACCTCTGTTTCCCGGGTTCAAGCGATCCCCCCACCTCAGCCTCCCGAGTAACTGGGACTACAGTTGCACACCACCATGCCTGGCTATTTTTTTTTTTTTTTTGGTAGAGATGGGGTTTCGCCATGTTGCCTAGACTGTTCTCGAACCCCTGGGCTCAAATGATCCACCCGCCTCTGTCTCCAGTAATGCTGGGATTACAGGCATGAGCCACTGCGCCCAGCCAGCATTTAGTCTTTATATTCCATTACTTTTATATGTACACGGGAAAATATAACCAGCTAGTAAAATCCTAAGAAATTGGGGCCTCAGAGTTCAGAATATACTTTCTCATTTTGACTTATTTTAAGCCAGTCTTATGGATAGGTACTAGTAAGTAAACTTAAAATCCTGTGTGTATGTTTAAATTTAAATTATATAAAAATAAATAAAATTGGCTGGGTGTGGTGGCTCATGCCTGTAATCCTAGCACTTTGGGAGGCTAAGGTGGGTGGATCACTTGAGGTCAGGAGTACAAGATCAGCCTGGCCAACAACGCGAAACCCCATCTCCACTAAAAATACAAAAATTAGCTGGGCATGGTGGCAGGAGACTGTAATCCCAGCTACTCGGAGGCTGAGGCAGGAGAATCGCTTGAACCCAGGGGACGGAGGTTGCAGTGACCTGAGATCACTCCATTGCACTCCAGCCTGGGTGAAAGAGTGAAACTGTCTCAAATAATTAAATAAATAAATAAAATTAAAAATTTTTATCTTTAGTCATACTAGCCACATTTCAAGAGCTCAGTAGCCACATGGAGTTAGTGACCACCCTATTGGACAGTGCAGATAGAGAACAGATCTGCCATCACTTAAGGTACTTTTGGATTGCATTGATGCTTGGCTGTATTACATTCTAGTTAATAAGATCTTAGGCTGTAGGAGGGGAAAGATTCAATTGTGCTGTTACAAAAATATTTTTATTAGTACTATATTTAGCTTTGGTTAAATGCTTTCAGGGTGGCAGTGTAAAACTAAAGATTATCGGATAAGGGCGATGAAGATAACAAGAGGATCAGCATCTTACATGGTGCTTTGAAGGGATTGAGGTGGTTTGGTTTAGCAAAGGCTTTATGGAGCAGTGGTGTTTAAATGTGAAGAAATGTCATGTAGTGGAGGGTCAAGCCAGAACAAATGGGAGGCAGATTTTGGCTCATTATAATTAAGTATTCAGAAGGCTATCCTAACAATCAAAGAGTTGGCTTTGAAAAAGTGTTTTCTGTCACCGAATATGTTGAAGCAAAGAATGGTTGACCATTTCACTGTAAGGGATCTTGTAGAAGGGATTTTGTCATCAGATTTGAATGTACGCTAGATCTCTAAGAACCCTTCCAAATCTAAGATTCTGTGATTCCCCCCCCCGCCGGTGGTCCTTTGTACCTAGATTTTATGATTTTAAAAAATGTTTTATTTTTTGAGACAGAGTCTTACTCTGTTGCCCAAGCTGGTGTGCAGTGGCGTGATCTCAACTCACTGCAACCTTTGCCTCTCTGGTTCAAGTGATGCCTTAGCCTCCTGAGTAGCTGGGACTACAGGCATGTACCACCATACCCAGCTAATTTCTGTACTTTTTGTAGAGATGGGGTTTCACTATGTTGGCCAGGATGCCCTCAAATTCCTGACCTCAAATGATCCACCCGACTCGGCCTCCCAAAGTACTAGGATTACAGGAATGAGCCACTGTGCCCGACCAATTTTTTTTTCTGTCTTTTTTTTTTTCCTGAGACAGAGTCTTGCTGTGTTACCCAGGCTGGAGTACAGTGGTACAATCTCAGCTCACTGCAACCTCCGCCTCCCCAGTTCAAGCAATACTCCTACCTTAGCCTCCTGAGTAGCTAGGATTACAGGCATATGCCCCACCACACCTGGCTAATTTTTGTATCTTTAGTAGACAGGGCGTTTCACCATGTTGACCAGGCTGGTCTCAAACTCCTGACTTTGTGATCTGCCCGCCTCGGCCTCCCAAAAGTGCTGGGATTACAGGCTACTGCGCCTGGCCCAAGGTTTTTTTTTAAATAGGGTATGGATTGCATGAAATTACTTGTGAAGTGTATGTGTTTTAGTAGCCAGCTACAGAAGTTTAACTTCTAATGTTACCTGCATTTTAAGTTTTGTATAACATTGTAGTTGTTAGTGATGTAAAGGCATCCAAGGAACATATCCTCCTTTGAGAAATAACATCTAAATACTATGTAAATTAAAAGTTATTAAGGTATAGTGAGAGAACCATTTTTTTCCCCCATTGGTTGGCAGAGAAAAGTACATATTTTAAAATAATCTCTGGTACTTAGAGAATATGCTTTACCATAACTTGCCATCACATAAAATTCTTCCTTAATTATATTGTGAATTTTTTTTTTCTTTTTTGAGACAGAGTTTTGCTCTTGTTGCCCAGGCTAGAGTACAGTGGCGCCATCTTGGCTCACCACAACCTTCGCCTCCCGGGTTCAAGTGATTCTCCTACCTCAGCCTCCCGAATAGCTGGGATTACAGGCATGCGCCACCATGCCCAGTTAGTTTTTGTATTTTTAGTAGAGACGATGTTTCACCAAGTTGGCCAGGATGGTCTCAATCTCTTGACCTCGTGATCTGCCTGCCTCGGCCTCCCAAAATGCTGGGATTATAGGCGTGAGCCACCGTGCCCGGCCGTATTGTGAACTTAAAACTAATTCCTTTCAGACTTTTTCAGTACAGAAAGTACTTTGGGTGTGTCAGCTTCTACTTAGTATCTGTCATGCCTAATCATTCTGAATGGGAAGAAAAAGGTGAAAGTTTTGTTAATTTCTTACTGTTTTTCCAGACATGTTGATAGCAGAGAAGAAATGCAGGGTAGATGATTAACAGCTATCCAAGTCTTATAAACTAATAAGGTAATATTTCTTTTATTGAGATGTAACCTTGTAACAAGCTTAGAAAGTTTCTATATGACTTGAAATCCATCTGCAGCTTATTTTCTTTCTTTCTTTCTTTTTTTTTCTTTAAGATGGAGTTTTGTTCTTGTTGCCCAGGCTGGACTGCAATGGCGGGATCTCAATTCACTGCAACCTCTGCCTCCCTTGTTCAAGCAATTCTCCTGTTTCAACCTCCCGAGTAGCAGAGATTACGGGCACCCGCCACCACATCTGGCTAATTTTTATATTTTTAGTAGAGACAGGGTTTAACCATGTTGACCAGCCTGGTCTCAAACTCCTGATCTCAGGTAATCCCATCCACCTCGGCCTCCCAAAGTGTTGGGATTATAGGCGTGAGCCACCGCACCAGGCCTGTTTTCTTACCTGTATTTTCAGTGCTTCATACCAACACAGGCCCTCTTTATTTTTTCATTTCTGCCAGAGTTTTCAGCATTTTTCTATTCCGCCAGATTGTATATCTTAGAATAATCACTGATTCTTTCAGACTGTCATCAGATTAACTCAGCAGTTCCTACAAATGCCTTTCATAGCCATCCGTTTCACCATGTTTTCATTGATACCATCCCAGCCCAAGTTCGTAGTTGAAACTTAAGAGTAACATACCTGGTGTCTGATTGGTTGTCATACTTTTCAGTTTCCGTCCCTTTAGATCCAATCCATTCTACACATTATACTGATTTTCCTAGTGTACCGATTTCTGTGTTGTCACTTTGCTGCTTAGGTTTCTTAATGCTTACTGTATCAGGTGTAAACACCTTTTGCTTAGCTTTCCAGGCCTTTTTAGAGTCTTAAATAGCTTACTCCCATGCTCCAACTCCAATCCTGTTCTTCAGGCTGGTCTTATTTACCTCTTCATATACTTTGTGCATGAGGGTACATTGTTCAGTTGCTATAACAAAGACCAAACAATACCTTAAACAAAATAAAAGTTTCTCTCTCCCATATCAATCCAAACAGTTCAAGGCTAATACGGTGGTTCTATGGTGCTGAAGACCTAGACTCCTCTCTTGTTGCTCTGCTCTTTCCCTCATCTGCAAGGTTAAAGATAGTTTACCTTACCATTCCCTCTTCCAGCCAATGGGGAGGCAAGCAGGAGAAAAAGGAAAACACCCATTCCTTTTAAGAGCATGATCTGGGCCAGGCACAGTGAGCGCCTGTAATCCCAGCACTTTCGGAGGCCGAGGTGGGCGGATCATGAGGTCAGGAGATCAAGACCATCCTGGCCAACATGGTTGAAACCCTGTCTCTACTAAAAATACAAAAAATATCTGGGCATGGTGGCGCGTGCCTGTAGTCCCAGCTGCTCGGGAGGCTGAGGTAGGACAATTGCTTGAACCAGGGTGTCGGAGGTTGCAGTGAGCCGAGATCGTGCCATTGCACTCCAGCCTGGCAACAGAGCAAGACTCCATCTCAAAAAACAAACAAACAAAAAACAAAAAGAGCATGATCTGGAAGTTGTATCCATAATTTTTACATATGTTCCATTGACAAGAACTTAATTGTAAGGATTCACATAATCACAGGGAGACTAATTGGGAATGCACCCAAAATAATTCTATTGCTATATACTGGATTATAGAGGATGCAGGTAAAAAGAAAATTGTGTGTGTGTATGTATATATATATACATACACACATATATAAAACTATGATATAATTATGTGAAGGAAGGGGATAGGTTTGTATTGTGTAAATATCCATCTTGGTGGGAGGTCAGCAGATGATGTCTAAAGTAGATAAAATGCAAAATATATGTGTACACACACACACACACACACACACACACACATAAAATAAAATTCTATCACTATGAAAGTAAAGGAGTCCTTGCTGTATCTTGCTAATTGTAAGGGTGGGGTGTGTGTGTGTGTGTGTGTGTGTGTGTGTGTGTGTGTGTATACATATATATACACACATACATACTATCTATGATAGGTTAGGATAATTGAGAATATTAATTTTTAATCAAGTAATATATGTATATATTTAAAAGATACAGAATAAGATGAGCTTATAATGAAAAACAACATTCTTCCCCATTCCCCAACTCATTGCTTAGAGTGCACCACTTTTAACTGTTTTTGGTTCTTGTGATTGCCTTCATATTTCTAAATCATATGCTTAAATTGATGTTTCGTGGTTTGTGTGTGTGTGTGTGTGAGCCAAAGATTTATTTATTCATTTCTTGCATTTATCTACTTTAGACGTCATCTGCTGACCTCCTGACAAGATGGATGAGTATTTACACAATACAAACCTGTCCCCTTCCTTCATATAGTTATATCATAGTTTTTGGTTCCTCTTTTGTGGTTACCTTTGTAACTTTGAGTAATAGACTTTAACCTCTATTTCTTGTTCCATAATTTATAAACTGACTCTACCTCTTAACGCATCTACTTGGTAAGAAAGGGTATTAGGGAGTTCCTGCTCTCATTTCCTAATTCATAGACAGTTCTTTTACGTTGTCAGAGTTGATAACATTTACATTTTGTTTTGAGCAGTAAATAAATCTTATGCACTTTATTGTTGATTTCAAAAGTTGAAAGTCAGTAGCCATCATTCATATTTATGACTATATCCATACTTTGCTGAACTATGTGGTGTATTGAGTTTCTTCCCTGCCCTTTGTTCCCTGTATTACAGGCTTTTCTACTATTGAAGACTTTCTACTATAAGAAGACTTTCTACCATTGAAGGCCTTTCTACTATTGAAGAATGTTTTTCCTTTTTTTTTTTAACGCTTCATTAGTTGCTTGAAATCTTGCCACATTTTAGTTTTCTTCATATGTAAATCATAACTCTTGTATAGTGTTTTTGTGTTTTTCCTGGAATTTGATTTATCCTGTGTGCCCGGTTTCACCCATGCTTCAATTTGGGAAAAGAAACATTTTTCTTAACATGACCCTAATTTTTTCAAGGTTTTTATTATTTGGCTGATAGCTTGGATTCTATTGCATTATCCTTTTTGAATCCTGTTTTCACTTGAATCATTGCATATTTGGACCAACATTAGCCATTATTATAATCATTTAATTACGGTCTTTAGACCCTAGGTTGGCAAGCAGATTGGGTATGGGTGGCTGTCAAGTTGTTCTCTATTTCAAAAAAGCCTAATGGTAATTGCACGTTTACCCCTAATTAGCCTGTGCATGCAAACTAAAATGTCAAATTACTTTTCTGTTTGTTAGAAATATTTTAGGGCGCTGGCAGTTGTATATATCATAGATTACCAGTGATAGAAAAATGGTTTAATAACTTAGTAAATATATAATAGTTTGGTTTAAGCATCTTTTAAAACATGGGATCCTGGGCAAAAATAAATAATAAGAAAGTTGTGAAAATTTTTGGAAACCACTAACGCCTAAAAAAGTTTTATTCTGAGCCTTGATGGGTTCAGCTTTTTAATAAATGACTGATGGCATGCTATTAATAACAATTCTGAGTTTTTAGTAAATTCCATATGCCTTCATATCTATAGAGCCAAAGCAGCTCACATAAATTTGATAGAAGTATCTTATCGAGCTTGAAGGAAATGATTTCTTTAATTTACTTTGATTTTTAGAATGTACCTCAAGTACAGTCTTTAAGATGTCACACTTAAGTGTCCATCTATAGAGGAATGAATACAGTGAATATGATGATGGTTTCAAAAATTGATGAATATTTGGCACTGTAAGGCTTGAGGTAGTCATGATTTATCTTTATGTAAAAAATAGTTGACCAGATAGAAATTCAATATATTCTTTGTGGCTTCAGAGAATAACACGAAGAGTTTCATGTGAGTGAATTATAAAAAGAGAGATTCATCTTAATACAGAGAAATTGTCTAATAATCGGAATGGTCTGAATGAGCTAGTAAGAACCACAATAGCCGGGCGCGGTGGCTCACGCCTGTAATCCCAGCACTTTGGGAGGCCGAGACGGGCGGATCACGAGGTCAGGAGATCGAGACCATCCTGGCTAACACGGTGAAACCCCGTCTCTACTAAAAATACAAAAACTAGCTGGGCGAGGTGGGGGGCGCCTGTAGTCCCAGCTACTCCGGAGGCTGAGGCAGGAGAATGGCGTAAACCCGGGAGGCGGAGCTTGCAGTGAGCTGAGATCCGGCCACTGCACTCCAGTCCGGACCACAGAGCGAGACTCCGCCTCAAAAAAAAAAAAAAAAAAAAGAAGAACCACAATAATGGAACTCTTTTAGAAGAGAAAATGGTACCAATTTATGAAGTTAGACTTGATGGCTCCTAAAACCTCTTGTGACCTTGAGAGTCTATGAATCACCCTCTGGAATTTGAATTAATTTCAGGGAAATGAACCACTCAAGAACTATTTTGGGAAATAGTAGAACTCACTAAGCTATTTGAATATGTTAGTAGCAGTATAGTGAAGTGATCATAGAAATCTAACATCTTAATTTGAATAACCCTACCTCTTATTTGCTCTGTTATCTTGGACTACTTAACTAGTCTTTCTCACCTCAATGTTATGATCTGTCAAATGACATAATAATAGTACCTACTTTATAGGCTTGAGACAACATAAGATTCTGTTTATTAGAACTGTATCTTTCACATGGTAAACACTCAGCAAATATCACTGCTATTATTACTCTGCTTTTAAAACTTAAAAAAAAAAATGCTTTCAGGCTGGGGACAGGGGCTCATGCCTGTAATCTAAGCTGAGGTGGGAGGATCACTTGAGGCCAGGAATTTGAGACCAGCCTGGGCAACATTGCAAGACCCACTCTCTAAAAAAAAAACTTTTAAAAATTAGCCAAGTGTGGTGGCATGCACATGTAGGCCTATGTGTTGGGGTGGCTAAGGCAGGAAGAGCACTGGAACTCAGGAGGCTGAGGTTATAGTAAGCTATGATGGTGCCACTGCACTCCAGCCTGGGCAACAAAGCCAGAGCATGTCTCTAAAAATAAAAAAATGGGGCTGGGTGCCGTGGCTCACGCCTGTAATCCCAGCACTTTGAGGCCGAGGCGGGTGGATCAGAGTTTCACTCTTGTTGCCCAGGCTGGAGTGCAGTGGTGTGATCTCGGCTCACTGAAATCTCCACCTCCCAGGTTCAAGCGATTCTCCTGCCTCAGCCTTCTGAGTAGCTGGGATTACAGGCGCCCACCGCCATGCCTGGCTACTATTGTATTTTTAGTAGAGACAGAGTTTCACCATGTTGGTCAGGCTGGTCTCAAACTCCTGACCTCAGGTGATCCATCTGCCTCGTCCTCCCAAAGTGCTCGTATTACAGGTGTGAGCCATCATGCTCAGCAAAAAAAAAAAAAAAAAAAAAAAAGTTTAAGGTCAATTAACGACACTATAAAAGGTATAAATACAAACTTTCCAAGTAACAGTGAATATTTTTTAAAAATCAGCAAAAAAGGCACATCAAATAGAGAAAACAACGTAAATAGTGATAAACTAGAAAAGACAAACTCATATGGTCTTTCCATTTTAAAATATAAATTTTGGATAAATTACCCAAATAGAAAACATTATTTCTACACAAAGAAGTGTAGGCAAGCTACCCAAAAAGGTCATTAGACTAAAACATTGAAAGCATTTTTAAAATTTTTATTTATTGGCCGGGCGCGGTGGCTCAAGCCTGTAATCCCAGCACTTTGGGAGGCCGAGACGGGCGGATCACGAGGTCAGGAGATCGAGACCATCCTGGCTAACATGGTGAAACCCCGTCTCTACTAAAAATACAAAAAAAACTAGCCGGGCGAGGTGGCGGGCGCCTGTGGTCCCAGCTACTCCGGAGGCTGAGGCAGGAGAATGGCGTAAACCCGGGAGGTGGAGCTTGCAGTGAGCTGAGATCCGGCCACTGCACTCCAGTCCCGGGCGACAGAGCGAGACTCCGCCTCAAAAAAAAAAAAAAAAAATTTTATTTATTTATTTTTTATTTTTTGAGACAGAGTCTCTGTCGCCCAGGTTGGAGTACTGTGGCGCCATCTTGGCTCACTGCAAGCTCTGTCTCCCGGGTTCAAAAAAATTTTTTTTACTATCTGGTTTATCAGTATGAAATGGTATCCTTTGATTCCTTCTATTACCTATACAACAATCAGTGATCTAATTCTACTTTCCCTTTTTTCATCCTCCCACTGTTTTTAGTTGTATTCTTTCTACTTTGTCAGAGCATACAACATTTAAGTGCTATTATTTCACCCATGTTCCTATCCTTATTTTTGCCTTTGCTATACAATTGCATATGTGTCCTTTGCCAACATATCCCCTGGTTATCTCTTGGTTAGATGAAACACATCCTCTAGAAGATTCCTCAGAAAGGGCTTGTGTGTGCAGCATTCTCTGAGTTCCTGCATATTTAAAATGGTTTTTTTCCTTCCTATAGCCTTGATATTTGAAGGACAGCTTGGCTGGGTATAAAATCCTTGGCTTACACTTAAAAAAATCAGCTTTATTGAGGCATAAATTATATAAAAATTCACCAGTTATAAGAATACAGTTTGAAAAATGTGACAAACAGAATGTGTAACCACCAACTTCATTATGATGTAGAACATGAGTCAGCAAACTACAGGCCACAGATCAAATTTGGCCTGCTGCCTGGTTTTATAAATTTTTATTGGAACACAGCCACACTTTCATTTATATAGTGTTTCTGGCTGTTCTGGCACCACAGTGGCAGTGTTTAGTAGTTGTAACAGAGATTATATGGCTTGCAAATCCTAAAATATTTACTATTTGGACCTTTACAGTTGTTTGCTGATCTCAGGAATAGAATGCTTCTTTCACCCAAAAAGTTTTCTCGTGTCTCTTTGCAATTAATATCCTCCCTTCTCCTATCCCCTAGCAACTACAGATGGGCCTTCTACCACTATGGTTTTGGCTTTTCTAGAATGTGTTAAAAATTGAATCATATGTAGTCTCCTCACCTGGCTTCTTTCACTTAAATGAGTGCTTTTGAGATTCATTCAAGCCAAGTATGGTGGCTCACGCCTGTAATCCCAGCACTTTGGGAGGCTGAGGCAGGTGGATCATGAGGTCAGGAGTTTGAGACTAGCCTGGCCAACACAGTGAAACCCCATCTCTACTAAAAATACCAAACTTAGCTGGGCGTGGTGGCAGGCGCTTGTAATCCCAACTACTTGGGAGGCTGGGGCAGGAAAATCACTTGAACCCAGGAGGCAGGTTGCCGTGAGCCAAGATCACGCCACTGCACTCCAGCCTGGGTGATAGAGCTAGACTCTGTCTCAAAAAAAAAAGAAAAAAAGAAAAAAAAGAGATTCCTTCATGTTGGGTATATCAGTAATTCGGTCCTTTTTTTTTTTTTTTTTTTTTTGGTAGAGACAGGTTCCCACTATGTACTCAGGCTGGTCTTCAACTCTTGGACTCAAGTGATCCTCCTACCTTGGCCTCCCACAGTGCTGGGATTATAGGCATGAGTCACTGCACCTAGCCGTTCACTTCTTTTTATGGTTGACTTGCACTTTCTTTCCTTGAATTTCTTGAAAATGCTGCTTTATTCTTACTTTGCTTTGAATCTTGCTCTTAATTTTTATTTTTATTTATTGAGACAGGGTCTCACTCTTATCACCCAGGCTGGAGTGCAGGGCATGATCAGGGCATACTGCATCCTTGACCTCCCAGGCTCAAGCAGTCCTCCCACCTCAGTCCCCTGAGTAGCTGGGTCTACGGGTATGCGTCACTACATCCGGCTAATTTTTTAAGTTTTTTTGTAGAGATGGGGTCTCTTCATGTTGCCCAGGGTGGTCTCGAACTCCTGGACTCAAGTGATCTACCCACCTTGGCCTTCTAAATTGCTGGGATTACAGACCCGAGACACTGCATCTGGCTTGTTTGTTGCTCTTAAGAAACCTGTGGTGACCTAATTTTTTGTTCGTTCGTTTGTTTGTTTTGAGACGAAGTCTCGCTCTGTCACCCAGACTGGAGTGCAGTGGCGCAGTCTTGGCTCACTGCGACCTCTGCCTCCCAGGTTCAAGCGATTCTCCTGTCTCAGCCTTCTGCGTAGCTGGGATTACAGGTGCGTGCCACCACACCTGGCTAATGTTTGTAATTTTAGTAGAGACAGGGTTTCGCCATGTTGGCCAGGCTGGTCTTTGAACTCCTGACATCAGGTGATCCACCCACCTTGGCCTCCCAAAGTGCTGGGATTACAGGCATGAGCCACCACACCCGACCTGTTTGTCTGTGTTTTGAGACAGGGTCTTACTCTGTAGCCCAGGCTGGAGTACAGTGGCATGATCACGGCTCACTGTAGCCTCAACTTACTGAGCTCAAGTGATCATGCCACCTCAACCTCCAGGTAGCTGGAACCACAGGCACATGGCACCACACCTGGCTAATTTTCAAATTTTTTTAAAGAAACAGGGTCTCCCTATGTTGCCCAGGCTGGTCTTGAGCTCCTAGGCTTAAGCAATCCTTTCGCCTTGACCTCCCAAAGTGCTCGGATTACAGGCATGAGCCACCGTGCCTGGCCCCTAATTCGATCTATTTGTCTTGATTTTTTTTTTTTTTTGGAGATGGAGTCTCACCCTGTCGCTCAGGCTGGAGTGCAGTGGCATGATCTTGACTCACTGCAACCTCCGCCTCCCAGGTTCAAGCGATTCTCCTGCCTCAGCCTCTGAGTAGCTGGGATCACAGAGATGCACCACCATGCTCGGATAATTTTTTTTTTTTCTTTTTTAATTTTTTTAAAGACAGAGCGTTGCTCTGTTGCTTACGCTTGAGTGCAGTGGTGCGATTTCGGCTCACTGCAGCCTTCTCCTCCTGGGTTCAAGCAATTCTTGTGCTTTGGCCTCCTTAGGAACTGGGATTACAGGCATGTGCCACCATGCCCAGCTAATTTTTGTATTTTTAGTAGAGATGGGGTTTTGCCATGTTGGCCGTGCTGGTCTTAAACTCCTGACCTCAAGTGATCCGCCCGCCTCAGCCTCCCAAAGTGCTAGGATTACAGAAGTTAGCCACTATGCCAGCCCAGCTAATTATTATTGCCTTGATGTTCTGAGAATTTTTTTCCTTTCCTTTAAAATCTAATAGTTTCATTAGAATGTATTTTGAAGTTAATTTTTCCTGGTAATATGTTTACTTCCTGGCACATTTTCGTGGAATATGGTTTTAAATATAGGTTTTGTTTAATCAGAAATGTATTTATTTGCATTTAGTTTTCTTTTTATATTAGTTTTGAATGGCATTGGTTTGAATTTTTTTTTTCTTTTTCCTACTTTTAGGCATTTTGTGGACAGAGTTCATGTGTACCCCCTCCTGTTAGTATAGCGCCCTGCACCTTCTTTAATGGAGAATGATATTGGTAGTGGGGAGGAAAACGGGAGTTAGCACTTATTTGTGCAGGATTCTTTTTTTTTTTTTTTTTTTTGACATGGAGTCTTACTCTATCGCTCAGGCTGGAATTCAGTGGCACGATCTCGGCTCTCTGCAACCTCTGCCTCCGGGTTCAAGCAATTCTTCTGTCTCAGCCTCTTGAGTAGCTAGGATTACAGGTGTGTGCCACCACACCTGGCTAATTTTTGTATTTTTATTAGAGATGGGGTTTCACCGTGTTGGACAGGCTGGTCTCAAACTCCTAACCTTAAGTGATTTGCCCGCCTGGGCCTCCCAAAGTGCTGGAATTACAGTTGTGAGCTACCGTGCCCAGCCTTGAGACAGGGTCATACTTTCTCACCCAGGCTGGAGTGCAGTGAGTGGTATGATCGTACCTCACTATAACCTCAAACTCCTGGGTTCAATTAATTCTCCCACCTCAGCCTCCTGAGTATTTATGACTACACACTTGTGCCATGATGCTCAGCTGATTAAATCTTTTTTTTTTTTTTTTAGAGACAGGGCTTTACTATGTTGCCTTGCCTGGGCTCAAGCTATCCTCCCTCACTGGCCTCCCCAAGCTTTGAGATTACAGGCATGGGCCACTGCATCCGGCCTTAAACTCAAATAACTAATTGTTGGGGAAGGCAAATATATATTACTGATCTTGCTTTCCTTCTAAAGAAATTCACTTTTCCTGGCTCTACAACAGTATGGTCTTATCTTCATCCTGCCTCTGTGACTGCTCCTCATCTTTGATGACTGTTTTCTTTGTGTATCTTTTAGATGTTGGCTTTGTTTGTCTTCTCTATTTATTCTCTGGCCACTTTGAATTCACTTTGGTTGTTTCAGTTGCCATCCATAATAAATAGAAATCTTGCCGGGCGCGGTGGCTCAAGCCTGTAATCCCAGCACTTTGGGAGGCTGAGACGGGCAGATCACGAGGTCAGGAGATCGAGACCATCCTGGCTAACACAGTGAAACCCTGTCTCTACTAAAAATACAAAAAACTAGCCGGGCGAGGTGGCGGGCGCCGGTAGTCCCAGCTACTGCGGAGGCTGAGGCAGGAGAATGGCGTAAACCCGGGAGGCGGAGCTTGCAGTGAGCTGAGATCTGGCCCAGCCTGGGCGACAGAGCAAGACTCCATCTCAAAAAAAAAAAAAAAAATAGAAATCTCAATATCTATTCTAGATCTCTTTCCTGAGCTCCAGATCCATGTGTCCAGCTGACTACAGAGTATCTCCAGTTGTATGATCTGAAGCCCCTAACTGAATAGATAACTTACCTTTTTACCCTTTAAGTTTGATCCTTCTACAGGATTTCTTAAATTGGTAAATGGCATCAGCATCTCAACGATTACCCCCACTCCCACTCCCAAATCCAGTCAGTCAGGTATATATTACCTACCAAATATAACTCATTATCCTTCTACTTTTCTGTCCTTGCTGTTACTAAAGACTAGGTTGGGCCGGGTGCTGTGGCTCATGCCTATAGTACAGCTTTGGGAGGCTGAGGTGGGTGGATCATGAGGTCAGGAGATGAAGGCCAGCCTGGATAACACAGTGAAACCCCATCCTACTGAAAATACAAAAAATTAGCTGGGCGTGGTGGCGGGTGCCTGTAGTCCCAGATACTGGGGAGACTGAGGCAGGACAATGGCGGGAACCCAGGAGGTGGAGCTTGCAGTGAGCCGAGGTGGAGCCACTGCACTCCAGCCTGGGGGACAGAACCAGATTCTGTCTCAAAAAAAAAAAAGAGAAACCAGGTTGCTGTTACCTGGTCCATTGCAACAACTTCCAATCATTCTCTCTTCCAGTCCAGTCTCTACAGCATAACTGGTGTAATTATTCTAAAATCGTCTGATCACGTCTCTCTCTTCTGAAAATATTTGCCTCATTTGTTTCAGAAAACGGAATCATCAAGACAGATAAAGTATTTGAAGTGATGCTGGCTACAGACCGCTCCCACTATGCAAAATGTAACCCTTACATGGATTCTCCACAATCAATAGGTAAGCTTTAGATTTCTGAAAACATCACATTTTTCATCATTTACTTTATGATTTTGGTAAGTAGAAAAAGCCTGGGACACAGATATTTATCTATTATTACCTTCTTAATTTGAATTTTATGACTCAGCAAGTTTCATAATCCCAAACATACCTATTTTAATAAAATTATGTATGTTTTTCTGTTTTCTCAAACAATATATACATAGTATAAAGAATTAAAAACATTTTTTGAAATAAAATATTTTAGTGAAAAAAACTTTTTTTTTTGGAGATGGAGTCTCACTCTGTCACCCAGGCTGGAGTGCAGTGGCGCAATCTCAGCTCACTGCAACCTCTGCCTCCTGGGTTCAAGCAATTCTCCTGCCTCAACCTCCCGAGTAGCTGGGATTACAGGCGCATGCCATCACACCTGGCTAATTTTTTGTATTTTAGTAGAGACGAGGTTTCAGCGTGTTGCCCAGGCTGGTCTCGGAACTCCTGAACTCGAGCAATCCACCCACCTTGGCCTCCCAAAGCTCTAGGATTACAGGCATGAGCCACCACACCCTGCTGTAAAAAATAAAAACTTTTAATGAAAACTTGCAGTATTAGCTGAGTTCTGAGTTTTCTTGAGGGGCCTTAGTGTTGACTAGAGATTAGTTTTCAGGTTAGGATTAATTTTTTAAATCAATATTTAAATCAGTAAGTGTGTTTCAGTTATTACTGACTTATCTGCTTTATTTGCCCTGCTTTTTTGGCTTGTGTTTGTTTTTAGAAAGTCCCGTATTTAACTGCTTCTCCTGAAGCAGGTTTTGCTGAACTGCTGAGCCTTGGCAGTGGGCGCCTTTGAGGCTTAGAAGTGCCTCAGGATTGTGTCAGTCGGCTGCCATGCTATCTTGTTTTGAAGCACTATAACAGTCAGCAGAGAAGATCCTGGGGAGCTTCTGAACCCCGAAGGCACCTGCTACCACCGCTCAGTGAAACTTGCTTCAGAGGCAGAAAGAAGCAGGTAAATAAGTTTTGAGAAAGCAACACCAGAAGAAAAGAAACTAAAAGTTAAGAACCATGAAAAGATTGTGTGAATTAACATTAGATGATAAGATAAAGAATAAAATGAAGTAGTTTATTGGTCTTTTAAGCTGCTTTTTCAGTTATTCTAGTTTTATTTTAAGTTGACAGAAATATGAAGCAATTTCATTTTGCACGGACTTTGTATACCTATTACACATGAAAGCTTATTTTTAAAAAACAATCTGAAGGAAAAACAAGCCAAAAATATATCAACTCTCAACTTACTGAAATTCTTCCTTTCTTAGCTGACTCTACAGGAGAAGAAATTTTTAGCTGCCGTACTTTAGAGGGACTGTTTTACTACATGAGCACATTACCCTTTGGCATGATTATATTTTCTAGTTTTAACTGCTGGGTGGCAGTACTCTAATAGATGTAAGTTTTATTTTCTTGAGATCATAAAAACTAAAAAAGAATTATTGTGAGGCCGGGCGCGGTGGCTCAAGCCTGTAATCCCAGCACTTTGGGAGGCCGAGACGGGCGGATCACAAGGTCAGGAGATCGAGACCATCTTGGCTAACACGGTGAAACCCCGTCTCTACCAAAAAAATACAAAAAACCTAGCCGGGCGAGGTGGTGGGCGCCTATAGTCCCAGCTACGTGGGAGGCTGAGGCAGGAGAATCGCTTGAACCCGGGAGGTGGAGCTTGCAGTGAGCTGAGATCCGGCCACTGCACTCCAGCCTGGGCGACAGAGCTAGACTCCGTCTCAAAAAAAAAAAAAAAAAAAAAGAACTATTGTGAAAAATAACATATGAATGGTAGAAAAGAAATTATGTGAAATAGTATATTTTTGCAGCTGACTGTATCAGTAGTTCTCTTCTTGTTTTGCAGGTTTCCAAGCCACAATCAGTGCTCCACACATGGTAAGTTAAGTTTGTTCACTTGGTTGCAAATGGATCACATTTTTCTCTATAATCATTTTCTTTAGTAAAAAAGGTTTAAAGGAAGTTTTAAATTTTTAATTATATCAATTTATCGTCTATGAGTTGTGTGAATTGGTAATGAACATCATTTTCTTTTTTGAATGTCTTATTCTTAATAGAGGGTCTGTAGAAGGAGCTTTTTAAGGTAGAAACTGGCATATTAAAGTTTTTGGTGGTTGTCAGTATCTGTGACATGTAAAAATTAAACATAAAAGGTTATTTAGTAGAGAGTTAATTAAAGGAGATAATATTTTAAATAGTATAATGGACCTTTTATAGAAATCTCCAGTTGAATATTTCACATTTTATGTGGAAAATTCATTAGGGAATGTTTAAGTATAAGAGCCATTAAGCTGCATAGCTCTTTGAGAAGGACTTAGTTTGAGTGATCTAGCAGTTTTAATTTGTTGGGAATTTTCTTGGGTTTTATTTTATTTTATTTTATTTTTTTGAGACCAGTTCTTACTTTGTTTCCCAGGCTGGAACGCAGTGGTATGATCATCACAGCTCACTGCAGCCTTGACTCCTGGGCTCAAGCAGTCCTCCCACGTCAACCTCCCAAAGTGCTAGGATTACAGGCATGAGCCACTGTGCCCAACCTTTTAGGGGGTTTAAATGTCAGTATTTGAATGAGTGCTCTTGTTTTATTTTGTAGGAAAGAATAGTAGCTCTTCTTTTCTTTTTCTTTTTTTTTTTTTTTTTGAGCTGGAGTCTCACACTGTCGCCCAAGCTCGTGTGCGGTGGCGTGATCTTGGCTTGCTGCAACCTCCGCCTCCTGGATTCAAGTGATTCTCCTGC
>NW_012115855.1:484479-485833 GCF_000951035.1 Colobus angolensis palliatus | reverse complement strand
AGCTGGAGTCTCACACTGTCGCCCAAGCTCGTGTGCGGTGGCGTGATCTTGGCTTGCTGCAACCTCCGCCTCCTGGATTCAAGTGATTCTCCTGCCTCAGGCTCCCAAGTAGCTAGGATTACAGGTGCCTGCCACCACACTCAGCTAATTTTTTGTATTTTTAGTAGAGATGGGGCTTCACTATGTTGGCCCGGCTGGTCTCAAACTCCTGACCTCGTGATCCGTCCGCTTTAGCCTCCCAAAGTGCTGGGATTACAGGCGTGAGCCACTGCGCCCAGCCTTTTGTTTTTGGACAGAGTTTCGCTCTTGTTGCCCAGGCTAGAGTGCAATGGTGCGATCTCTTCTCACTGCAACCTCCACCTCCTAGGTTCAAACAGTTCTCCTGCCTCAGCCTCCCTAGTAGCTGGGATTACAGGCACCTGCCACGACGCCCGGCTTTTTATATTTTTAGGAGAGATGGGGTTTCACTGTGTTGACCAGGCTGGTTTTGAACTCCTGACCTCTGGTGATCCACTCGCCTTTGCCTCCCAAAGTGCTGGGATTATAGGCGTGAGCCACTGCGCCTGGCCAGAACAGTAACTTTTCTGATTCTCTGCAAGTATTTGGGGTTGGAGAAGCTCTTATTTAAATTTAATACTAAAATAAATTCTGTATGTATTTATAGTGAACTGATAATTATACTAGAAGAAAAAAGCAGACATTTATAAACAGTGAATAGAAATGTCTTTTTGAAACATGATAGAAAACACAGAAGCCATTAAAAAAAAGTGATACATTTTGAAACTTACATATCTAGGATTTTTGCAGAGAAAAAAATGTTATAAGCAAAAATTAAAGAGGAAAAATTGGCTGTGTGTGGTGGCTTACACGTATGTAATCTCAACACTTTGGGAGGCCGAGGCAGGAATATCACTTGAAGCCAGGAGTTTGAGACCAGCCTGGGCAACAAAGCAACTCTGTCTCTACAAAAAAATTTTGAAAATTAGCTGGGTGTGGTGGCATGTTCCTGTAGTCCTAGCTACAAGGGAGGCCAAGGCAGAAGGATTGTCTGAGTCCAGGAATTTGAGGCTGCAGGGAACCATGATTGTGTTACTGCACTCCAGCCTGGTTGACAGAGAGAGACCCTCATCTCGATAATAATAATTAATGATTGAGGGAAATACTGTAATACATTTGACAGCAAGGGAAAATTTCAATATGTAGACATGTATGCATATATTTGTGTTTGTGTGTATCCTGTTAATAAGTAAAAGACCAGTAAGCCCAAAATAAAATGTGTAAAGGACAGGATTGATGGTTCATCGTGGCCGGATGTGGTGGCTCACATCTGTAATCCAAGCACTTTGGGAGGCCG
>NW_012115855.1:476336-479274 GCF_000951035.1 Colobus angolensis palliatus | reverse complement strand
TAGGCGCCCACCACCTCGCCCGGCTAGGTTTTTTGTATTTTTTTGGTAGAGACGGGGTTTCACCGTGTTAGCCAGGATGGTCTCGATCTTCTGACCTCGTGATCCGCCCGTCTCGGCCTCCCAAAGTGCTGGGATTACAGGCTTGAGCCACCACGCCCGGCCCCCCTAACTTTTTAAAAACATTTTCTGTAGAGATGAAGTCTCAATGTGTTGCTCAAGCTAGTTCTGAACCCTGGAGCTCAAGTGATCCTCCCACCTCAGCCTCCCAAAATGTTAGGATTACAGGCATGAGCCACTGGGCCTGGCTTTCTTTTTTCTTTAAACCATAGATTAGGAATGGCTTTTTTTGTATATTACCTATTCAGTAAGTGATTAAAAAGAAAAGTTACAGTCTTAAGATAATCTGCAAACAGTTTGAACTACTACTGAAGGGGGAATTAATGAATTTTGTAAGTATAATGGTTGAAAAATATATTCTTTTTCTTGAAGGTAGAATGTAATATAGCACCCCCGCTCTAGCAGGAGGCCAGGTTAAGAGAGAATATTAACTGCTTATCCCTCCTCTGTGCCCAGAGAGGCTTATCTGTGTACCATCGTTTTACATTCCTTGAGGCACAGTGATTTCTTGCTTCCCTCCCTAGCTCCGCCGTAAAGTCACAAGGTTGATAAGCAATTGCTACAAAAGCATGTATTCCCAAGGATGTAAGACATGGTGTAACAAATGTAAAAGACTAATTGACTGCCTTTGTTCTTGCTTCTGCAAGTATGCAGGGAGCAGGAAGCTCCCGCCACAAACTGCTTGAAAGGTAATTGACCCCCTTGTTCAGGGATCAGACTTTCTGGACCCTAGTCCCACTGAGCCGGTGATCACCTTAATAATTAAACACTCCTGAACTGAGCTCAGTCTCTCCCATCTCTGATTTGTCCCACAACACTACCTAAATGAAAGATTTATATAGAAGCATGAATGTGACTGGGTGCAGTGGCTCACGCCTGTAACCCTAATACTTTGGGAGGCCGAGGCAGGTGGGTCACCTGAGGTCAGGAGTTCGAGACCAGCCTGGCCAACATGGCAATATCCCGTCTCTACTAAAAATACAAAAATTAGCCAGGTGTGGTGGCAGGCGCCTATAATCCCAGCTACTCAGGAGGCTGAGACAGGAGAATCCCTTGGACCTGGCTTGGGGGTGCAGGTTGCTGTGGGCCAAAATCACGCCACTTCACTCCAGCCTGGGCAAAAGAGCAAAACTCTGACTCAAAAAAAAAAAAGAAGCTAAGATAGTTCATTGAACAAAAATACAAATGACAGTGACATTTAAACAAATGAAAAGATGCCATCTTCACGTATTAAAATTTTTTGTTTTTTGTTTTTTTGAGGTGGAATCTTGCTCTGTGGCCCCGGCTGGAGTGCAGTGGCATGATCTCAGCTCACTGCAACCTCCGCCCCCTTGGGTTCAAGCAATTCTCGTGCCTCACTCAGCCTCCCTCGCAGCTGGGATTATAGGCATGTGCTACCATGCCCGGCTAATTTTTATATTTTTAGTAGAGATGGGGTTTCGCCATGTTGGCCAGGCTTGTCTCAAACTCCTGACCTCAAGTGATCCATCCGCCTTGGCCTCCCAAAGTGCTGGGATTACAGGCATGAGCCACTGTGCCTGGCCATTAAAAATTTTTTTTGTAGAAACAGGACCTCACCCCAAGTTGGTCTTGAACTCCTGGGCTCTAGTGATCCTCTTGCTTTGGCCTTCTAAAATGCTGGATTACAGGCATGAGCCACCATGCCCAGCCTCATCGTCACTTATACTTAGTAAATTGCAAATTAGCACTATAATGAGGTACCAGTTTTCAACTATCAGATTGTTAGAGATTAAAAACTTTGATACTCTGTATTGGAAATGGAAAACTGGCAGTCACGTACTTTTTTGTGTGGGAGAGTAAATTGAATGTTTTTGGAAGACAATTTGGCAGTATCTATCAAAATGTGAAATAAATATAACTTAGATTTCCCGGTTTTATTTCAAGATATTTATCCCATAATACAGTTACATGAGTGCAGAATGACTTAACTAAAATTATTTATTGACATCTTATTTATTATAATTATAAAAAATAGCAATATCCACAAATGGTGGATGGTTAATAAATTATAGTACAGATGCTCCTTGACTTACATGGAGTTATGTCCCTATAAATCCATCATAAGTTGAAAATACTGTAACTCTAAAATGCATTTAATATTCTTAGCCTACCAAACTTCATAGCTTAGCCTTGCTTACCTTAAATGTGCTTAGAACACTTACATTAGACTATAGTTGGGCAAAATCAACTAACACAAAGTCTATTTTATAATAAAATGGTGAATATCACATGTAATTTATTGAATATTTTACTGAAAGTGAAAAATAGAATGGATGTATGGGTACTTGAAGTACAATTTGTACAGAATGTGTATCATTTTTACATCATTGTAAAGTCGAGAAATCATGCGTTGAACCACTGTTAAGTCAGGGACCATCTTAACCTCCATGTTGTGGAGTATTGTGAGACGGTTAAATGAAGGAGCTCTGCAAGTACAAATATGACAAAGTCTTCAAGAAATACAGTGTAATACTTACAGGTAGTTTTTTGGGTGGGAAAAATAAGAATGAAACAGTATAAAAGTTGAGTCCCAGAGGGTATTTAGAACATTCTGTAATGTGTGAAAATCACATATGCACACATACATGTACACATATGTTTTTCTTTGGGAATGAAAACTAAAAATGATTTATTCTAAGATAGGGAATTAGCTTATTTGGGATATACGAGTGGAAGTGAGATCTGATTTTCACTGTATGTCCTTGATCTGTTATCAATTTCTTTCTTTCTTTCTTTCTTTCTTTCTTTCTTTCTTTCTTTCTTTCTTTCTTTCTTTCTTTCTTTCTTTCTCTCTCTCTCT
>NW_012115855.1:472570-475315 GCF_000951035.1 Colobus angolensis palliatus | reverse complement strand
TAGGCGCCCACCACCTCGCCCGGCTAGGTTTTTTGTATTTTTTTGGTAGAGACGGGGTTTCACCGTGTTAGCCAGGATGGTCTCGATCTTCTGACCTCGTGATCCGCCCGTCTCGGCCTCCCAAAGTGCTGGGATTACAGGCTTGAGCCACCACGCCCGGCCCCCCTAACTTTTTAAAAACATTTTCTGTAGAGATGAAGTCTCAATGTGTTGCTCAAGCTA
This sequence comes from Colobus angolensis palliatus, assembly GCF_000951035.1. Classification (NCBI taxonomy): domain Eukaryota; kingdom Metazoa; phylum Chordata; class Mammalia; order Primates; family Cercopithecidae; genus Colobus; species Colobus angolensis. Next base: position 475,093 of record NW_012115855.1, on the reverse strand, counting down.
GTTCTGAACCCTGGAGCTCAAGTGATCCTCCCACCTCAGCCTCCCAAAATGTTAGGATTACAGGCATGAGCCACTGGGCCTGGCTTTCTTTTTTCTTTAAACCATAGATTAGGAATGGCTTTTTTTGTATATTACCTATTCAGTAAGTGATTAAAAAGAAAAGTTACAGTCTTAAGATAATCTGCAAACAGTTTGAACTACTACTGAAGGGGGAATTAATGAATTTTGTAAGTATAATGGTTGAAAAATATATTCTTTTTCTTGAAGGTAGAATGTAATATAGCACCCCCGCTCTAGCAGGAGGCCAGGTTAAGAGAGAATATTAACTGCTTATCCCTCCTCTGTGCCCAGAGAGGCTTATCTGTGTACCATCGTTTTACATTCCTTGAGGCACAGTGATTTCTTGCTTCCCTCCCTAGCTCCGCCGTAAAGTCACAAGGTTGATAAGCAATTGCTACAAAAGCATGTATTCCCAAGGATGTAAGACATGGTGTAACAAATGTAAAAGACTAATTGACTGCCTTTGTTCTTGCTTCTGCAAGTATGCAGGGAGCAGGAAGCTCCCGCCACAAACTGCTTGAAAGGTAATTGACCCCCTTGTTCAGGGATCAGACTTTCTGGACCCTAGTCCCACTGAGCCGGTGATCACCTTAATAATTAAACACTCCTGAACTGAGCTCAGTCTCTCCCATCTCTGATTTGTCCCACAACACTACCTAAATGAAAGATTTATATAGAAGCATGAATGTGACTGGGTGCAGTGGCTCACGCCTGTAACCCTAATACTTTGGGAGGCCGAGGCAGGTGGGTCACCTGAGGTCAGGAGTTCGAGACCAGCCTGGCCAACATGGCAATATCCCGTCTCTACTAAAAATACAAAAATTAGCCAGGTGTGGTGGCAGGCGCCTATAATCCCAGCTACTCAGGAGGCTGAGACAGGAGAATCCCTTGGACCTGGCTTGGGGGTGCAGGTTGCTGTGGGCCAAAATCACGCCACTTCACTCCAGCCTGGGCAAAAGAGCAAAACTCTGACTCAAAAAAAAAAAAGAAGCATAAAAGTGATTTTGGAGAACCAGTATCTAGTATGGTTGGGAAATTCACTGGAGTGGTGTGCTTTCAGGTATTAAGGGAAATACTTAGTGATTTTTTTCATTCCCCTGAAGTTTGGTCTGGGTGTCCAGTTTATTGCTGAACAAAGCATAGCAATTACTTGAAGGCAAGGATGCATTTTAAAACAACAATACAAAACAGCTTTATTAAGATATAATTCTTGGCTTGGCACAGTGCCTTGAGCCGATAATCCCAGCACTTTGGGAGGCCGAGGCTGGAGGATCTCTTGAGCCCAGCAGTTTAAGACCAGCCTGGGCAACATGGTGAGATCCCATCTCTACAAAAAATAAAAAACATTTAACTGGGTGTGATAGTACATGCCTGTGGTCCCAGCTATTCTGCAGACTGAGGTGGAAGAATTGCTTGAGCCTGGGAGATGGTGGCTGCAGTGAGTCATGATCACACCACTACACTCCTGCCTGGGTGACAGATCAAGACCCTGTCTCAGAAAAAAAAAAAAAAAAGATACAATTCTTATACTACAGAGTTCATCCCTTTAAAGTGTAGAATTCTGTGGTTTTTAGTTTATTCAGAGTTACACAAACATCACCACTATCTAATATGAGAAGGTTTTCATCACTGCAGAAAGAAACCTTCCTTATACCCATTAGCGGTCAGATCCCAAACCCTGCTCTGCTCAGATCCTGGCAACTACTAATCTATTATTTGTTTCTATAGATTTGCCTATTCTGGACATTTCATATAAATAGAATCATATAATATGTTGCCTTTTATGACTGTCTTTTTAAATTTAGCATAATGTTTTCAAGATTTATCCCTGTTGTAGTGTGAATCAGTACTTCTCTCCTTTTTATGACTGACTAATATCCCTTTGTGTGGCTATACATTTATCTATTAACTGCTGATGGACATTTGGATTGTTTCCAGTGTTGGCTATTCTAAATAATGCTGCCATGAACATTTGTGTACAAATTTTTGTGTGTTTTCATTTCTCTCAAGTATTTACCTAGGGTTGGAATTACCAGATCATATATGAAAACTCTATGATTAACATTTTGAAGAATGGCCAAACCATTTTTCAAAGTAGCTGCACCATTTTACAGTCCCACTGGCAATGTATGAGGGTTCCAGTTTCTCTGCTTCCTTGTTAACATTTGTTATTTTCTTCTTTTAAAAAAATTTTATCCATCCTAGTGACTATGAAGTGGTATCTCATTGTGGTTTTGATTTGCATTTCCCTAATGATGAATGATGTTAAGCATCTTTTCATGTGCATATTGGCCATTTCTCTATCTTCTTTGGAGAAACATTTATTCAGTCTCTTACCCCCTTCTTGTTTGTTTGTTTGTTTTTAATAATTAAAACTTTTTTTTTTTTTTTTCCTGAGACAGAGTCTCACTCTGTCACCCAGGCTGGAGTGCAGTAGTGCCATCTCAGCTGACTGCAACCTCC
>NW_012115855.1:464878-467995 GCF_000951035.1 Colobus angolensis palliatus | reverse complement strand
CGCCCGGCTAGTTTTTGTATTTTTAGTAGAGACGGGGTTTCACCGTGTTAGCCAGGATGGTCTCGATCTCCTGACCTCGTGATTTGCCCGTCTCAGCCTCCCAAAGTGCTGGGATTACAGGCTTGAGCCACCACGCCCGGCCAAAAATTTTTTTAAAGACAAGGTCTTGCTGTGTTGCCCAGGCTGGTCTCACTCCTGAGCTCAAGCAATCCTCCTGCCTGTGCCTCCCAAAGTGCTGGGATTACAAGCATAAGCCACCACACCTGGCCTCTTGACCATTTCTTAATTGGGTTATTTGTCTTTTTATTGTCAAAACTGTATTTTATATAAATGCATTGAAAATTTTAATTGTGGTAAAATACACATAACATAAAATTTACCATCTTAACCATTTTAAGTGTACCATTTAGTAGTGTTAAGTACATTTACATTGTTATGCAATCAATCTTCAGAACACTTTTCATCTTGCAAAACTAACACTGTATACTCATTCAATAACAATTTCCCAGTTTTCCCATTCTTTCTTTACCTCAGCCCCTGGCAACCACCATTCTATTTTCTGTTTCTATGAATTTGGCTCCTCTAGGTACGTCATATAAGTGGAATCATAAAGTGTTTGTCTTTTTGTGACTGGCTTATTTCACTTAGCATATGTCATAGCTTATGTCAGAATTTTCTCCCAAAATGGATGCATTTTTAATGACTTATATTTTCTGAGTAATCTATGACTCTTAATAAGGAAAACTTACGTATCTATGTGTATATATAGTTACATGGAACATCTGTATGAATGTTTATATATAGGCACATACAGACAGTAAGCATACAGTGCAAGATGTGAGTAGGGTAAAATATTTTTAGTTGTATTATGTGAACAAGCAGTTGTGATCTTGAATCATTTATTGCATAAATCTTATTAGTATTGTAAGAGAAGCAGAAAGTGAGAATGCAAAGAGAAATGACGTCTACATCTAATGAACCTTAAAATCACAAGCTTGGAAGTAACTATAATCCTGGAATATTTTCCAAACCTATAAAGAAAAATGTGATGTGTGCAGTGGTGAAGAGATTAAAAGCAACCTGTTAAAATGGTATCCTGGTAGCAGTGAGCACACCTGGCATCCAGGTTTGGGATCCTAAATACCACTGCTTACTAAAAGAGTCGAGTACCCCTTGGAGTAGTGACTGACATCTGTCAAGTGAGGAAGTACTCAAAGGCTGAGGAGGTAATGTCGGAAGGACATAGGAGCAGATTTGAAGAGGCACCCAAAGGCCAAATTGGAGAGGATTTGAGAATCAACAAGAATAATGATGGTAACAGATTATAGCACAATGAATTGAAAAAGAAAAATTTATGAGTCTGTGGAGACTTAGAAAAAAAACAAAAAGAGCAAGACAGGGAAAAAAGTGAAAATGTTTTTTTTTTTTTTTTTTTTTTTCAGAAAAACAGAAGAATGTTAATTAATAAATGTAGAAGGAATAATGAAATTTTAAAAATCAGTATTTTGGCTGGGTGCAGTGGCTCATGCCTGTAATCTCAGCACTTCAGGAGGCCGAGCAGGCAGATCCCTTGAGCCCAGGAGTTCAAAACCACCCTGGGCAACAAAGCAAGACCCTGACTCTACAAAAATAAAAATAAAGATCACTATTTTGTAATCATCAATGTAATGAATTAGGCAAAGATTATTAATGAATCTAAAACCATTAGGAGGAAGATTGTTGAAGAACAAAAATACTCACGTAGTCTCAAATGAGTACTCTACATATTATTATTATTTTTCAAGTCAGAGTCTTGCTCTGTTACCCAGGCTGGATGCAGTGGCAAGATCTTGGCTCACTGCAACCTCTGCCTTCTGGGTACAACCTCCGCCTTCTGGGTTCAAGCAATTCTTCTGCCTTAGCCTCCCAAATAGCTGGGATTACAGGCATGCACCACCATGCGTGGATCATTTCTGTATTTTTAGTAGAGACGGGGTTTCACCATGTTAGCCAGACTGGTCTCGAACTCCTGACCTCATGATCCACCCACCTCAGCCTCCCAAAGTGCTGGGATTAGAGGCGTAAGCCACCACACCCGGCCCACATATTATCAGTTATAAAGAGAAAAATATGCCTTGAAAGTAGAGTGATCTATTGGTGACCACATCTACTGAGTGGTTGAGGTTGACATGTCCAGTGGTGAGGTGGTTCAATATTATATACTTCCTAATGTGATGCTCTGGGGAAGTTGCATAGCAAGACCTGTGTGTGTTCTTACTAGAAGTCTTTGATCTGAATCTAACCCTGAGGAAGTAGACACATCTAGAATGTAGTGCATTTTGTGTGGGGACAACTGGACAGGACTCTTTTTTTTCCCCTGAGACAAGGTCTTGCTCTGTTGCCCAGGCTAGAGTGCAAAAGATCATAATTCACTGTAACCTCAAACTCTTCAGCTCCAGTGATCTTCCCACCTCTGCCTCCCAAGGAGCTAGGACTATAGGCATGTGCCATGACCCACACGCAGATAATTTTTAACTTTTTTATAGACATACGGTCTCAACTATGTTGTCCAGGCTGATTTCAAACTCCTGGCCTCAAGTTATCCTTCCACTATGGCCCTTCAAAGCACTCGGATTATAGGTATAAGTCACCATGCCTTGCCAGAACTCCTTAAATGAGTCAGTGTCTGAAGAACAGAGCAAAGTGGAGGAAGATAATTGGGGGAACATTCTAGATTGGCAAATGTAATGCATGAACCTTGAATATATTGGGGAAGAAAACAGCCATTTAACACATATTTGTGTGTTACCCCTAAAAGGGTTCTGTGGAACATTAAGAACCTTCTGGTTTGAAAGTTTGAAATGTCTTGGATTATGTGAGGCTGTATCTATTAAAGGCCTTCTCTTGGCCAGGTGCGGTGGCTCAGGCCCGTAATCCCAGCACTTTGGGAGGCCGAGGCGGGCGGATCACAAGGTTGGGAGATTGAGACCACAGTGAAACCCTGTCTCTACTAAAAATACAAAAAATTAGCGGGGGGCGGTGGCGGGTGCCTGTAGTCCCAGCTACTCAGGAGGCTGAGGCAGGAGAATGGCGTGAACCCAGGAGGCGGAGCTTGCAGTGAGCCGAGATTGTGCCACT
>NW_012115855.1:462447-464828 GCF_000951035.1 Colobus angolensis palliatus | reverse complement strand
AAAAAAAAAAAAAAAAAAAAAAGGCCTTCTCTCTATATATTAGTTGGGGGAAAAGATAGCTTTAACTTTTTAAAAATTCTTTAAGCTCCCAAGTGCTTGGAAACCTTAGCTTTAAATAAAAACACAGCTTTTTATTTGGAAAATTATGGAAGAGTTCCAGTACAATGTACACAAATAAAATAGTGTAATGAACCTATAAATCACCCAACTTTAATAATGACCAGCAATTTACTAATCTTGTTTTATCTAACTCTCTCTCTCTCTCTTTTTTTTTTTTTTTTTTTTTTTTGGGGGAGTCATGCTCTGTGGCCCAGGCTGGATGCAGTAGCACAATCTCAGCTCACTGCAGCCTTCGCCTGCTGGGCTCAAACCCTCCTCTCACCTTGGCCTCTCGAGTAGCTGGGACTACAGGTGTGCACCACCACATCCACCTCATTTTTGTATTTTTGTAGAGATGGGGTATTGCTGTGTTGCCCAGGCTGGTCTTGAACTCCTGAACTCAAGCAATCTGCCCACCTCGGCCTCCCAAAGACTGGGATTACAGGCTGTGAACCACTGCTCCCAGTGTAACTCTCTCTTTTGCTGAAGTATTTTAAAGCAAATCTCAAACATACAGAATATTATTTTATCCCTGGATACTTTATTATAAATCTCAATGACTTTAAAAATAAACTACACTGCCATTATCATACCTAACAATGTTCCTTAATATCTTATGTCTAGTCCATGTTCAAACTTTGCCAGGTGCTTAAGAATTTTCATAGTTAATTTGCTTAAATCAGTATCCACACAGAGTCTATACGTTGCATCTTTTTGGTCTTGTTTCAGTTTTTTAAAGTCTCTTTTAATTTTTAAAGAAAGACCCCTTTCTTTTTTTAAATGCTATTTGTTTATTGACAAAACTATTTTTGTCAATTCTGTATTTGTTATTTAGAATTTCCCATATTCTGAATTTGGTTAATTGTTTCCTGGTGGTGGTTGACTTATTCTTTTTTTTTTTTTTTTTTTTTGAGACGGAGTCTCGCTCTGTTGCCCAGGCTGGAGTGCAGTGGCCGGATCTCAGCTCACTGCAAGCTCTGCCTCCCGGGTTTACACCATTCTCCTGCCTCAGCCTCCCGAGTAGCTGGGACTACGGGCGCCCGCCACCACACCTGGCTAGTTTTTTGTATTTTTTAGTAGAGACGGGGTTTCACCATATTAGCCAGGATGGTCTCGATCTCCTGACCTCGTGATCCACCCGTCTCCGCCTCCCAAAGTGCTGGGATTACAGGCTTGAGCCACCACGCCTGGCCTGACTTATTCTTGAAACGTTTTTTTTTTTCCAGGAACACTTCCTAATGGTCCTTCCTGTGGCATCACATCAGGAGGTCCATAACGTCTGGTCATCCACTTTTAGTGACTGGAATAAGTAGTTGTCAATTTTTTTTTTTAAATTGTTATACACACAGTATAGTTCACACATCTTAAGTGTACAGCTTGGTGAATTTTAACACAGTATGCATGTATAACCACTACCCAGGACATTTTCAGCATCTCAGAAGGTTCTCTTGTGCCCTCCCTTAATTATCCCCCAGCCCCAAGGTAACAAGTGTTTTGGCTTTTATCACCTAGATTTGTTTTGTGGAATAGGGCATTTTCATTCCTTCTCTTTGGCATTGGCTATTTTTGTTGATATAATGTTTTTAATTTTTTTTTTTTTGAGATGGAATCTTGCTGTCACCCAGGCTGGAGTGCAGTGGTACGATCTTGGCTCACTGCAACATCAACCTCCCTGGTTCAAGCGATTCTCCTGCCTCAGCTTCCCAAGTAGCTGGGATTACAGGCGCCCGCCATCATGCCCGGCTAATTTTTTGTATTTTTAGCTGAGACGGGGTTTCATCATGTTGGGCAGGCTGGTCTTGAACTCCTGACCTCAGGTGATCTTCCCTGACCTCGGCCTCTCAAAGTGCTGGGATTACAGGTGTGAGCCACCGCACCCGGCCCAAATGTTTTTAAATCTTTGACATAATTTCTGACTTACAGAAATATACAAATAGTACAGTTCCTGTATACCTTTGTCCACACAGTCTTACCATTGGTAAAGCAAATCTCACCATTTGCTTTATCATTTATTCTCTCTCCCTTTTATCCCCTCCGTCCTCTGTGTGTGTGTGTGTATGTGTGTATGTGCATTATATTTCCTTTTTCCCAAGCTCTTTTAGAGTAAATTACAGGCATAATGTTCTTTACCTTTTTTTTTTTTTGAGATGGAGTCTCGCTCTGTCGCCCAGGCTTGGGTGCAGTGGCACGTTCTCAGCTTACTGCAAGCTCCGCCTCCCGGGTTCACACCATTCTCCTGCCTCAGCCTCCCAAGTAGCTGGGACTACAGGCGCCCGCCACCA
>NW_012115855.1:460600-461803 GCF_000951035.1 Colobus angolensis palliatus | reverse complement strand
GGTTCACACCATTCTCCTGCCTCAGCCTCCCAAGTAGCTGGGACTACAGGCGCCCGCCACCACGCCTGGCTAATTTTTTGTATTTTTAGTAGAGATGGGGTTTTACTGTGTTAGCCAGGATGGTCTCGATCTCCTGACCTCGTGACCTGCCCTCCTCGGCCTCCCAAAGTGCTGGGATTACAGGCGTGAGCCACCGCACCTGGCCAATGCTCTTTACCTTTAAAAATAAGGACTTTGTTTTACATACCCGTAGTACAATTTTTGAAATCTGGAAGTCAGCATTGATATAACACTATTAGCCAATTTACAGACTTTATTCAGATTTCATAATTGTTCTGATAATGTTCCTTATAGGAAAAGAAAATGGGTAGAGTGTGAGTTTTATTTGATTGTCATGTCTTTTTAGTTTTCTTTAAAGAATGACTGAGAAATGGTTCCTTATTCTTTTACGGCCTCGAAAACCTTGAAAATTTTTATGAATATGGGCCACTTATTTTATATAATGTCCCTCAATTTGGGTTTGTTTGATGTTTCCTCATAATTCAGTATGGGTTATTGCATTTTTACCTGGCATATCCCAGAAATGAAGTATCTTAGCAGAGGCATTTGATGTCAGTGTGTCCCATAATTGTGATGTTAACTTTGGTCATCTGATTAAGGTAGTGTTGACCAAGTTTTTCCACTGGAAAACTTTTTTCTGAACTCCATTGTAAAATTACTATTTTTCCTTTTTTGATTAATATTTATCTGAGGCAAACCCTTTGAGATTATGTAAATAATCCTGTTTTTCAAATGTTAGTCCACTAGTTTTAGCTTCCATTTATGATTTTTACCTGAATCAATCAGTTATTATTGAGATGGCTGCCCAAAGGATGATTTTCATCATTTTTTTCTACATGTATTTATTATGTGTATATATATTTGTTGGGAAATGTCCCCTATTTTTCATTTATATATGTATAGAATGATGTATTAATTTATCACTATTGATTAATGGATGTGTATTTTTATCAACCAAGATCTGGTAGTAAATGTGTTTACTGCTATTGGATCTGATTTTTTTTTTTTTTTTTTTTTGAGATGATGTCTTGCTCTGTTTCACAGGCTGGTTTTTAGTTACATAAATACATAGTTGGCGGGATTTTGTTCTTTTTACAAAAATTGTGTCCTACTCCTCCTATACATAATTCTTGATATATTTTT
>NW_012115855.1:457365-460550 GCF_000951035.1 Colobus angolensis palliatus | reverse complement strand
TTTTGAGATGATGTCTTGCTCTGTTTCACAGGCTGGAGTGCAGTGGCGCGATCTCGGATCACTGCAATTTCCATCTCCCAGATTTGAGCAATTCTCTGCCTCAGCCTCCCGAGGAGCTGGGATTACAGGCGCCCGCCACCGTGCCTAGCTAATTTTCTTGTATATTTAGTAGAGTCGGGGTTTCACCATCTTGGCCAGACTGGTCTTAAACTCCTGACTTCGTGATCCACCCACCTCAGCCTCCCAAAGTGCTGGGATGACAGGCCTGGGCCACCATGCCCAGCCTGATCTGATTATTTTTAGTAATGAGAATACTGGCTGGGTGTGGTGGCTCATGCCTGTCACCCTAGCACTTTGGGAGGCTGAGGTGGGCGGATCACCTGAGGTCGAGAGTTCAAGACCAGCCTGACCAACATGGAGAAACCCCGTCTCTACTAAAAATACAAAATTTACCTTTGTATTTTTGTATTTGCTTATATATGCAAAGAATGAATTCCTTCCTTTTTGGAAGGAGTCACAAGAAACTAGTAATATTGGTTATCTTTACAGAGTGAAACCTGGATGGTTGGAAATGGGAGTACGGTGGAGACTTTTCACTTATAAATCTTTTAATGTTTTTACTGAATTAATTAAAAGTTAAAAATTCACACACTGGAGGTCTAAAATTACTGAAACACGTGATCTGAATGTAAGAATTCTAATCAGTTTTCTTAAGTAATACCTGGGCAGATATAAGGATATATGTTTTGGTTATCTTGGTAGATGACAGTAGTAGGAAAATTTGTAGAAAGTTGGCAACTTTCTTTATATGCCATGATATGTGTACTTTAGTCTTAATGAATATTTTGTTTTCTTTTGGCAGCATGCATATGCACTAGAACTTCTATTTGATCAGTTGCATGAAGGAGCTAAAGCTCTTGATGTAGGATCTGGAAGTGGAATCCTTACTGCATGTTTTGCACGTATGGTAAGAGTTTTATTTCTCATTCTGGCCCCAACGGAAGAATATAAGATGATTTGGCTGTATTTTTTTTTTCACTAGTGGTTTTCATGTTTGTTTGTTTGTTTATTCTATTAGGATAGTGGTTGGAATGAGCATCACTTAGGATTTTGTTGTTGTTGCAAGTGACAGAACATGCAACCCAAACTGGCAGAGCTAAAAGGGAGTTTATTTAGTTTATATAACAGAAAAGTCTGGGGGTATATACGATCTTTTGTGTGGCTGGATTTAGAAGAGCAGATGTTGTTATTGACAATAGGGTTCTCTCAGTTTCTTGGTTTGGCTTTACTTTCCTCCACATGTTGGTGTCATTATCTGGTAAGCTCTACCCTTGTAACCACAAGATGGTGGCCATTAGCTCCCAAACTACCTTCTTCCAAGTTCTCATTTGGCGGAAAAGAATAGAATGAGCCTGGTTTTCTTCTCTTTTTTTTTTTCTTCTTAAAAACAGGTTTTATTGCGTTTGGTCCACAGTTGGTATTTCACCTTATCTCATGGTGCAGGGACCCTGGATAGGGGAATCTGTGTAGTACTTGGTGGGGCATGTGGCCAGGGGAGGCAGGGCAGTATAGATGGTCAGGCCCAGAACGGTTTGAGAAGGAGGGCTGGGGGCTCCTGAAAACCTACTGAGGGGCCAGGCGCAGTGGCTCACACCTATAATCCCAGCACTTTGGGAGGTCTAGGCAGGTGGATCACATGAGGCCAGGAGTTCGAGACCAGCCTGGCCAACGTGGTGAAACCCCATCTCTACTAAAAATACAAAAATTAGCCAGGCGTGGTGGAGCACCTGCAGTCCCAGTTACTCAGGAGGATGAGGCAGGAGAATCCCTTCAACCCAGGAGGTGGAGGTGCAGTAAGCCTTGATTGTGCCACTACACTCCAGCCTGGGCAACAACAACAAAAACCTACTGAGGTACAGAGTGGGGGGTGGGGTTAGCCCCGATAACTCAGAATTCTACTTCCTTGTTTGGGCCTCAGTTTTCCCACTGGGCCCTGCAACATGTCTGAGAGTCCCAGGGAAATCCAGCCACTCAGGAGCCTGAGATATTTAGCATCATAGCCCCCCCTCTCCCAGGGGCCTCATCTCCCAGCACCCTCTCCACTGTCCCTGCCGAGAATGAGCCTGGTTTCTAAACATTCCTACAGGTTTACCAGGAACTTTTGCATTAGAAAAAGTGCTCTTAGAAAAATAATGCCTTGTTGTTATACTTCTGCCTTTTCTCACCAGAGCCTTATCTGGTCAATGGCTATCCAGAATATTAACTGGGGGCCTACTGGTGTATGTTGGAGTAAAGGTTGATCTTTGCTTAGATCATCAAATCAGTGTGATTTGAGAAATATCGTGCCTGGAGGCCAGATTGGAAGATTCTGATCTAGTCAAATTGGGAGTTGTGGATCCACCTTGGATTAGAATCCATGTAACTTGCTATAAATGTATAATCAGCAGACCTACTAGAATGTAAGCTCCAGGGAGTTGGGCATTTTCTCTGCTCTTTGTTTTCACTGATGGTATCCTAAACATCTAAAACAATGCCTGGGACATAATAAGGACTCATATTTTCTCAGATGTTTTGCTCATTTTGTAGAGGTTAAGTCCTTATTAATGAGTATCAGTGATTTTTTTTTAAGGTTACAAATACCATTTAATAAATGACTCATTCTCTATACTTGACATGTTTATAGTTTTAGAGGATGTATTCATTTTAAAAACTCATTTGGTTCCTGAGTTATTTTTCATAAAATGGCATTAATGTTTTTCACACATTTACCATGTGTGAAAGTGCTTTGTGTTTTAAACACTAGTGCCTGTGTTCTAAGTGCTACCCCAATTTTATGATGGGGTATATGCCTTTTTCTTCCCCATTTTGTACTGAGGAACCTGATCCATAGAAGGAATGATTGGCCGGGTGTGGTGGCTCACACCTGTAATCCCAGCACTTTGGGAGGCCGAGGCAGGTGGATCACCTGAGGTCCAGAGTTCGAGACCAGCCTGGCCAACATGGTGAAACCCCATCTCCACTAAAAATACAAAAATTAGCTGGGCATGGTGGAGATCGAGACCATTCTGGCCAACATGGTGAAACCCCATCTCCACTAAAAATACAAAAATTAGCCAGGTGTGGTGGCACATGCCTGTAATCCCAGCTATTTGGGAGGCTAAGGCAGGAGAATTGCTTGAGCCCGG
>NW_012115855.1:445850-457315 GCF_000951035.1 Colobus angolensis palliatus | reverse complement strand
AGCCCGGGAGACAGAGCTTGCAGTGAGCTGAGATCGTGCCACTGTACTCCAGCCTGGCCGACAAAGCAAGACTTTATCTCAAAGAAAAAAAAAGGAGAAGGAATGGTTAACTTGCCAAGGTATGTATGTATGCAAGTGATGACACTTAGACAAGAACCCAGATAGTCTGACTTCAAAGGCTTTGTAAGGGTTACTTTTTAAAATTTTTATATTTTTTCTTAAAACATTTATACTTAATATTTTAATTTACAAATAAATAAATATGCAAAGAAGGGATTTTTGTTGTTGTTGCTTTTTGTTTTTTGTTTTCTGAGACAGGGTCTTACTCTGTCATCTAGGCTGGAGTGTAGTGGCACGATCTCAGCTCACTGCAGCCTCTGCCTCCCAGGTTCAAGTGATCCTCGCACCATGTCAGCCTCCTGAGTAGGTGGGACCGCAGGCATATGACACCACACCTGGCTAGTTTTTGTATTCTTTTGTAGAGACGGGGTTTTGCCATGTTGCAGGCTGGTCTTGAACTCCTGGGCTCAAGTAGTCTACCTGCTTCTGCCTCCCAAAGTGCTGGGAATATAGGTGTGAGCTACTGTATATATTTTCTTGTTTTCTACTAACAGCAGTAGAATCAAGTGTAGAAATTTCTTCCCATTAGGCGGGAGGCAGGGTGTGTGGTGGTTCACTCCTGTAATCCAGCACTTTGGGAGGCCGAGGCAGGTGGATCACGAGGTCAGGAATTTGAGACCAGGCTGACTAACATGGTGAAACTCTGTCTCTACTAAAAATACAAAAAAAATTAGCCAGGCATGATGGTGCGCACCTGTAATCCCAGCTACTCAGGAGGCTGAGGCAGGAGAATCGCTTGGACCCGGGTGGCAGAGGTTGCAGTGAGCTGAGATTGCACCACTGCACTCCAGCCTGGGTGACAGAGCAAGACTCTGTCTCAAAAAAAAAAAAAAATTCCTCCTTGTCAAATTCATTATGTAACATTTTAATATTTAAAGTTATACTTTAGATGGCATTTAAATAAAAAATTACTGTACTACTATTAAATATTGGTAATTTTCTTCAAAGTTCTGGATTTAATCTAAGAAAGTAATTTTTCTTAGTATTATAAGTTTTATTCAGTGGGAGTGATAGTTGAGAAAGGTGTATATATGGTAAATAATGTATGAGAAACTGAGTGTTTAGCAATCTATAGAAGGCTTAAGCTATTTTTGTTTTCTCTTTGCAGAATATGACTTTAGATAAGGAAAAACTTCAATAATACTTTAGAAAAACAAATTTAGCCCAATGAACTGAATTGTTTTCTCTTTTCAAGGTTGGATGTACTGGAAAAGTCATAGGAATTGATCACATTAAAGAGCTAGTAGATGACTCAATAAATAATGTCAGGAAGGACGATCCAACACTTCTGTCTTCAGGGAGAGTACAGCTTGTTGGTGAGTATCAGAAAACTTTAAAAATTTCTTCAGAGGATTTTTATTTTCAGACGATCCAATGCAAGCTAAATAATACTCAGATATAATTATTGTATTTTTTTACAATCACTTTTAAGTACTAAAAAATAAAAATGATTATTCTTTTTGCTCACCTAGTGAGTATTTTGCAGTCATCTCTTTGTGAGTTTAATTTTGTATTTTCCTATTAACCTATGAGATTGAATTTTTTGTAATGTGTTTGGCCATTTGGATTTTGTCTTTTGTGGAGTGCCTGTTCAGATATTGGATTGCTTGTATTTTTGACTTATAGGGCTTCTAGCCCTTTATATATATAAATACATTTCTTCTCCCATCTGGGGTGTGCCTTTTCATCTTACCCTTTTGATAATAGAAATTCTTAATTTTAATGTACTCAGACTTACCAGTTTTTTTCAGTGCTTTTTAAGGATACTCTGAGGCCATGAAGATACGTCTCTTATTATTTCTTAGAACCTTTATCATTTTTAGCTTTTCATGTTTAGGTCTTTGATCTTCCTGATGTTGGTTTTTGTGTATGTATGAGGTAAAGGTGCAGTTATATGTTTTTGTATAGGAATATCCAGTTGTCTTCCCCAGACACACTCAGTTCTATTTAAAAAATAAAATACTGACCAGGAGCGGTGGCTCACACCTGTAATCCCAGCACTTTGGGAGGCTGAGGTGGGCAGATCAGGAGGTCAGGAGTTTGAGACCAGCCTGATCAACATGGTGAAACCCCGTCTCTACCAGAAATACAAAAATTAGGTGGGTGTGGTGGCACATGCCTGTAGTCCCAGCTACTCGGGAGGCTGAGGCAGGAGAATCGCTTGAACCCGAGAGGCAGAGGTTGCAGTGAGCTGAGATCGCGCCACTGAACTCCAGCCTGGCAACAGAGCTAGAGTCCGTCTCAAATCAATAAATAAAATAAAATAAAATTAAATTAAATTAAAAAATAGGCCTGGGCAGCTCTAGTAGCCACAGCCGCCTGAGTGGCTGCCTCCACAGCCACTTCTAGAGGGATGTGACTGAGGAGGAAGTGGAGTTGTTGCTGGCCTTGGCCTTTGCCCTGATCCTCTGTGGACACTGAAAGGGGAATACAGGAGTAAACCACACCAAAATGAGTCTCATGTTGCCAGTGAGAGACATGAGAGATCAAGAGATAGATGAAGGTCAAGTGACAGATCATGGGATTCATCTCATGAAAGAACAGCGTCTCAACTCCTTGTATTAGAAATGTTACTTCTCCAGCTGGACGCGGTGGCTCATGCCTGTAATCCCAGCACTTTGGGAGGCTGAGGCGGGCGGATTACCTGAGCACAGTTCCTCTTGTCCAAGCAGTCCTTGTTCTCCAAAAGCCTCCCCATATGGTTCCATTAGCAGTGCTGGGAACAGCATTACAGTAGTCAGTCAAGTTTAGATAATAGCTGTTAAGATATCTGGGGAGATGGTGTTTGTATTTGAGAATGCAAAAGAAGGAGCTCGGAATATAAGAACATCTGAACGAATAGCACCAATAGTGAATAACACTAGATTTGTTGTAGACCCGTATGTTTCTACTGCAGAACAAAATACAGTGTTGGGCAGGATGTTTGTTTGGATCTGGCCAAGAACATAACTTTACACAACCCAATGAGAAAGGAGAGTATGGAGTAGCAGAGGGAATTGGTTCCACTGTGTTTCAATCTATTCTGGATTACTATAAAATAGGAATTACCTGTTGTCCTGATGGCATAACTGTTACTGAATTGAGAGAAGCATGGGACTATCTTGTATCACTTTTGAATGTAGTACTATTAAGGTACTATATATTAAGTTAACTTAAATAGGTGCTTCTGCCAAAGTATTCCTCCAGTAAAATTCATGTAGTTTGCTGCCCATAAGGAGTAAAAATTATTTATCTTGGGTTTATTTGAATGATTAGGATAAGATTTAAAACAGAACTTATAAGTTCCGTTATCTCCAGTGCGTTTCACCCTTTAGAGTGAGTCACGTGCAGGGAGTGTGAACGACAGAGGTGGTTTATTATCCAGTCTGCCTTATCCTTAATCTGTTCACAGATATTTATTTACTAATGCTTTTGTTCTTAAGAGTTGTGGGATACAGGCTCATGCCTGTAAACCTAGCACTTTGGGAGGCCGAGGTGGGTGGATCACCTGAGGTTAGGAGTTCATAAAAAAGAGTTGCGAGATAGGAAAATGAAGTGCTTTTCGTTTACTAAATGATTGTAAACTCCAGTTTTTCATCAAAATCAAATTCCATTGTTTTAATGTTTCTGACCAAACAAAAAATAAAATAAAATGAGTTAAAAACAGCAAAAAAGTGAATATCCAGTTGTCCCAGGATTATTTATTGAAAAATCTATCCTTTCTCCATTGTAAACCTCCTGTACTAGAATTCTTCACATTAAGTTTGATCTGAACAGGTTTTTAAAGCATAGCTGTTTTTCTTTCAGTGGGGGATGGAAGAATGGGATATGCTGAAGAAGCCCCTTATGACGCCATTCATGTAGGAGCTGCAGCCCCCGTTGTACCCCAGGCGGTGAGTCGGGATTTTTTTCTGTTTGTGTGTTTTATTCAACTAAAACTCTACAAGACTTAAATAGAAAAGACTTCTAGATGATGTTTAAAATATAATTAGATTTTCGTATCATACATTTTGGTTACAATTAGCTATTACTCTTTTTTCATATGCAAACAATTGTATAAATGACATGAAAATTACTAAACCCCAGCTTGTGGCGCTCATATTTGATCCAGGTAAGAACTAGGACAACAGTAGAATTGGAAAAATCCCTTTGGAGTTTATGACCTGATAATCAGTTTGATTTTTTTTTTTTTTTCTTTGAGGTGGAGATTTGCTGTTGTCGCCCAGGCTGGAGTGCAGTGGTGTAATTTCAGCTCACTGCAACCTCCACTTCCTGGGTTCAAGTGATTCTCCTGCCTCGGCCTCCCGAATAGCTGGGATTACAGGCGCCTGCCACCACGCCCAGCTAATTTTTGTATTCTTAGTAGAGACAGGGTTTCACCATGTTGGCCAGGCTGGTCTTGAACTCCTGACCTCGGGTGATCTGCCCACCTCAACCTCCCAAAGTGCTGGGATTACAGGCGTGAGCCACTGCGCCTGGCCAGTTTGATGTTTTTTAAATACCATAATATGTACGGCTGTATTTGGTGTATGGGAGATATGAGAAAGTATTTGCCATACATTGTATTCTCACAAAGCTTGTATTCTAGAAGAGATACGTCATATATGTAACCAGGAAATTAGCGATATGATAGTATATAATTAACACATGATATCTATTGGAAGGAAAATAAAATATGCATATGAGGGAGAGAATTGTGCAGTGAGTGGTCAAGGAGACATCACACAGGGATGGAACTTGAACTGAATCTTAAAGAATAGTAGGATATATAGCCAGGCATGATGGCTCATGCCTGTAACCCCAGCACCTTGGGAGGCCAAGGTGGGAGGATTGTTTGAGCCTAGGAGTTTGAGACCAGTCTGAGTAACATGGCAAGACCCTGTTTAAAAAAAAAAAATTAGCCAGGTATGGTGGCGCATATGCCTGTAGCCCCAGTTACTCTGGGGGCTGAGGTGGGAAAATTGCTTGAGCCCAAGTGGTTGAGGCTGCATTGAGCCATGTTTGTGCCGTGGCACTCTAGCCTGTGGTCCTAGATTTCTGTTACATATGCCTCTTGCATAGTTCTTGACTAGATGACCAGGGGATGAAGGTGACACTGTTTCTTCTGCCTAGTCTCATCTGGTTTTTTTGTAGTCTTAGATCAGTTATGGGAAGCTGAAAGTTGGATAATTTGTTCTGGTCATTGACTTGCTGCTTATTGGCCGAGTGACTGGGAAAATCACTTAATTGCTTTGGCCCTGTTGATCATCTGTTTTTTGTTTTGTTTTGTTTTGTTTTGTTGTTGTTTTTAAAATAGCTCACGCCTGTAATCCCAGCACTTTGGGAGACTAAGGCGGATGAATCACTTGCGCTCAGAAGTTCGAAACCAGCCTTGGCAGCATGGCAAAACCCCATCTCTACAAAAAATACAAAATTTGATGTGGCAGGCACTTGTAGTCCCAGCTACTCAAGAGGCTGAGGTGGGAGGATAGCTTGGATTGCCTGAGCCTGAGAGGTTGAGGCTGCAGTGAGCCATGCTTACACTACTGCATTCCAGCCTGGGTGACAAAGTGAGACCCTGTCTCGAAAAAAAAGAAAAGTAGATTGAACCAGTGGTTTTAACACATTTTAACTGAAGTATTAATATAATACAGAAAATTTTACAAGTCATAAACAAACAGCTCAATTGAATTTGAACACATGACCAATGAGTTTTTAACTTTTCAAAAAAAAATATATTGACAACCTAGAGTGAACAGTTAAAACCTGAAATAGAACTGTGCTTAAATGACGGGGGTGGGTGCAGGGCCCATTTCTCCCTACTGGGACCCTGAGGTGATCCTGAAAGATATTTCTAGATTTAATTACATTGAATTTAAATATTGTAGTAATACTTGCAGGTATTATAGGGGTATGTATACATCTGATTTAAGATAGATGTACTGAAGGGGCTTTCCAGTTTTAAGATAGCAGAATAAAGAGGTTTATGCCTTCTCTTGGATATCACCCCAAGATAGCCGGAAAAACAGAAGCATAAACTCCATACTCAGTTAACTAGGAGACTATACCTGCAATCCTGAACTCTACAGTGTGTGAAGATAGAAAGCAGATGGAATAATAGCTGACCCAGGAGGGTGGAGGAAATGGAAACTAAAGAGACTACAGAGTGAAATATTATGCATACGCAGTTTGCTCTGCAAAACTCTGAAAAGGCTTAGGAATTGGTGGCATCAAGACCTTGAAAATCATAGGTAAAGCATGGGTCTGAAAAGAGGGAGTGCTGCTTGAAACTCCGCATGAGGAATGATCAGCACTAATCCCTAAGTAAGAAATTTTCTAAAAACCGATGGACATAATTCTATAGTTTGCAACTGAGTGCCTAACACAAAGAATTTTTAAAATAAGAAAAAAGAACCATATCATGTATATTCAGAATATTAGGGAATAAAGAAAAGATTCTGAAAGGCGCTAGAGGCCAGGTGCAGTGGCTCACACTTGTAATCTCAGCAGTTTGGGAGGCCAAGGAAGGAGGATCCCTTGAGAACCTGAGTTTGAGACCAGCCTGGGCAACATATCAAGACCCCATCTGTACAAAACAATTTAAAAATTAGCCAGATGTGGCAGCCTGTGCCTGTAGTCGCAACTACATGGCAGGCTGAGGTGGGGATTGCTTGTGCCCGGGAAGTTGAGATTTCAGTGAACCATAATTGCACTGCTGTATTTCAGCCTAGGTGACAGAGCAAGACCCTGTCTCTAAAAATAAATAAATAAATAAATAAATAAATAAAAGCTTCTAGAAAAATAAAACATTTCCTGTTAAGGACTGGTAATCAGAAAGGCATCAGACTGCAAACAGCATTAGAATTTGTAAGTCAGAATACCAAACCATCAAATTCTAAGCTGAAAATTATTTCCAACCTTGAATTATGTATGCACACACATCACCAAATAGATTAAAGATAGTTTTAGGTTTGCAGATCTCCATCTCTTTCTTTTAATACATTCCATGCACTGTTTCACAAAATGCTTCCGAAGTAACTTTCTTAAATGATTAAGATGTCTTAAAATGTCTTAAAATTTAATGTCTTAAAATGCTATTTGTGTCATCCAAAAATGAAATGAGGGAAGAGACAGACAGTAGGAGAAACCAAAAGAGGAAACCACATAGGGCATCTTGATCAGGCAGAGGCATGGAAGTTTACGGGATTGTTACAAAGGGAAGGGCCTGGATGGAAGCTGTGCAGCAGGCCTGGAGAATAACCAGCTCAGATTTGGAGCAAGAGGAGGAAAGGAAACAATCATTGGATACTTCTTGACTCAGCAGCAAATCATAGTTACACAGTCATAACTAGAAATGATTTTAATAAAAAATGATTGGTTGGTTTGGGGAAAGGAAGCAGAATGTAGATTAAGAGAGTTCAATCCTTATCTAGCTTATGTTTTGAAATATAAAGGTAAATACTAGAAGACATAGCTAAAATGATTTGAAATAACTGGATTTAGAGAGCAAGGGTGGGGGTAGGGAGAGGAAGTCAGCTGTTTATCATTAATAAGCCTTGAAATTGAGAAAAACAACAAAATAGACTTGCAGACAACCAAAATTTTGACTGAGGGCACCCTTTCCTGAGGTAATAAATACCCAAAGTAAGGTTTCTGGCTGGGTGTGGTGGCTCATGCCTGTAATCCCAGCACTTTAGGAGGCCGAGGCGGGCGGATCACTTGAGGTTAGGAGTTTGAGACCAGCCTGGCCAACATGTTGAAAGCCTGTCTCTACTAAAAATACAAAAAAAATTAGTCGGGCTCAATGGTGGGCACCTGTAATCCCAGCTACTTGGGAGGCTGAGGCATGAGAATTGCTTGAATCCGGGAGGCAGAGGTTGCAGTGAGCCGAGATCGTGCTGCTGTACTCCAGCCTGGATGACAGAGTGAGACTCAGTCTCAAAAAAACGAAAAACTACAACAAAAAACCGAAGTAAGGTTTCTTCTTTAATGTCTTTTATTAATAGTGATCCATAAAGCTATATGAAAATGGTAACATGATTTAAAAGTTTTCTGACTGTAAGAGCTTTCATTGAGTACTCTTGGTTCTTCATTGTAATGCTACAGGGACTCCAGCCCTACCTTCCCTCCTTATGGTACCAGTAAACCTGAATTTAATCATATAACTAGGGTTCCCTTATCCCTTCAGTGATGCCCTAGATTCTACAATAATAGGATAGGGATTCCTTGTTGATTTTCTACACTTCCTCTCCTCCCCTCCTCCTTCCTTCGAATCCACAAAGATTCCAAACAGGCACACAGGCATTAGAATTCTATGTTCTGCCTTTGGCCTGCCAAGAGGATAGTTCTGTGTTAGGTGGTTCAGTTCAAACATTTTGAGCACTGCAGTTGTACCAGGTACTGTGTTAGATGCTAAAGGCACAAAGATGAATAAGACACAGTCCCCATCCTCAAGAGCTTGTAGTTTAGTAGAGGAGGCTGATAGTTGAGTAATAATATAACAATCAAAGTATGTACAGGGTGAGTATCCTTTATCCAAAATGCTTGGGACCAGAAGTGTTTTGGATTTTGGATTTTTTCAGATTTTTTCGCACTTTGGAATATTTGCATATACATAATGAGATATCTTGGGGATGGGGCCAACTCTAAACAAAACTCATTTATGTTATAACTCTTATACACATAGCCTGAAGGTAATTTTATGTAATATTTCAAATAATTTTGTGCATGGAATAAAGTTGTGACTGCATTTTGACTGCGACTTGCCACATGTCAGTTGTGAAATTATCTACTTGTGGTGTCATGTTGATGTTCAGAGTTTTGGATTTTGGAGCATTTCCAGTTTTGGGTTTTCAGATTATTGATGCTCAATCTGTATATACTGTGTATTTATTTTTTAAGACGGAGTTTCGCTGTGTCACCCAGGCTGGAGTGTGGTGGCGTGATCTTGGCTAACTGCAGCCTCCATCTCCAGGTTCAAGGAGTTCTCCTGCCTCAGCCTCCTGAGTAGATAGGACTACAGGCATCCGACACCAAGCCTGGCTAATTTTTGTACTTTTTTAGTAGAGTTGGGGTTTCACTGTGTTGGCCAGGCCGGTCTTAAACTCCTGACCTCAAGTGATCTGCCCACTTTGGCCTCCCAAAGTGCTGGAATTACAGGCGTGAGCCACCATGTCCGGCCTTAACCTGTATATACTAAATGAAGAACATTTCTGCTTTCTGCCCATGGACACTAAAAGTTGTTTATAATGATGTCAAATGACTATTAATATAAAATCTGGGCCAGGCACGGTAGCTCACACCTGTAATCCAAGCACTTTGGGAGCCTGAGGTGGGTGGAGTACTTGAGGTCAGGAGTTTCAGACCAGTGTGGCCAATATGGTGAAACCCCGTCTTTGCTAAAAATACAAAAATTAGCAGGGCATGGTGGCATGTGCCTGTAGTCCCAGCTGCTTGAGAGACTGAGGCAGGAGAATCGCTTGAACCCAGGAGGCAGAGGTTGCAGTGAGCCGAGATCATGTCACTGCACTCCAGCCTGAGTGACAGAATGAGACCCTGTTTCATACATAAATAAATAAAATAAAATAAAATCTGTAACTTGGTGTGTATGTGCTTTTTTTGTTTTTTCTTTTAGCTAATAGACCAGTTAAAGCCTGGAGGAAGATTGATATTGCCAGTTGGTCCTGCAGGTGGAAACCAAATGTTGGAGCAGTATGACAAGCTACAAGATGGCAGCGTCAAAATGAAGCCTCTGATGGGGGTGATATACGTGCCTTTAACAGATAAAGAAAAGCAGTGGTCCAGGTGGAAGTGATTTTATCTTCTGCTCTTTCTTCTTCCACACATGCAAGGTGAAAGGGTGTGGATTTTAAGACATTAGATTACAAGAGCTGTTTTTGGTTGTCACCTTTATGCTCCTCCATTATAACATCAGAAATTCACTACATTAAAAATGTGAAAAATGTTGCATGGTCTGCCCTTATTTTGGTTTAACATATATATCTTTGGGAAAGGGAGGGTGAGACTTGGTTGGCACAAAGGCTTTTTTTTTCTTTGTTTTTTTTAAGAGACTTTCAGCTACAATTCAGTACTTTGTAAGGATTTTTTATTCATTATCAGCCACTCTGTTTTTATATTTTTAAATTATTTTTATAGCACTGGATGGGCATGGAAACAATGAGTTTGGTCTGTAAAAGAGGCCAGGCGGAGTGGCTCACGCCTGTAATCCCAGCACTTTGGGAGGCCGAGGTGGGCAGATCACTTGAGGTCAGGAGTTTGAGACTAGCCTGGCCAACATGGTGAAACCCCGTCTCTATTAAAAATACAAAATCAGCTGGATGTTGGGGCGCAGGCCTGTAATCCCAGCTACTCAGGAGGCTGAGCCAGGAGAATCGCTTAAGCCCTGGAGGCAGAGGTTGCAGTGGGCCGAGATTTTGACACTGCTCTCCAGCCTGTGACACGGAGCGAGGCTCTGTCTCAAAAAAAACAAAAAACAAAAAAAAAAAAACCAGGGACCGTCATTTCCTGCCCTGTTTATTGTACCAACAAGGAGAAAGAAGGGGAAAGATAACAGTTGTCTCAATTTTCTAAAATGTCACAATACCAGAGAGGACATTCTACCTCTCATCTTGGTTTATCTGTTTCAACCAAATCATAGATACCTGACAGCCCATATCTATTTTTCATTCAGCCTTGTTTAAGAGTCACCTTCTCCCCATTCTATAGAATAGGCCAACCACTGTTTAAGCTATTCTGGCTAAATTCCTAGGGACAGGCAAGGATTCTACAAGTTACCCAGTGAGTGCCCAGGTCTCACAAACCCACCCAAAGGGTCAGCAGCATGCAGCAACTTTCAGCCAGCATGGCTTATAAAGAATGTCCACTTTTGTTTTATGTCTCAGCATAATCTGAGTATTTTGTTTGAAGCCAAGATCTCTCTTCTCTTTTCCTCTGCTTCCCACTCCCTTCCATGAGAGAGAGTGACATCAGTACATAACAGTGCCATTAGCCCAAATTACTTGAAATTAAATGCCAGAACAAGAAAGGCTTTACAGTTTCCTTGTCTTAGAATCTATTTTTATTCGACATAAAGATTCTTATTTTAAAATGTTTTCTTAATAAGTAAAAGTGGTGATAATAAGTTTAGTAGATCTCTCAATTTTGTTTTTATTCTTCACCAATAGCTATTTTCTGTGAATTATAGCCTAGAACACAGCCACTGAAAGAAAAAAAAAAAGCATTTTAGGCCAGGCATTTTATGCCTGTAATCCCAGCACTTTGGAAGGCTAAGGCGAGCCAATCATCTTAAGTCAGGAGTTTGAGACCAGCCTGGCCAACATGGTGAAACCGTGTCTCTACTAAAAACACAAAAATTAGCTGGGCATGGT
>NW_012115855.1:437316-441625 GCF_000951035.1 Colobus angolensis palliatus | reverse complement strand
AGGCGGGCAGATCACGAGGTCAGGAGATTGAGACCATCCTGGGCCAACATCGTGAAAACCCATCTCTACTAAAAAAATACAAAAATACAAAAATTAGCTGGGCGTGGTGGCGGGCACCTGTAATTTCAGCTACTCAGGAGGCTGAGGCAGGAGAATCGCTTGAACCCGGGAGGCGGAGGTTGCAGTGATGCTACATTGTGCCACTGCACTCTAGCCTGGCAACAGAGCAAGACTCTGTCTCAAAAAGAAAAAAAGAAATCGAGCAAATTTACATGTTTGCACCATCAGAAAAAAAAATTTTCTCCAGCTGTACCAAGAGGACTTTCTAATTTTTTCTGTTGTAGATTTTTAAAATCTCTTTGTTGAAATACATTTTCCTGTATCCAGAGATTGGTTCTAATTAAAAAGATGGTTGCTTGATTGTAATTCTTAAGGTTTAAATAATTAAATAAAGGTAAAATAAAATCTAGAAACTAAATTGGGAAAAAACCAAACTACCACATTAAAAAAAAAAAAATTGGCCTAAAAAATTACTGGAAAATAGGATGTTTTAGAGGGGACAGCATCAATAGTTAACCTAAAATCTGAAGAGACCATCTGTAATATCTCTTTGTGTCGATAAACTTATCAATCAGGATCCAGCCAGGAAACAGAAGGCGTACTCAGACAGGATTTTGAAATGATTTTAATGAAAGGACTTTTCAGAGAAATATGGGAAAGGTTATGGAAACAAATAAAGGATGTTGTTGTACCCAGGGATCAGGGACACCCAGGGTAATAGCAAGAAGCTTTTACCATTATAGACCTAAAGGGGAAGTGGCAGGAAACAACTTTACTGAAACCCATTGAGAACAGGGACAGCCAGGGTCAGGGGTGGAGGGCATGGGAGCTTGGTTCCTGACAGGAGCTGTCGTGAGAGAGGGAAATGGCTACTACTAGGTCTCTGAGTCACCTCAGCTTTCTCATCTCCCCTCTCTGCTCTCTTACTGGGGCATCACTTAGACCAGAAGTCGGAGGAAGGGGCCCTGTGGCAAACGTGGTCTGAAATCAGTTCTCACCACTACCTCCTTTCCCTTTCCCCCAAGTAGGTACCCACGCTTCTTTTAAAATTTTAAGTCTGGAATAGATTTGAGGGTCCTCTAGTTTTTGTGTGCACTATTTCTGTTCTCTTTAGGCCAATGTAAGCTTAAACTGTTCTTGACAGAAAAAAAAGTGTATTTTAAATTGCCTTTGAAAAAGAAACATCTAATGCTTTTCTTTGGCCATTTGTTCAGTTGTTAAATATTTTTCAGCATGAGGATCTTAATATTATTTGTGAATTTAACCAATATGCATATGCCAACTAGGCCAGTTACTGTACTAGGTGCCAGGAGTCGTCAGCTGTGAATTTGAAACTGACTGCTCTCATGGAGCTTACAGTAACGTAGGAGATGCAAAGACCAAGATGAATAGGCAGTTATAGGGTAGTGTTCAGACTCGCAGTAGGGAGCCAGGCAGTGAAGTGATCAGAATTACATTTCAGAAAGATAACTCCAGCTGTCGTGTAGAGAGTAACCTGGGAAGGGACAAAAGTTGAGTCAGAAACAGGAAGTGGTTATAGCAATTCAGGAGTGAAATGATGATGGTCTGCATTAAGGCAGTGTTAGTAAGGATAGAGAGAAGTGGGTGGATAGCTACATCTAAAAAACTGTCACTGTTTTCTGGGAATTATCATCTAAAAAGTTCCCTAGTCAACTTCTTGCCAGGCTACATGATTTCTGTTCTTTCAAACTTTCTGTTTTTGTTTTTGTTTTGTTTTATTTTGTTTTGTTTTGATACAGTCTCTCTCTTGTCACCTAGGCTGGAGTGCAGTGGCATGATCTCTGCTCACTGCAGCCTCAACCTCCTGGGCTCAAGCGACCCCCCTGCCTCAGCCTCCTGAGTAACTGGGACCACAGGGTGTGTCACCATACTCAGCTGATTTTCTTGTTTGTTTTTTTTTTTTTGTAGACAAGGGGTTTTGCCATGTTGCCTAGGCTGGTCTCGGACTCCTGAGCTCAAGCATTCCACCCACCTCAGCCTCCCAAAGTGCTGGGATTATAGGCTTGAGCCACCAGCCTCAAACTTTCTTCAGGATTACTTTAGCTCATTAAATACTTTCCTAGGAACCTTCTCTTGTGTCTCACCAGCTTTCCACCTTTCTTACTGAGGAATCCAGAGCTAATTGCAGTGCTCTGATGAGGATGAGATCCCATTTTTGCTGAGGAGATGTGACAGAAACTGTATTTTTAAAAATGAGAATTAGTGGACATGCGGAATCCTAGTACCAAGTAAAGATCCAAACTTGAATGTAGACTTGAGTCTTTTTACACTTGGAAAGATGTCACTTGTAATTTTAGTGGATTAATAGAAGGGGAGACAATGCCAGATCTATAGGCCAGACACCTAGAATCTGTGGAATTGTGTTCATGACTGGATATGTAATAGTTGTATTAGTTGCTACAGAAAGTTAATAGTTCTTAAGTATGTATTTTATTTTAAATAAATATATTTATATGTAAAAATATTTTATTAATTTTCTGGTAAAAGCTTTATTTTTACTTTTATGTATTTATATATATTTTTGAGACAGAGTCTCACTCTGTCGCCCAGGCTGCAGTATAGTGGTGCGATCTCAGCTCACTGCAGCCTCTGCCTCCTGGGTTCAAGTGATTCTCCTGCCTCAGCCTCCTGCATAGCTGGGACTACAGGCACACACCATGACACCTGGCTAATTTTTGTATTTTTAGTAAAGACAAGGTTTCACTGTGTTGACCAGGCTGGTCTCAAACTCCTGACATCAAGTGATCCGCTTGACTCAGCCTCCCAAAGTGCTGGGATTACAGGTGTGAGCTATCACACCCAGACTATTTTTGTTTTTAATAGTCACAAGAGTTAGTGTAATTGGTCCATCCTGGGTTTGTGAAACTGAGGAATGTTCAAGTTTATTATTATTCCATAAGCTCTTTGTTTATTGATATCTTCTTAAAGTGCCTTGCATCTGTGAAAAAGATGTTAGGAATTGACTGCATTTCCAAGATTGACAGTATTGGTGCTAAGGGATCCAATTGATCCTGTGTTCCATATTCTATATTGTTCCTTTTTAATCTCTTTACATATGTTTCAGTATTGTGACATACATTGCATCCTTAAAAGAAGGGATATATTCTGTTACTTTTGGAATTCTTTTTGTCTCTCTTAATGCTTCATACAAAGCAAATTGTACAACACTTTTATTACCTTGGAAGATCCATGAAATTATTAGAAAACATTCATGGATTCTGATTATTGTTTCCTTATAGTATATCTTTTCATTTATTATTGGTAAAGAATGTATAAGGCTAAATGTTAGTATCATAGTTATTAAAATCTAATAATTAAATTATGTATAATTATATACTAGTAGAAATATATAGTTATTAACCTAATGAACATATTTAGCATAGTATATAGCAATTTTAAAGAGCCTTTCTAAAAATTTAGTACACGCTATTTTTTATTGTAAATGATCTTTGCATGTAAGTCAGATAAAGAAATGGTCATACAGAATTTTGAACATTGGGAAAAATTTAATAACTTGAAAGTTACATGGATTTAGAGTAATAGGCTTTTACAAGATTGTGCATGCACTGGCAGCAAATTTTTGTTTTTCCCTAGAACCCCTAATTTTAAAATTCAGGTCTATAAACCTAATTTCCTTTTTTAAAGTATTTTTTAGATGGAGAGGATAGTTGGGAAAATGGTACTATGTTGTTGAGGGGGCATGAATTTATTTACAGTATACTTAATGTCTTGCAGGAGGTAAATTGTAAATTATTATTATTATTATTATTATTATTATTGTTTTCTGAGATGGAGTCTCGCTCTGTCACCCAGGCTGGAGCGCAGTGGCGTGTTCTCAGCTCACTGCATGCAACCTCCGCCTCCCTGGTTCAAGCAATTCTCCTGCCTCAGCCTCCCAAGTAGCTAGGATTATAGGTGCATACCACCATGCCTGGCTAATTGTATTTTTAGTAGAGATGAAGTTTCACCATGTTAGCCAGGATGGTCTCAATCTCCTGACCTCATGATCCGCCCGCCTCGGCCTCCCAAAGTGCTGGGATTACAGGTGTGAGCCACCGCCCCCGGCCAAATTGTAGTAAATTATTTAAAAATAACAGTATCTTTGGCTTGGGTATGGTGGCTCACACCTGTAATCCCACACTTTGGGAGGCTGAGGCAAGCGGATCACTTGAGGTCAGGAGTTTGAGACCAACCTGGCCAACATGGTGAAACCCTGTCTCTACTAAAA
>NW_012115855.1:430765-436961 GCF_000951035.1 Colobus angolensis palliatus | reverse complement strand
GCCCAGCTAGTTTTTTGTATTTTTTAGTAGAGACAGGGTTTCACCGTGTTAGCCAGGATGGTCTCGATCTCCTGACCTCGTGATCCGTCTGTCTCGGCCTCCCAAAGTGCTGGGATTACAGGCTTGAGCCACCACGCCCGGCCAGAACAATCTCTTCAATTCATATTCTAAAAAGCACAAGTGAATTTTAGTTTATGAATAGAGCACTTTGCAAGTAATTCTTTGTAGATGAAATATTTTAACGCCTGCATGAGTTTAAGTAAAAGCTGTTCTATGAGAATTATAATATTGTTATTTGGTAGAATATAGTAAGAGGAAGCAGACTTATAATTTGTCATTTAATAGATAATCCAATACTGTAGGATAAAGGCAGCTTATTGGAGAAATAATTTTTAAAATATTTTCTTGCACAATTTATAAAATTTAGTTTTAAAAAATTGTCCAGTAATTTACCCCCACTTGTGAAATATGAGCTCTTTATTTATTCTTCCCTTCAAATTTATTTTAACAACTTTTTCAAAACTTTTAACTTGAATTTTTATTGCAGACAAGTTGCTAGGATAGTACACATAACTCCTAAATCTCTTCATCCAGAATCATCAATTATTATCATTTTTCTACATTTCTTTCCCCTCTTTCTATATATACATATATGTAATTTTTTTCCTTTTTCGTAAACCACTTGAGACTTAATTATCAATATCTTGCTTCTTTACCCCTAAAGTTCTTGTTTTTTCACTCAGATTACCTTCAGCTATGAGGCTTGTGGGCTTTTCTCGTAGTTTTATTCATTTTTTCACTTTTAACAGTTTTACTGAGGTATAATTGAGATACCATACAGTTTATTTTAGACTGCATTTTTATTCCTTCCTTCCTCTCACTGGCAGTTGCTGGTACAGTGCTGCACCTAGCTGAGCGAATGGTTTCTTTTGGAGCTGATAAAGCTGCCTTATGAAATCAGCTGACAGGTATATTATACCTACAGATGATGCCTCTTCTCTCAGAGAGCTTAGGTTGAGATTGACCCACTCCACAATTGCTAATGGACATTCTGAGCAAAAGACCACATTTTTGTCCAATTTTATGAATGTAACTATTAACTCGTTTGAACTCTAAAACACTTAAGTTGTCATTTTACTATAGTGTAAAGATGAACATAGGTCTAAAACATATTTTTTCTGAATTTTGACATTGAAGGAAGATATCTATTTTTAGAAATAAAAAAGAACTCATGCCCTTGAGGTTGCATACTTCATTCTGGAGTGGCATGAAAGATGTTTGGAATGGCTGACCCTCTGTTGCTTTCACTTTGATTGTTTGCTTTTTTATCTTTTAAATATGTTGCTTGGTGATCAGTGCATTTTTATTGACTTAATAGTTGTATCTAAACTATTATAAAGTCAAATTGGGCAGTGTGTAACTCCTACTAATGTATTTCTCTCTTTTTTCCTCACAGGGATGAATTGTAAAAGCAACATCAGCTTGACCAGTATAAAATTACAGTGGATTGCTCATCTCAGTCCTCAAAGCTTTTTGAAAACCAGCACCATCACAGCTTGTTTTGGACTTTGTTACACTGTTATTTTCAGCATGAAAATGTGTGTTTTTTTTTAGGGTTTCTGATTCTTCAAAGAGGCACAGAGCCAAATTGGTAGAGGAAGGATACAGAATATAAATTTGTGTAATATTACTTTAACATGCCTATATTTTACTTGGAAATATTAAAAGAAAGGGTTCTGCAAAATGGAAAACTTAGTTTGTCAATTGATTTTGAGGAGTGGTTTTTCTTTTCTTGGACACTTAATTCTGTTCTGATATTAATTTATCAGATTGCTTTTGTGCATTGGATAACACCACCATTCACAAGTTAAGATTCTTGGTATTTGGATGTCTGTTAGATGCTACTAAGAAAATAGAGATGAGCTTTCTTTTTAAAGCTTTTGATGTGGTGTCATAGAATAGCATGTTGTAGATACAATCAGCTGCTTTGTTACCTTAAAACTAGGCATTTGTAAATATTAAACCTTAAGATGGCAGGTGATGTCCTGTAAACACTCAGCTGTTCAGATTGGACATAACTGACTTAGTTCTTCCCTTCTCTCTCTCAAAATTATAGGAGACTTGTAGTTTAGTGTTGTTTTCTGTTTCTAATGTGCTGCTGATAATGTACATGAACTTAACATGCTGTGTAAGCTGTGTCCCAGTTCTTGAACAGTTTATGCAGTGCTGCTTTGCCAAATAAAGTTAAAAGCAAAAGAGGTATTGGTTGTTTTTGAATATAGAAAAAAGAACAGCAAATCCACCAGATAGGGAGTGTTTACGATCACAGGAAAAAACTATTTCTCTGGTTGTTTCCTTTTGCGAAGTCTGAGTAAGTAAATAGCATTAATCCAACTGTACATTGCCGAATGTGACTACACTGCTCCAGGGCCAGGACCGTACTTCAGTCATCACTTCTCTTTAACTCCCTAGCCCAGGGCTTGTCTTGTAGTAGCTGTACAATAAATGCTGATGAGTGAGTGGTGAATGAATTGACTTAAAGTCAGGAAAGAACAGGATTGAGGATGAACAGACCAAAACCCATCTCTCACCTATAAATACATTTATTAATACAATGACTATAGCTGAATTTCTAAGAAGGCAGTAGCACTTTGGGATCTTATTTAAATGTTGTGATTTATAACTTTTATAATAAGATGTTAGTTTTTCTAGGAGTTCTAGAACTGAGGAAATATAAGCTCCAGAATGAGCAGAATCAGCACTCCCAGCAAAGCCCTTCTACTGGGTGCATGTGTGTAATTCTGGCAAAGAACCTTTGTGGGCATGTGAGACACTCCCCCCAGCTCTTGAAAAAAGTCTTGTATATTACTTCTTTACAAATGGCTTTTAGGCTGGGTGCAGTGGCTCACACCTGTAATCCCAACACTTTTGGGAGGCCGAGATGGGTGGATCACCTGAGGTCAGGAGTTCAAGACCAGCCTGGCTAACATGGTGAAACCCCCTCTCTATTAAAAATACTAAAATTAGCTGGGCATGATGGCACACACCTGTAATCCCAGCTACTAGGGAGGCTGAGACAGGAGAATCACTTGAACTGGGGAGGCGGAGGTTGCAGTGAGCCGAGATCATGCCATTGCACTCCAGCCTGGGTGACGAGTGAAACTCCGTCTCAATAAATAAATAAATAAATAAAATGGCTTTTAAAAATTGTGCGTACATCTTTTCACAAGTGCCTCTTCTTGGGTAAGGTCTTAGACACAGGAAACTAGCATTATTTGGTGCCCATAACTTGACAGTTTGTTTATGGTTGGCTTCAGTTTGCTGCTGTATATTGCTTCCATACTCAGGCTGTGAACTCCTGTGGTCCAGGACTAGTCCATTTGAAATAGTTGTAAAGGTCTAATTTTCTTTACAACTTAAATTAATTCTTAAATGTATCCACTAATCTGCGTCTTTCATAGCCATTACCAACATTTTACTATATGTGAGTCTCTATGTTTGGTTTTGGGGATAGAAAAAGGCCCTTACTCTCAAGAGTGTGAAGTCTGTTTGAGGAGACAATTATGTAAATGTGATAAGACAAACTTAAATGCCACCTGATTAGTACAGACAGTGCTATGCCTTCAGCATTGTTCAAGCACTGCTCTTGGACTTTACATGTTCATAAGTTAAAATTGTAGAATGTTGAATAAACAGGAATGGGCTTTAAGGAGCATGAATAAATGGGTAGAAATGGAAATAATGGATTTTAGCTAGGCCTAAGAGTTTTTTTTTTCTGTAAAATAAATATGTGTGTGTGTGTGTGTATAGGTTAGAGTCAAGAAATGTCTCCTTTATCTTTAGTATTCATAATTTCTAAAACATTTCCTTATGTCATTTTCCTTAGTAGAAGTGATTCCTTTACATAGTATGAAGGGCAACAATGAAAACATTTCAAAAAGTTTTGGTCTAGTGAGATCCTGCTGAAATGAGATTTTTTTCTACAGATTTGGCTTTATTAAAGGCCACATCAAACTCTCAAAATTTCTGTAATCTTGTCCAAGCATGGTGGCTCAAACCTGTAATCTCAGCACTTTGGGAGGCCGAGGGAGGAGGATTGCTTGAGGCCAGGAGTTCAAGACAAGCTTGAGCAACAGAGTGAGATCTTGTCTCTACAAAAAATAAAAATTATCCAGGCATGGTGATATGTTCCTGTAGTCCCAGTTACTTGGGAGGCTAATGCAGGAGAATTGCTCGAGCCCAGGAGTTCGAGGCTGTAGCGAGCAAAGCTATAGTGATCTATGATCGTGCCACTGCACTCCAGCCTGGGCAACAGGGTAAGACTCAGTCTCTCCCTCTCTTTTTTAAAAAATCTTTCCTACACCCTTCTAGTAGAAACCTAAGAACCCTATCTCTTAAAATAAAAACCACTAATAAAATCTAAGCCTGAATTATGAATATCAGCTTTTTATTAAGGGTTTCTTTCTTTTCAGTGCGATGATGTGATCTCAGCTTACTGCAACCTCCGCCTCCCGGGTTCAAGCAATTCTTAAATATATCCACTGCCTCCCAAGTAGCTGAGATTACAGGCATGAACCACCACACCCAGCTAATTTTGTATTTTTTTAGTAGAGATGGGGTTTCACCATGTTGGTCAGGTTGGTATCGAACTGACCTCAAGTGATCCACCTGCCTTGGCCTCCCAAAGTGCTGGGATTACAGGTGTGAGCCACCGCACCCGGCCGAGAGTTTCAACCCTTTTCTAGTCAATAACGTTAGAAGAAAATGACATTCTGGGGTGAAAATAATCCATAACATTGTTCATGCAAGTATTTTAAATTCCACTGCCCTAATTTTAAAAAGTGCCATTTTTCAAAAAAAGTTCACTGAACTTTTTTTTTTTTTTTTTTTGGGACAGATTCTCGCTCCATCGCCCAGGCTGGAGTGCAATGGTGCGATCTCAGCTCACTGCAACCTCTGCCTCCCGGGTTCAAGCGATTCTCCTGCCTCAGCCTCCCAAGTAGCTGGGACTACAGGCGTGTGTCACCACACCCAGCTAATTTTTTGTATTTTTAGTAGAGACAGGGTTTCACTGTGTTGGCCAAGATGGTCTCCATCTCCTGACCTTGGGATCTGTCCGCCTTGGCCTCCCAAAGTGTTGAGATTACAGGTGTGAGCCACTGTGCCTGGCCCACTGAACTTTTAAAATTGGTGTATAATGTACCTGTATTAAAGCATCCTAAAAATTCAGTTGATCTAAAATAGAATAAAATTTTTGAGTGAAAATGCTCACGAATTATTTGAAGCTATTCTTAGTCATTGTCTGCCAGGAAACAAAGCTGCTTAATTTTGTTTCATTAGCCAGGTGGGTATTTTTGGTTTTCAGTTAAATGTTAACAAATTTTCAATAGTTTGATACGTTACTAAAATATATGAGTATGGTAACTGAACACTAATATTGTAAATGAAATAAATGGATTATTTTTAGTGTTCTAAATGGGGTTCAGAGGCTAATGCCTTATTTTAGGTAAGTGCTAAAATTCTTCTAGGTATAAATCATTTCCTACAACTTACTGTGTTCTTAAAGAACTGAACAGTAAACAAATGGGTTCTGATTGGATTTCAGTTGGATCTCTGGATTCCTCTGACCATTTTCCAGAAAGATAAGTGTTGTGTTCTCACTGAACCTAGCACCTGGCTCAAATAGAGGGCTGCTGAAAGAATCCCACTTGAAGAAAACCAGCTGACCCAAGGAGCCAAGGAATGTTTGTGTATTGTAATATGATAAAAAGGAAATCAGGCTGGGCACAGTGGCTCACCCCTTTAATCCCAGCAATTTGGGAGGCCGAGGTGGGTGGATCATCTGAGGTTAGGAGTTTGAGACCAGCCTGACCAACATGGCAAAACTCCATCTCTACTAAAAATACAAAATTAGCTGGGTGTGGTCGGATGTGCCTGTAATCCCAGCTACTTGGGAGGTTGAGACAGGAGAATGACTTGAACCCAGGAGGTGGAGGTTGCAGTGAGCTGAGATCACACCACTGCACTCCAGCCTGGGCGACACAGCCAGACTCCGTCTCAAACAAAAAGGGAATCAAGTCCAATAATTTCCTTATCCTTAATCCTTCTAATATCGTTGCTACAATAATGGTTGTTGGTTCCCCACTTCTGGCTTCATCGTTTTGGCTTTTTCTTTCCTTCTTTTTTTTTTTTTTTT
>NW_012115855.1:413811-430365 GCF_000951035.1 Colobus angolensis palliatus | reverse complement strand
CACCACACCTGGCTAATTTTTGTATTTTTAGTAGAGATAGGGTTTCACCATGTCGGCCAGGCTGGTCTCAAACTCCTGACCTCAGGTGATCTGCCCACCTGGGCCTCTCCAAGTCTTGGGATTACAGGCATGAGCCACCGCACCTGGCCCAATTTCCCTAAGCTATTTTTGTAAAAGTAACATTATTTTTGTATTAAAATATTTTGAGAAGTTTCCTAAATTTTGAAATAACTTCATAAAAGGATTTAAGCTGAATAGTAAGTTGATCTCTTTCCAATTTGCAGGGTGATGACATAACAAGATTTTAAAAATGTGATTTGAGAATTAAAATAATTAGGAAGGAAGATATGCTTAGACCTAAATATGGGAAATATAGGAGAAGGCTCAGTTCTAACCCGTCAATTCCCAAAAACATTCAGCTTTGGGATGTCTAACTTTATTTCTGTCCTTGGTGGTTTCCTGTTTAGCTGGACAATCTGTGTTTATCCACTAAAGTAGCTATAACTTAAAATATTCATTTTATTTTTAGAATACTAGAATCCAGTAGGTTGGAAAATGGGGACAGGAACAGAAAAGTCTGCAGAACAGATGCTTAAAAAGCATCTGTGAGACGAGAAATTTGTGAATGGCAAACTGCAAACTAAGCTTTTCCCTCTTTGTATTCAGCTTGGGCAGGTCTTTGTTAGAAATTCTCGTTCAATTTTAATCCAAAAAAATTGTAGAAAACCTGGAGTCCAGAAAACAAAACATTAATTCTGCTAGGAATAAAGTGGCATAATCCACTTTGAGAAAGCAAACCAAAACATGAAATTGTTTTGAGACAATATGATTGAATTTAACAAGGAGTCCAAATTATGGAATCTCAGGCTCAGATGCTGTGTTAAGAGGCATCATCAACATGATGTTGAGCGAACATCTGAAGGTAAGGATGGTGGCTTGTGTTCTGCAGCACAGCACACCTGTTTGTTTACACAGGTGAAGTAATCAAGAGTGGGCCTTGAACAGCAAAATGGAAAGACAAATAGAAATATACATCTCGGGTGGGCATGGTGGTTCACACCTGTAATCCCAGCATTTTGGGAGGCCGAGGCAGGTGGATCGTCTGAGGTCAGGAGTTTGAGACCAGCCTGGCCAACATCGCGAAGTCCCATCTCTACTAAAAAAATACAAAAATTAGCTGAGCATGGTGGCACACACCTGTGGTCCCAGCTAATCGGGAGGCTGAGGCACGAGTATCACTCAGAACTCCTTCAATCATCTACAGGTAAGATCACTTTTAAAAGTCACATTCAGTCTACCTGGTAATATAAATATTTTGTAGACCTTGATTCTCCTTCCCTTGAGTATGCTTTATGTGGCCGTGGGCAAGTCACTTTCTGTAATACTCAATTTCCCCTGTTGTAAAATAGGATTGGTATGATTTAATCCAAATAATGCAGTAACAGCTCAGTCAATAATAGCAACTTATATTAAAAGGAAAAAAAGACTTAATAATAAAATACAATTTATTAAAGGAATCATGTTTACATAGATACAGAACATCTTTTCTCAGATATTTCAACACCATAGCAACACAAAATTAATTTCTTCATGTATAAAAGATGTGCTGAAAGCTGCATGCCTCATCAGTTTTTATTTTATTGGTTATGGCTATAGGTGACATCTTTCCATAGAAAAACAAACTGCACAGCATCACATATAGAGTACAGACATCTTAAGTTCATTCACTAAGTTAATTTTTCTAAACTGCCCTTGGAAAATTTAAATCTTTGCTCAATTCTAAACATTCAACAAAACTAGCTTCCCAAGAAACAAAAATGATACCCAATTTCTTTGCTTTTCTAGAAGTACCTTTCCATTTGTTCATGTATTTTGATATGTTATATTCCCCACCCAAATTAAACCCTTTGCTAAAAGAACAACCTACTTCAGGGTCAGTCTAAAAATAAAGTGTACTAGATTCTGGAGTGTTTTTCAAATATTTTTAAATATTTGCCACTTATGGTTAAAACATATGTAAATAAGAACATCATGTGAGTGTAGATAGGCACCATACTATACATTCCTCTCAGAATCATTTCTAGAATGTGTATAATCCCGGCGTTAAGTGATGGTGGGAATAATTTGCCTTTAAAAGCCTACAAATTAAAAGGGGAAAGATGCTAAGCTAGATGCTGGTTTTCTATAAAGATGAATTTGTGAGAAACTGTTTTATGCCCTAGAAATACGTAAGCCTGGCATTAGCTGATGGCACATTCTAACATTTTATAACATTAAAAAAAATCAACTCACTCCACTGGATGAAAGCCATGATATTTTTACAAAAGCTGTACCCAGGAATCCACTCAGTGTCCTCTCTTCAACTGGCATTTTTCTCTTTCATCAACAAAGGCTATACATATATAAATGAGTTGCTGTGATCTCACCATGGAGCAGTGTTGACTTGATGTAGCGAAGTATTAAACGTTCTCCTTGCTCTCTTTGCCCTCAACTAAGTTTCTGTTCGTTTTTGGCATGGCAGATTCTCTGCTTTCATCTTGATTTCCTGTCTCACTGCATGACCATCTTAGAGCTTTTCTAATTCAAAGTCTGGGTTTTTTTCTCCCGAAGGTCAGTCTAAGGAGGCAGCCACCTCTATGACATGATGTCAGAGGACTGGGAAGGACCCACACTCATCTTCCCTAGGCTCACTGACCTATACATAAGGTTTATAATTTAGGTATACCCGCCATAAGTAACATCTGATTGAAGGCATGAACTCACTTGAGATCCACTCTCAGAAACAGGTTTAGAGGGGAAAAGAAAAAGAACATTGGGAGCTTTAAAGAGGAAGAAAAGGGCCACAGAACAAGAGGAAGCTGGGCCATAGCAGTCCAGCATGGTAAGGGGCCAACAGTTGGCTTCTAAAAAGTAAGGGGTTAACACAGTCATCCTAATACCACCTCCTGAAATGCTGAATTTTCTCTCAGCTAAGTACAAATTTCTATTTTCAGGGACAGCTTACATAAATCAGAATTATATTTTTAGAAATCTTTAATCATGAATTCCTCTCTAAATTGCAAAATATGTTACAACTTCCTAAGGAACTTTTTTTTACAATAAAGACAAAGATTTGGGATTTGCAGAATCTTCTGGCCCAATTAAAAACGAAAGAAGCTGTAAATATCCAGAACTTAATTGATGTATAACTTATAAACAAAACATGTCCTTGCCCCAAGCTATTTAAATTACATTCCTATAGATACATCCCATTTATGAGGTAGTCCGATTCCTCAGATGTAATGGGACGAGCTTTTTTCAGTTTCTGTTTCACCAGTCGTAGTCGGCACGCAACCATGAGAAGCAGCAGGGCAGTGATAGCCAAACCCAGCGCCAGGGGTAGCACCGCACCTTGAGAAGGTTAGACATGAAGAGGGCAAGCCAGTGATTAGTCACAGTGACAGCTACTGGTCACTATATGATAAGCGCTTTTCATGCACCATTTTATTTCATCCAAACAAATTGGTATTAGCATTACCACTGTTTTGCAGGTTAACTAAGGTGTAGCGAGGTTCCGTAATTTGCTTATTTGCCTAGGAGGCTGTAAGTTATAGGTTCAGGTCCCAAACCTAGACTTTTTTTTTTTTTTTTTTGAGATGAAGTCTTGCTCTGCTGCTCAGGCTGGAGTGAAGTGGCTCAATCTCGGCTCACTGCAACCTCCACCTCCTAGGTTCAAGTGATTCTCCTGCCTCAGCCTCCCAAGTAGCTGGGATTACAGGTATCTGCCACTCTACCCAGCTAATTTTTGTATTTTTAGTAGAGACGGGGTTTCACCACCTTGGCCAGGCTGGTCTCGAACTCCTCACTTCATGATCCACCAGCCTTGGCTTCCCAAAGTGCTGGGATTACAGGTGTGAGCACCGTGCCCAGCCAACACAGACCTCTTTAAAACCAAATTCTGTACCAGCTTCCTACAAAATTTGAATGGCATCAATGGGTACACATATTACCATCTGATCACTCTTTTTTTTTTTTTTTGAGACGGAGTCTTGCTCTGTTGCCGGGGCTGGAGTGCAGTTGCCGGATCTCAGCTCGCTGCAAGCTTCGCCTCCCGGGTTTACGCCATTCTCCTGCCTCAGCCTCCCGAGTAGCTGGGACTACAGGCGCCCGCCACCTCGCCTGGCTAGTTTTTTGTATTTTTAGTAGAGACGGGGTTTCACCGTGTTAGCCAGGATGGTCTCGATCTCCTGACCTTGTGATCCACCCGTCTCAGCCTTCCAAAGTGCTGGGATTACAGGCTTGAGCCACCGCGCCCGGCCCATCTGATCACTCTTACATCCAACTGAAATAGGCATTCTCATCATGAATTTTTTTTGTGTAGTCATCGACTATATTTATGGATTCATACATGATCATTCTTCAACTAAGTATGAACTAACTCCTGATTTCTTGTTCTGGTTAGGGCTTAAGAAATTTATTTCCTTTCTAAATCCAGGGAACCGATTCAGTCAGTAGAACCTTTGTTGAAAACTAACTTCCAAATATGCTGGTGTGATTTTGGACGTTAAAGGAAAACATCTCTTTAGTTTTTCCTGTGAGGCAGATCCTTGACACCAGACTAGAAGTAGCGAGGCTTCCAGGAGTCTGGAAGGACAGGGTGTGCCAAGATCAGTCTTTTTTATCTAGCTTAGCAGGCTCTATTTTTAGTCTGATCTACTCTGTGGCCAGGCCAGGTCTGGAGATGACATGGTGGAACTGTTTTTAGCTGTAGGGATCTTGCCGACTGGCAGAACTAGAGGAGAAACATCTCCCTTGTGTAGCTCATTCTATAACATTTGCTCTCATTTATTCATTCATTCTGCATTCATTAAAAGCCTTCTTCCAGGTGCCAGACACTGAGCTAAATGCTGGTAATCCTTTTATCTGTAAATAAATACCACCCCCGCAAGATAATCTAATGCCAAGAATACCAGCTTTATAGGTTAAATCATTGATTTCTCACAACCACCACATAAATTGGTGCAATTATTATCCCCATTTTACAAATAAGGGAGGTAAGGTATCAAGAATGAAGTGAGGGCCAGGCACGGTGGCTCAGGCCTGTGATACCAGCACTTTGGAAGGCAAAGGTGGGCAAATTGCTTGATCCCAGGAGTTCGAGATCAGCCTGGGAAACGTGGCAAGATCTCGTCTCTACAAAAAATTATTAGCCAGTTGTGGCATGCACCTGCAGTCCCAGCTACTCGAGAGGCTGAAGGAGGACAATCACCTGAGCCCAGAAAGTTGAGGCTATTATGAGCCATGATCAGGCTACTGCACTCCAGCGTGGGTGATAGAGTGAGAGCCTATCTCAAAAAAAAAAAAAGAGAAGTGAAGCTGGGCACAGTGGCTCACATCTATAATCCCAATGCTTTGGGAGGCTAAAGCAGGAAGATCACTTGAGTCTGGGAGGTAGAGGCTTCAGTGAGCTCTTAAATTACACTCCAGCCTGGGTGACAGAGTAAGATCCTGTCTTAAAAAAAAAAAAAAGAGAAAGACTGAAGTGACTTAGGTCTAAGATTGTTAAGTGGTAGATTAGAGCTAGTAAATAACCCCAGACAGGACAGCCCCAGAGCCTGTGGTTCTAACCACTATGGTACTCTACTTCTGCAAAATGTAAATGAGACAGTTTTTGAACGACTAAGTCTGGGTAGACAGACATTTAAATGGGAAAAAATGCAACAAAGTGTTATAGTTACTATGATAAAATTATGTATGAAGCATAGATGTATTAATAAAATCGGTGGTCCATCTATCTGGTCTGTAGGATTTTTGCTTGAGTGATTTTGATGTATGATAGAGACTGTTGGGTGGTTGAAGGAGATAAGTTTATTTTTTGACATTTTCAGATTGAGATGCCTACAGGCGATCAGGTGGAATTTTCTCTTAGGTTTTTGGATTATCTGGGCCTAAATATGTGGGAGCCTTTCTGCATAAAGGTGGTAGCTGCAGTCACGATAGTGGGTAGGACAGCCAGAGAGAAAGGAAAAAGAAAGGTGAGCCAGGAACAAGGTCTTGGGAAACACCAGCATTTAGAGGGCAGACAAAAGAAGAGGACCAAAAAGAACAGAAAAAGACCAGTCAGAGAAACAGGAGGACAACCACTGTAGTAGGGAGTGGGCTTTTGGAAGCTGAGGAAAGAGACTAGTCCAAGAAGAAAGTCCTCAGCTGAATCAAATGCTAAGGAGAGGTCAAGTGAGGTAAAGCCTGGAGAGCCCACTGGATTTAGCAATTAGTAATTCATTTATGGGAGGACAGAAGAGGGAGGATGTTACTTTGTTTCTTTACATATTAAGGAATCTGAAGGTGATTCCAGTCAGGGGAATGAGCCAGTAGAGAAACAGATGAAAAACGTGGGAGAGCTAGGAGATGATGAGAAATGCACCTGAGGAAATCAGGGGCTATATCCAGATCAG
The DNA here is from genome assembly GCF_000951035.1 of Colobus angolensis palliatus. Lineage (NCBI taxonomy): Eukaryota > Metazoa > Chordata > Mammalia > Primates > Cercopithecidae > Colobus > Colobus angolensis. The sequence continues at coordinate 423,931 of NW_012115855.1, read as the reverse complement.
GGAGAGAGACCTTGGAAAGAGGGGACCCCTCTTCCTTTAGTACTGGAGGAGAGGAAGAGGAGTGAATGCAACCAAATGAGTTTTTACATTTGGGGGGCAGGTAGCTGAGGAAATTCACTCCAGACAGTCTTGATTTACTGGGGTTAAATCTGGTCCCAGGTATAGGTGGCAGCCTCTTGAAGACAAAAGGACCTGGAGCTGATGACACACTCATGGCACTTCAACTCTGGTGTATTTTTAGAATCCCAGGTAAAACTCCTGAACAAGATTCTCAAGAACAGTTTGAAAGTGTCTGGGTGCCGGAGGAGGGGATGGGAAAGCTGCTTTAGAGACTGTTAGGTATCAAAGTTCTGGAAGAGGCCAGCATTCCTCCAGAGAATTGTGAAAGACACAAATCGGTGATAAACCTATGGACTGGCACTGGATTCTACAGCTGTCTCATTCCACACACAGCAGCCCTGGAGGTGTCAAGATGGCTGCCTGGTCTCTCCATGTCAGCAGTTTGGGGCCTCAGTAGCTACCACTGCCTCCTAGTTTCCATCTGATGAAAGAAGTTCTGACAAGGCTAAGTGGCCCCAAGGTGTCATTCTCCCTCCACCTTCCTAAGGTGCATATGTTACAAAGGAACGGGACAAAAAAAGAGACTTTGGTCAATACCCACAGAAACCCCAGGAACCCCAAATCATTTCTCACCAATTGGACTGCAACACCCAGCCCCACTCCAGGGGACTTGCTTAAAGATGAGCACAAGCATTTAGGCTAAAGGGTTAGGAAGCTGTGGTTGAAGAGGCCAATCCCAATGCCGGGGCTCAGGTTTAGCTATGGTAACAATGAAACAGACAAGATCTGGGAAAATGTTCTATTTGCTAAGTCAGATATGAGGCTGCTGAACGGTCTGATCTGATTCCTGTTTAATGCTTTTATGACAAGGAAAATGAAATCTCCCAAAAGCACTTGCCAGAATATTGAAAACTATTCTTGACTTGTAATATTTAATTGGCTTAGTTTGGATAATTTGAGATTTACAACTTTCTAGCTCCTTCTAAAACACACCATGATGGTATTCTCAGTAACCAGCTAGGGTGATGAATTATGTATTCCGTTCATATGAATGGGGGTGACATTTAAAATATGTAACAGGCTGGGCGTGGTGGTTCACACCTGTAATCCCAGCACTGTGGGAGGCTGAGGCAGGTGGATCACTTGAGGTCAGGAGTTTTGAGACCAGCCTGGCCAACATGGCGACACCCCATCTCTACTAAAAATACAAAAATTAGCCGGGCGTGGTAGCATGCGCCTGTAATCCCAGCTACTAGGGAGGCTGAGGCAGGGGAATCGTTTGAACCCGGGAAGCAGAGGCTGCAGTGAGCTGAGATCGTGCCACTGTGCTCCAACCTGGACAACAGAGTGAAACTCTATCTCAACAACAAAATTAAAAAAAAATATATATGTAACAACCAGAAGAGGCAACAGTCAACTACAGCTGAGACTCTCTGGATACATATGGGTGGGGAGGCAAGAGGGGGGCTGGTTTCCCTCTTCCCTTGATAGGGCACAGGGCCCCTTTTATTCAAATATCTTGGGACAGGCTAAGTCTAGGAGGCCAGCAGACCAAGGGGGTCACCCACGTACTTGACATCTGGATTATTCTTAGCTATCTTTTGTTTAAACATTATATTTTCATATTGTCCTGATATTATTATTTTTTTGTTTGTTTGTTTGTTTTTTTGAGACGGAGTCTCGCTCTGTCGCCCAGGCTGGAGTGCTGTGGCCAGATCTCAGCTCACTGCAAGCTCCGCCTCCTGGGTTCACGCCATTCTCCTGCCTCAGCCTCCCGGGTAAGCTGGGACTACAGGCTCCGCCACCTCGCCCGGCTAGTTTTTTGTAGTTTTTAGTAGAGATGGGGTTTCACTGTGTTAGCCAGGATGGTCTCGATCTCCTGACCTCGTGATCCGCCCGTCTTGGCCTCCCAAAGTGCTGAGATTACAGGCTTGAGCCACCGTGCCCGGCCTGTCCTGATATTATAAATAGGGTAAAAAGAAAGTTTTCTCAATGTTTATAACTTAAGTTTGTATTTTATTCTCCTAAAGCTTCTTTCAGTCTGTGGGATTTAAGACTAAAGCCTGCCTTTCTACAGGATGGTGTCCAAAGTCTTTTCTTGCTAGTTAAAATCAACCAAAATTAATGACATTATTGTATTCTTCTTCCACTTAGTAAATATTCTACTTCCTATACCCTTCCCTCATTCTTATTGTTTTCTGTCTTTGTCACTAGGGCACTTGGAAAGAGAACTAGGTACTCTAAGACCTTTACTCTTCTTTCATCATAAATAACTCTGTAATAACTGCCATTATTTCTATATTTGGCTCATCATATGAGCCACACAGTGCATTAAATGCTTTAGATTAATTATCCCATATATTCTTCTTAGCAACCCTATGAGGCAGGTATTTTACTATCCTCACCTTACCAATGAGAAAACTGAGATCCAGGGAGATAAGACAGCCTGCTCAAGGTCACACAGTTTAGTGGGTAAGCGAGAATTTTTTTTTTTTTTTTTCTAAGACAGCCTTACTCTGTCACCCAGGCTGGAGTGCAGTGGCACAATCTTATCTCACTGCAGCCTCGACCTCCCAGGCTCAAGTGATCCTCCCACCTCAGCCTCCCTGGGACTACAGGCGAGTGTCACCACACTCGGCTAATTTTTGTACTTTTTTGTAGAGATGGGATTTTGCCATATTGCCCAGGCCGGTCTTGAACTCCTGAGCTCAAACGATCCTCCTGCCTTGGCCTCCCAAAGTGCTGGGATTACAGGCGTGAGCCACTGTGCCCAGCTTGGAGCAAGGATTTGGATTATGGCATCTGACTCTAAAGTTTGTGATCTCCCACCATGCCACAAGTATGACATTTTCCACAGGTGTCACACCTGGAAGGGTGTATAGAAAAGGCAGCTGAGGTCCAAAGATGGTAGGTTACTATCAGGAGCCCAAAGATGCAGTGCAATACAAGCAACAAGGAGCCAGTTCTTCCGGTCCACTGATGGACTGCTCCTGTCAGGAGCTCTCATGGCTTCAGGGAATATCCTCAGCCAGAGGGCATGCAGTTCTGAGAAGACTACAGTCTGCAAAGGGTTTCCAAGGTGGACATTTACCTGCTTCTGGGGCTGGGTGTTCCCCGCCTCCTCCATCGCCCTTTGACTCAAAAATGTAATTTTCTTCTTTTCTGTCCTTCCCTGAGGAACTACTATCTGCAGAAAAGAAAGAATATATATTGAAGGTGTACGCATCAGAAACTTCAGGAAACACATGTGAAAACACAGCCTTTCCTTTTTTTTTTTTTAAAGTAGCCTTAGAGAAGAATTATTTATTTCTCTACTAAACAAAGGCCTATGTTTGATAGTTAAGCAGTAAATAACTAAGGTGAGCCATTGAATAAAGCAGAGTATGCAGCTAATACGAAACCACCCACAGAGAGAGCGGAAGACACACCCTGCACCAGAACTACTACCACGCCTCTTGGAGAAGGGAGATCTCAGGCTAGAAGAGTCACAGGGAGTCTCTGGATATCATGCCGTGAAAAACAGAAACCAGAAAGGTTTTTCTTTGAAGAACAAACAATGGTATATATAAGGCTCTTTCTCTTTCTCACCACAACTCTGGATAGCAGGTATAAATAGCTCAATTTTTTTCTGGTTATGCTCAGGATCAGATTCCTACCCAGGTTCACACAGGGCTGGGATGCAAACTGGTTTCTTGGTAGAAACCAGTACTTCTAATTTAATGATGTATTACTTAACTATTGCGTTATAATACTGAGGGGGAAATTATTATTATTATTTTACTTATTTTTTTTTTTCAGACAGAGTCTCTCTCTGTTGCCCAGGTTGGAGTGCAGTGGCATGATCTTGGCTCACTGCAACGTCCACCTCCTGGGTTCATGCAATTCTCCTGCTTCAGCCTCCCGAGTAGCTGGGATTACGGGTGCGCACCATGCCTGGTTAATTTTTGTGTTTTTAGTAGAGATGGGGTTTCACCATGTTGGCCAGGCTGGTCTTGAGCTCCTGACCTCAAGTGATCCACCTGCCTTCGTCTCCCAAAGTGCTAGGATTACAAGCGTGAGCCACCACACCCGGCCTATTTACTTTTGAGACAAAGTCTCTGTTGTCCAGGCCTGAGTGCAATGGCGCAATTATGGCTCACTGCAGCCTTGACCTCCTGGGCTCCTCCTTGACCTCCTGGGCTCAAGCGATTCTCCCAAGTAGCTGGGACCACAGATTTTTTTTTGGCTAATTTTTGTATTCTTAGTAGAGATGGGGTTTTGCCATGTTCCCTAGGTGGGCTCAAGTGATCTGCTCACCTCAGCCTGCCAAAGTGCTGGGATGACAGGTGTGAGCCACCACGCCCAGCCTCAAGTGGGATTTTTGAATATTACAATGCTTAATGGCAATGAATTAGAAATAATCTAATGACAAATTTTATGGAGAAACAAAAAAATTTTTAAAGCTTCTTTACTCATATGGCATCAACATAAATGTTCCCAAGTCCTGCAACTGAAATAAGACTATTTAAAGTTGGTATATAAAATTCTTTGGTAACTTGCATTTTGCAAATTTACTAAGTCACAAAGTTGCAGCATGCAGTGGCACCAGGTGCAGTGGCTCACGCCTATAATCCTGGCACTTTGGGGACAATCTACTGTGTCTTGTTACTCTAGAAAGATCCATGTATGTTGGTCCTACATACAGCCAATAATTTGGGCTTTCTCCATAAACTCTGAGCTCAGACAGAAGGAGAGAGATGAGGAAAACACAGCCATTGCTCATAGGCTGCAGGATCAGATTTCCCTGCAAATAGAGTTCTGTTCGTGTCCAACTCACTGCAATAGCCAGGACAGTGGTCACCAAGGGCCTCTCCAGCTACCTGGATTCTCTCATATCATACCTGATCCCAGGCCAGGTAGTTCTATATTATTACATAAGGGCTGCATGCAGTACCCCATGCCTAGCCAACACGGCAAAACCCCATCTCTACTAAAAATACAAAAAAATTAGCCAGGCATCGGGGTGCATGCCTGTAATCCCAGCTACTTGGGAAGCTGAGGCAGGAGAATCACTTGAACTTGGGAGGCAGAGGTTGCAGTGAGCCAAGATCGTGCCACCGCACTCCTATCTGGGCAACAGAGTGAGACTCCTTTTCAAAAAAAAAAAAAAAGAAAAAAGATTTTATTATATATGATTCTGGCCTAGGAAGTTATACTACAAGTATTGCAAACAGCTGCTGACATAGGAAAACACTATTTAATACAGAAAAATAAGACCATGAAGCTTATTTATTTTATTATACTTTTACTGCTAGTAGACAGAGTGCAATTTTTTTGGCCAGTAATTTTTTACACTTTTTCTCAGGGTGAGGTGGTTAAAAGGTACATATTTAACCACTGCTTTTATGGTGCAAATCTCATGGTGTCAATATCCATATTGAAAATATGAGTATTTTTTTTTTCCTTTTGAGACAGGGTCTCCCTTTGTTGCCCAGGTTGGAGTGCAGTGGTGCAATCTCAACTTCCCAGGCTCAAGTGATCCTCCTACTTCAGCCTCCCAAGTAACTGGGACTACAGGTAAGCATCACCACACCTGAGTAATTTTTCTATTTTTTTGTAGAGACGGGGTTTTGCCATGTTGCCCAGGCTGGTCTTGAACTGCTGAGCTCAAGCGATCCTCCCGCCTTGGCCTCCCAAAGTGCTGGAATTACAGGTGTGAGCACCTGACCCAAAAATATGAATCTTTTCAATAATATTTTGAAGGTTCAATGTAAGCCTTGTTTAGATTACTACAGACACTCAACTTCAGTGAATGTTCCTGAGTTTTTGCTTGGTAGAGATATAGAAAACATTACTGTGTTTTAAAGTTAATAATGCCTGATTTTTTCAAATGCCAGTTGCTCGTGGATCTCCAAAAGAAACACAAGATTTTTTCTGTAGAGATATAAATCACTGATATGCAAAAGAGTCCATCCAGCAGCCGCACACACAAAACTAGCAGCCCTGAAACAGCTTGGAAATCAAACTGCTAAATTACCTAAAAACCACTTGTGGCACTTCTCCCTTCATCCTTTTCTTCCTCCCCATGCCATAATGCCAGGTTAGCTTGCAAAGTGACTTCTATGCATTCTGCTTTATCTCTCTCTCCAATAATAAATTTGGAAGTGGGAAAATCACATGGTTGGAAACTCAAGTCCTGCTTTTTAAAAATAATGAGCCAGGGTCTGGGCATGGTGGCTCACGCCTGTAATCCCAGTGCTTTAGGAGGCCAGGCGGGTGGATCACTTGAGGTCAGGAGTTCGAGACCAACCTGACCAACATGGTGAAACCCCATCTCTACTAAAAATACAAAAATTAGCTGGGCATGGTGGCACACGCTTGTGATCTCAGCTACTTGGGAGGCTGAGGCAGGTGAATCACTTGAACTTGGGAGATGGAGGTTGCAATTAGCCCAGATAGTACCATTGCACTCCAGCCTGGGTGACAGAATCAGACTCCATCTCAAAAATAAATAAATAAATAAAAATAAAAATGAGTCAGGAATAAAAACAAAGTGCCAAAATTCACTAACTCTCAATTTTTTTCAGAGGATTAACTGGTTTGTCTTTCACCCAACAAAAAAACATAAAATAACTGCATTTACAGTGCTCACCTCACTCTGTTTCTTCTCAATGAAGATGAGAGCTTGCTCATCTTAATTCTTAAAGGAACTCGGTACTGGAAACACCACTGCACTATTTCTATTTTTTTTTTTTTTTTTTGAGACAGAGTCTCACTCTGTCGCCCAGGCTGGAGTGCAGTGGCACAATCTTGGCTCACTGCAAGCTCTGCCTCTTGGGTTCACGCCATTCTCCTGCCTCAGCCTCTGGAGTAGCTGGGACTACAGGCCCCTGCCACCACACCCGTCTAATTTTTTCTCTTTTTTAGTAGAGATGGGGTTTCACCGTGTTAGCCAGGATGGTCTCGATCTCCTGACCTCGTGATTCGCCCGCCTTGGCCTCCCAAAGTGCTGGGATTATAGGCGTGAGACATCGTGCCCAACCCACTATTTCTAATTTTTATTTGAATTAACTGCCTTATACACTTGATGCTCTCTTACCCTGGTTTCCTAGTGAATACCACTGGACTTGAATGTTCTAGCAAAAATTCGTATCGCATTAACATTTACTGAGAGACATAAATTATGTTTACATATAATATCTCATGCAATCTTTGTAGTCATATTATGAGAGATTATTATCCTCTTTTTTTTTTTTTGAGATGGAATTTCGCTCTTCTTGCCGAGGCTGGAGTGCAATGGCGCGATCTGGGCTCACTGAAACCTCTGCCTCCTGGGTTCAAGTGATTCTCCTGCCCCAGCCTCCCGAGAAGCTGGGATTACAGGCATGCACCACCACACCTGGCTAATTTTTGTATTATTAGTAGAGATGGGGTTTCTCCATATTGGTCAGGCTGGTTTCGAACTCCCTACCTCAGGTGATCCACCTGCCTTGGCCTCCCAAAGTGCTGGAATTACAGGCGTGAGTCACCACACCCGGCTGAGATTATTATTCTCTTACAGGTAAGGAAATGAAGTTTAGAGAAACTGATTACCTACTAGCTAGTAATTGGTGGTGCGAATTAGAACCCAGGACTGACCCAAAGCAGGAGTCTTCCATTGAACCATACTGCTCTCAAGGTCACAGCTAGCAAATATGAGTCTTTTACTCCAAGAACCAAGTTGATACTATATTTATTTACTCATACTCAGGCAAAATCACACACTTTTAAATTATTTTTGGGAAAGTCTTGGACAAAGCTTCATAAGGATGCAGTAGAGAAACTGGCTAACTGTACTTGCAAAAGGGACCTAACCTCGAGGTAGGTTCATTTAAAAAACTATGCAAGTTCTTTCTGAATCTTCAGTTGTCAAAATTAAAGAGCACTTTAATTTTTTTTTTCTTTTTTTTTTTTTAAAGAGCATTTTCTTAAATGCCCTTATTCCCTGGGGAGAGGAAGATGGTGGTGTAGGTAGTGGGAGGATCAGGTATCAGGTAGCGGGAAGTGTGCACAGGAGACTTCAGAAGGCGCAGTTGCCATGGACTCTGGGATTACCCAGGGACCTTGCCCTGCCTTCTGGGTATTTGAAATGTGAATTTCTGCGCTTTACATTCCATGAAGGAATTCACTATGATTTCCCAGACTGCCTGATTCATTTTTCCTAAATTTCAGCATAAGGAACGCCATAGAGAAATGCTTCACTTTCACACATCCAATCACAGGCTCTAGCCAGTGTGGCGAATCAGAACAAAACAATGACATCACTTGCTTCTGGAAATAGTTACTTTTAGTAATGATCCTTCTGGAAGAGTTAATGTCTTAGGAACTATTTTTCCTCTCTTCTGAATGTATTATGTTTACTATGCATGAGGACACATTCAGAGGGAGCTGGCAGCTGGAGGGAAACTGTTTCCATTTCATTTCCAGCTGCCACAGAGCATGCAGGATGATCGGAAGAAATACTTTAACATGCTCACGAACTCTCAAGTTTCAAAAAATCAGATTCCACATGAATGCGGATATAGCACCACTTTTCTAGCCCTTTGTAGGGCTGGAAACCAGATGTGTTTCCTTGGGGTAGCTTGCATACAAGAGGATGGAATTGTTAATGAATGACTTGGACCACACAGAGAACAGGCCCTAAGGCTGTGACCATGGTTAACAATCCAGCCATTGTACCTTTACATGCTGAGCAAACACAGGCCACACTGGAGCTCTGTGCTCCTCCTGCCCGGGGGCTCAGAGTGTACTGAGCATGCATTCTCTGGTGTAACCAAATGTCTGCACAAACCTTCATTTTATCCTCAGTAACTTGTGTGGAATAAATCCCCCAAAGTGGGATAATTGAGTCAAGGCACACATAGTTTTCTTTTAGAGATGAGGTCTTACTCTGTCACCCAGGCTGGGGTGCAGTGGTGCGATTACAGCTCACTGCAGCCTCGACCTCCCAGGCTCAAGTGATTCTCCCACCTCAGCCTTCTAAGTAGCTGGGATTACAGGTAAACACGACCAGCTAATTTCTATAGTTTTTGTAGAGATGAGGTTTTGCCATGTTGCCAGGCTGGTCTAGAACTCCTGGCCTCAAGTGATCCACCTGCCTTGGCCTTCCAAAGTGCTGGGATTACAGGTGTGAGCCACTGCGCCTGACCATATACATAGTTTTAAGACTTCAGAAACTGGCCTCTGGAAGGACAGACTAACTGCCTTGCTACCAGCAGTGTGAGAGTTGTTTCTCTCTACTCTTAGAAACATTAATTATTATAATTCTTCATCACTGTCAATGTCATAGGTGAAAAACTACATCTCACTACTTTGCATGCTACACTGTTAGTATTAATTTTAGTATCTTGTTAACAAGTCTTCCATGAGCTAAGTATTTTTTTTTTTTTTTTTTTTTTGAGACAGAGTCTCACTCTGTCACTTGGGCTGGAGCGCAGTGGCGCAATCTCAGATCACTGCAACCTCCGCCTCCCGGGTTCAAGCGATTCTCCTGCCTCAGCCTCCCGAGTAGCTGGGATTACAGGTGCCTGACACTATGCCCAGCTAATTTTTTGTATTTTTAGTAGAGATGGGGTTTCACCATGTTGGCCAGGCTGGTCTCGAACTCCTGACCTCATAATTCGCCTGCCTCGGCCTCCCAAAGTGCTGGGATTACAGGCGTGAGCCACTGCGCCCAGCTGAGCTAAGTCTTATTTGTCCTCACCACATGTCTGTGCAGGAAGGAGGCAGCAGTGAATTTAACTCATTCATATTTATTGTACTAGCTGATGGTCCTCCAGGCATGTGTCATGAACAATAATGCACTTTTTTTTTTTAGATGGAGTCTCGCTCTGTTGCCCATGCTGGAGTATAATGGCGCAATCTTGGCTCACTGCAAGCTCTGCCTCCTGGGTTCACACTATTCTTCTGCCTCAGCCTCCAGAGTAGCTGGGACTACAGGTGTCCACCACCACACCCAGCTAAGTTTTTGTATTTTTAGTAGAGATGGGGTTTCACTGTGTTAGCCAGGATAGTCTCTATCTCCTGACCTCATGATCTGCCC
>NW_012115855.1:409570-413436 GCF_000951035.1 Colobus angolensis palliatus | reverse complement strand
GTGATCCGCCCGTCTCGGCCTCCCAAAGTGCTGGGATTACAGGCTTGAGCCACCGCGCCCGGCCTTAACAAGTGTGTTTTTGATGAAATAATACATGAAAACGCTCATGAGTAAGAAAAAAGTTTTATAAAAGCATTATCCTACTTTTGTTAAAAATGAATATGTATATGTGTATGAATAAAAGTAACCAGCAGAAAATGTAACAAAATTTTAATGGTGAGTTTTGCTAGATGCTTTTAACTTTCTTTGTATTTTTCTGTATTTTCTACAGTAAATCTGTATTATTTTAATAATTTGAAAAAACCCTAATATGTTATAATAACTGGACATCTAATCTCTCTGCATCTGTGAAAGGCCGTTCTTTACATCTTAATAACCAAATCCAAAGGTTGGTTATCAAAAAGCAAAAGGGGAGATCATAAATAGATTGGAAATTGGGTGCTGACTCCCATCAGCTGCAGGTGGCAGCCTGGAGCATTATTTTCTTTGTTTTCCTTCAGCTTTTAAGTTCTGGGGTACATGTGCAGGATGTGCAGGTTTGTTAAACAGGTAAACATGTGTCATGGTGGTTTGCTGCACAGATCATCCCATCCCTAGGTATTAAGCCCAGCACCCACTAGTTATTCATCCTGATGCTGTCCCTCATCCCACCTCCCACCCTCTGACAGGCCCCAGTGTGTGTTGTTTCCCTCCATATGTTCATGTGTTCTCATCATTCAGCTTCCACTTCTAAGTGAGGACAAGCAGTATTTGGTTTTCTGTTCCTGCGTTAGTTTGCTGAGAATAATGGCTTCTAGCTTGCAGCACTATTTTCAAAAGGATTCTGAGCTAAGTCCACATTCCCCATGGGACAGTGCTGGGATAAATGAGCAACACCTAGCATGGGTAAGGGCTGATGGGGTAAAGTATGAATGTCAGCCTATTTATCATTCCTCAGTGCTGGACAGCACCTTGGAAGACATCTGGTTGAAGTCCCTTATTAACAGATGAGGCAACTGAGGTCCAGAGATATGAAGGGACTTATTCAAGGTTCTAAAGGTAGAGCCAAGACAGGCTTTGGTCTCGACTCTACTTTCAGCTAATTTGTTCATGCTCACGCGGTTCTCTCCACCACAGTGATATGGTAGGAATTCATCCATCCTGGCCTCTGATAACACAGATCTCTCCATACACTCTTCACCCCTTTGGCAGTCCTGCCAAAGACGCCTGGTCTCCCCTGACTCTGTTTCTTAGGTTGTGATGCTCTTCTCCATACAAACTGTCTTAAGCAGAGAAAACCCACTAAAACCACATCCAAAGGCTTGCCGATTTTACCGATTTTACCAGTAGGTGGCAGTACCAACAAGGAATGGACCAAAAAAGCAGACACTTGCAGTGTACTTAACCAAAACTCAGAAAGAAAAGCCCCTTAGAATGCAGTGTTTTGCAGACACATTTTTATGGAGGCACTTAAAATCTACAAGGCACATAAACAAAGGAGTGGAAGGAAATATAACAAATATTAAAAGCAGTTTTCAAAAGAGGTGGCATTTTAAGTTCACTTTCCTTAAACTATTTTGCATCTTCTATATCTTGTACAATGAACAAAAATTTTTCTTAATAAACCTACTAAAATCATGTCAGGTTATTTCAATACAATTTATGCGGACTCTGAAAAGACATTACAAAAGCTTTTGGAAATGTGATAATCTCTATTTCTGTCTCATGTCACATAATCATGCAAATAATAAGTGTGAAAAAAATGATGGAATCCTGTAATACTTACTGATTGATTGATTGAGACAAGGTCTCACTATGTTACCCAGGCTGGTCTCAAACTCTTGACCTCAAGCAATTCTTCTGCCTCAGCCTCCAGAGTAGCTGGGATTATAGGTGAGTCACTTCATCTGGCTAAATTCTGTAACGCTTTAGTCATGTTAATGTATTTTAGGCCAGGTGCAGTGACTCACACCTATAATCCTAGCACTTTGGGAGGCCAGCCGAGGTGGGCAGATCGCTTGAGCCCAGGAGTTCAAAGACCAGCCTACGCGACATGGCAAAACCTTGTCTCTATAAAAAATACAAAAATTAGCCAGGCATGATGGTCCCAGCTACTACACCTATAGTCCCAGCTACTCAGGAGGCTGAGATGGGAGGATCATGTGAGTTTGGGAAGTTGAGGCTGCAGTGAGCTGTGATCATGTCACTGTACTCCAGCCTGGGCAACAGAGTGAGACCCTGTCTCAAAAAATAAAATAAAATAGAATAAATCTTATTACCGTTACTTTTTTTAGTGATAGATTTAGTTAAATTGGAGGCATAACATTGAATTACTAGCACATGCATCTCTTTCAAGATGACTTTTTAAAATGTTCCCTTGCTTGGGTGAAGAGGATTTACACAATGATTATGCTGTTTCATCTCAAAGCAACCTAAAATTTAACACTTTAGGGTATTGGTTTCTGTAAGCTAAATGTTAATGTATTTACAAATAAATGTACTGGTATCTCTGGAGTAGGTATATATGTATGAGTGTATTTAGTAAGTGTCCCTTACTATACATTAGTGCAAATGTCAAGGTTTTTTCCCCCCTTTCTGGCTAACTTCTTAATTTCAACTCTTATTTCAAGATACTTCCTTAACACTCTTCAAACATAAACTTAATTGTGAGCCAAGTTTGACTACAGAAAACAAGGTTCTTCGTTGAGAACCTGCCCTGAATCCTTACCTGGCATCACAGGAATGATTTGACTCTCTGGTCCCCAAAAGGCGGAATGATTCCTCTTCTCTGTGTTTGATAATGCAGGTGGCTTGTTTGGAGCAGTGGCTTTCTGAGACTTTTCCACCAAGGAGTCAACCCCTACATCTTCACTCGGCCCTGTGGTTCTTGGCAGGGCAGGACTAGCTGCCATGTGGGTTACCATCTTGCGGTCCAGGCCCACTGAAGTGTGGAAGAGCTACTGTTAGTTGCTGGATTTCTTTTCTGAGCTTTAATACTGAAAGCACTACATCTGCAGCTCATTTAGAATCATGGATATTTGGATATAATAGCCCACTCATCTAAGACATGTCAGAGGACCACAAAAATCTATTCTCTCTTGTTTTCAAATGGGTAATCTGTTCTTTCTTCTTCCAATAGTCAGCTTTCCAAATGTTACACATAAAGAAATTGACAGGGCCCAGCATGGTGGCTCATGCCTATAATCCTAGCACTTTGGGAGGCAGAGGTAGGAGATCACTTGAGCCCAGGAGTTCGTGACCAGCCTGGGCAACAAGGCAAAACCCCATCTCTACAATAAATAAACAAAAATTAGCTGGGCATGGTGGCACATGCCTGCAGTCCTGGCTACTGGGAAGGCTGAGGTGGGAGAAACGCCTAAGCCTGGGGAGGTCGAGGCTGCAGTGAGCCATGATCATGCCACTGCACTCCAGCCTGGGTGACAGTGAGAACTGGTCTCAAAAAAAAAAGAAAAAAAGAAATGGACAAATACTAAATGTAAACTTAAGGTTTTGCGACTCTTTGTCCTTCCTCAAATCCATACTTCATTAAACTTTTGTCAGTTTTTCTTCTTTCTTACAGGGCATTTCTATGTGTATGACATTATAAGACTGATTTACAGCTCTGGCTCTGACTTAGCCATACCTTGGTGTATTGTAAATTTTCTTAAAAAAATTATCAAAACAAAACATCAAATCACGTCAGTTTTTAAGAAAGCACATGATATGCAGCATTTTTAGGATAGAAAAAACCTGGAAAATTGAAAAAAATTAAAAACATAAGCAATATTGAAAATTTAGGCCAGGCGCGGTGGCTCAAGCCTGTAATCCCAGCACTTTGGGAGGCCGAGACGGGCGGATCACGAGGTCAGGAGATCGAGACCACCCTG
>NW_012115855.1:383107-402990 GCF_000951035.1 Colobus angolensis palliatus | reverse complement strand
AGCACACCAACATGGCACAAGTATACATATGTAACAAACCTGCACGTTATGCACATGTACCCTAGAACTTAAAGTATAATAAAAAAAAATGAAAAGAAAATTTGACATTTGCGACTTAGACTGGAGACATACTGAATTCTCATTTAAGGCATAGCTTTTACATGTAAAGTTATAACCAAAATCAAGCAGGGGAAGGACACTGCATTTGCGTTTTATTCTCAGAACACAGACCTCCCAACTCCATCCCTTCCAGCCACTGCCTGGCAATGTGACACAGCCAACTCACGATTCTGGCAGAAGTCTTCATCAGACCCGTCAGGACACTGCTGCACTCCATCGCAGGCGAGCGTGATGTCAATGCAGCAGCCATCGTCACAGAAGAAGTGGTAGCGTGAGCAAGTGTGCAAACATCCTGTTTGTAAACAAATCTCAAGTCACAGGAGTGCAGGAGAAGTTCAGATTCTCAAGATGTGGATGACAAAGGGGAGTCCATGGGGATGATAAAATCAAGATGGGGATGACAAAGGGGAGTCTGTGGGGATGATAAAATGCATTTGGGGGAAGAGATGCAAATAATCACGCAAACCTAACAGTTTGAGCAACAGGTTCTGAAGAGGTGGGAGGGCTCTTTTTGAGCCTCCCGACTTAATTCTTTGGACTCCTCAGGGGCTCTTGGTCTGAGGGCTGTTCTCCATGCTTGCCTTGCTCAGGAGGTGGCACAGAGAAGCAGCAGTACAGGTCTGTCTTCACCCTTGCTTCCCCGCCTCAGCTGTCTCCCTCTGCATTCATTCGTACACACCATTGTTGGAACCACTTCTGGCTGTCGATTGCTCTGCAAGAGGCCACCTAACACCATCCCGCTCAACGGATGGCAGTTGGCTATGTTTTAACATAACCATTTTATTTATTTATTTACTTACTTACTTAAGATGAGGTCTCACCTTGTTGCCCAGGCTGAAGTTGCAGTGGCGCAATCTTGGCTCACTGCAATCTCTACCTCCCGGGTTCAAGAGATTCTCCTGCCTCAGCTTCTGGAGTAGCTGGGACTACAGACATGCACCACCACACCTGGTTAATTTTTGTATTTTTTGGTACAGATAGGGTTTCACCTTGTTGGCCAGGCTGGTCTCGAACTCCTGACCTCAACTGATCCACTTGCCTCGGCCTCCCAAAGTGCTGGGACTACAGGTGTGAGCCACCATCCCTGGCCCAGAGGTACTATTTTACATATGCTATGTCTTACATTCTTGTTTCCTAAGTAATACTTTTCATTGAGATTAACTTTTTACTACTGAATCCTATTTGTTGATTATCATAACATCTCTGATACTGTAGAGAATAAACAAAATATTTAGTTATGGGCTGGCATGAATTTCGTTTCATGAAATAATGACATTGGCCGGGCGTGGTGGCTCACACCTGTAATCCCAGCACTTTGGGAAGCTAAGGTGGGCGGATCACGAGGTCAGGAGATCGAGATCATCCTGGCTAACACAGTGAAACCCCATCTCTACTAAATATACAAAAAATTAGCCAGGTGAGGTGGTATGCACCTGTAGTCCCAGCTACTCAGGAGGCTGAGGCAGGAGAATCACTTGAGTCTGGGAGGCAGAGGTTGCAGTGAGTCAAGATTGCGCCACTGCACTCCAGCTCAGGCGACAGAAGAAGACTCTGTCTCCAAAAAAAAAAAAAAGAAAGAAAAAAAGACATTTTCTCCCTTCTGGAGTTCTTAGGAGCTTTTAATTTGCAGTGGAATTTATAGGAGTTACAAATATTTTCCTGAAATGCATTTTCCTCTCCCTTGATTAAGCCAACTTTATGACTTAGCTAGATGAGAACCAAGTGACTATCTGGTACTGGCAACATGGACTAAAGCATAAGGCTAGAAGCAGCTCATAGGAGCTCCAGTTTTACAGGGACAGAATGGACTAGACAATTCTCTCAGGAACATGGGGGAGTGGCAGATCACATGACATTCCTTCAAAACCAAATGGCTGAGCAGAGTTCACAAACCCAAGGGAAATCTTGGACATACACTTTTTTTTTTTTTTTTTTTGTAGATATGGGGTGTCACTATGTTGCCCAGGCTGGTCTTGAACTACCAGACTCAAGCAATCCTCCTGCCTCGGCCTCCCAAAGTGCTGAGATTACAGATGTAAGCCACCACGCTCAGCCTTGGACACATCTTTTACTGAGAAGTGGTTAAATCAAGAGGTTGGGAAAGGAGTCTATCTTGGTGTAAGGCAATTTGAAGATATACTGATCCAGGAGGAAGAGAGGTTAAAGAAAATAAATGCTGATAGAAGCTCCTGTGAAAGAAGAGGAAGCAAAGAGCCTGCAGTCATGACTGAGAATATGGGCTGGAGGGAGAGTCAGCTCTGGCCACTGGGAAGAAGCAGTGAGTGGAGGTGGGGGACATGCTGGATATCAAGTGGGATACAGTTCCTCGTCAGGTTTCCTAAATTCATGACACAAAAATCCCAAATATCTCAAGGTTTTATTTATTCCTTGGTGGTTTTGGAGATGGATCCATATTTGTAAATTTTCTGTTTTTGGATTAGCAGCCTCCAAACTTTTTTGATCATGCATCCTGATCAATAATATATTGTTGAACAGGCATCTCCAGTTTATTTATTTATCTATTTATTTGAGACGGAGTCTCGCCGTGTCGCCCAGGGTGGAGTGCGGTGGTACAATCTCAGCTCACTGCAGCCTCCAGCTCCCAGTCTCAAGCAATTCCCACATCTCAGCCTACTGAGTAGCTGGGATTACAGGCGTATCTCACAACATCCGGCTAGTCCAGTTTATTTATAAATAATATGTGCATACTACTGTACTAACATGGGTGTATCTTATGAAATATACTGAAATTTTAAGGAAAAAAATTAAAAATCAACAAAAACATGAACTCTGCTATCTTCTTTCTCACCCTAAAAATGTCTTGAACAACTCAGGGGCATCCTGTTTGGAGACTGCTGAGCTAGATCATGTTGGAAGAGCTTGCTGGCTTGCTGTTTGAATAGATCATTTTCTAAACATGAAAAATGTTCAAAATGTCAACTTATTAAAAATTGAACTAAGTTATATTCATATAAGCAGGGTACCTGCTCATCTGTCTACCTCAGCTGGTGCACCCCTGGTTACCATAACATCTGGGTCATTCATTGCAAGACCAATACATACAGTGGACGGGAGGGAAACACTTGTCTCTTCTGCCTCTATTTTCCAATGTCTCTCTGTGGTGTTTTATTAACTTTAATTCATAGCATGTTATTCCAATATAACCAGTAAGTGATTCTAGACAGCAGTTAGTACTACACCAATTCCTTTTTATTTTCCATATAAAGTTACCCACACAGGACATATACTCAAGCGGCCATCGAGTAAACAAAAATGATTCATGCATCACTCTCTGCCACTTCAAATACAGTTTATTACCATCTTGGAGAAGGGCCAGAAATTTACAGCTGGCAATTTACCTCTGGAGCCCGGAAAGCTGCCTGAGTAAATAAACCAGGGCAAACAAGTGGCTGGTGAGGTGCTGGCCATCTGCTCATATCAGTGCAGGCCCTTCCTCCCTCCCAGGCACCTCAGTTATACAAGAGCTATCCTTTTCTGATTTCTGTGGGGATGACAGGGTATCTGTGTCTTCTTCCCAAGAGTCCTTTCCTCCCAGAGTCAGCACTTGACTCAGACCCTGTCCAGGTGAGTCCTCGTACCCAGGGGGGAAGCCCTCTAGAGGGCGCCCAGTTCTACAGAAGTGAGTCATCCCCACTGGAGCCAGTGTCATGTCTCCACTGGTCCTGGTGGCCAAGGGACCAATGATGTTTTGAGTAGCTGGCTGGCTCTCCTGTCCAGCTGCAATGAATCGGCAGGGCTGATGGAATCCAGGCTGGGCTGGACAGACTCTGTTTACTCGCTATCACTGGTGACCTCACAGTGCTGGCATGGGCTGGAGTTCGGTGCCTGTCCTGTCTGTGAATGGTTACCCTCCTTCTGTAAGTTACAGTAAGCTTAACCCCTGGCTGGGCAGGGAGTGATCAGCCAAACAAATTTTTAATGTCGCCTATGAAAATTACCAAAGTGGACAAGTCCTTAGGATTCTAAATTCTCTAACTCCTTGGAAAATTTCATTTCCAGTATGCATACTAACCTCTGTTTTTGATAGAGGTCTAGATCCAATATAGTACAAGTAAATCACAGTCCTGTTCCAACTCTTTTATCCTCACTCTGCACACTGCTGGCTTAATTCCCATCTAGACCCTGAGTAGTGAATACTGAGAATTCAACAATGTCAGAGACTTACTGCAAGTTTACCAGAGTGATGGCTAGTGACAGGAGGTCAGGGCCACCAGTGCACCACTCTATCCCCAGTGCCTGGCAAGGTCCCTGCACGCTGCATACACTAAGAAAATACATAATGACCGAGTAACAGGATATTTAAATGTACAAGATCTTAGCACCTCTCCAGAAGTGAATCGTGTATGTAGTGAGGGGTTCCCTCTACAATACTACAACATCTTTAGTGTCGCTAAGTTCCATGCAATGGATATTTTAAAAAATTTGATGACCTGATCTTTCTTAGAAATGTAGATGTTAGGCTGGGCACGATGGCTCATGCCTGTAGTCTAAGCACTTTGGGAGGCTGAGGCAGGCAGATCACCTGAGGTCAGGAATTTGAGGCCAGGTTGGCCAACATGGTGAAACCCTGTCTCTACTAAAAATACAAAATTAGCAGGGCATGGTGGTACACGCCTGTAGTCCCAGATACTTGGGAGGCTGAGGCGGGAGAATTGCTTGAACCCAGGAGGCGGAGGTTGCAGTGAGTTGAGATTACACCATCGCACTCCAGCCTGGGCAACAAGAGCAAAACTCCATCTCAAAAAAAAAAAAAAAAAAAGTAGATCTTTAGAAAAGTAAGAAACATAGATGAATGAAGTAAGTTTTACATTGTTACATTGTACAACGGAATGTGACAACCATCAAATGTATTTAAAGTTATATTATTAATATAGCTATGCATCTGTGTAGTCTATGAAAATGTGTAGGCAGTACTTTCAAATTGACGTGTCCTTTGCATATTTCAATTAATTTTAACCGTACTCCTTAGCTGCACTTTCTCTTTCTAATATTTTTGAAGTGATTTATTATATCAGCAATTGATTACACCCAAGAGCCAAGTGTTTCTTCAATCCTGTGGTATGCCTTTTCCTTGTTTTTTTATATGTATTTTTAATTGACAAAAAAGGAGAGTATATATTTATGAGGCACAATGTGATGTTTTGATATATGTTTGCATTGTGGAATGATTAAATCAAGCTAACTGACATATCTATCATCTCCCCTACTTGTAATCTTTTTGTGATGACAACACTTAAAACCTACTCTTTTAGCAATTTTGAAACAGGTAATACATTATCATTAACTACAGTCACCATGGTGTGCAACAGATCACCAGAACCTGTTCCTCCGGTCTCAGTGACACTTTGTACCCTTTGACCAGCGTCTCTCCTTTCCCAGTCGGTCCCCCGCACAGCCTCCAGTAACCACCATTCCACTCTCTGCTTCCACGAGTTCAGCTGGTTTCACTAAACTCCTTAGCTTCCCTCTTGGAACAGATGCATCAAATGGAGCATCCATCTGTAAACAAAGTCCTCTCCCAGAATAGCTGGGCAATTGTCTTTGATGAAGTCAAGAAAAGCGGGAGCATCTCTTCTCATCCCCCAGAGTGCTCCCTCCACCCCAACCCAGTAGCATCAGCTAAGCCCAAAACAGAAGAGAGCCTGCTTTTGTTATTGTATTTTTAGCAAAGACTCTCTCATTCAGCAATAACCAAAAACAAAGTGAAAGAGCACATGGAGCGCAGAGCCAGAAGACAAAGCACCAACCCGATGCCGCCTTCCATAAGCAGTGGGAAGCGAGGGAAGGGCTTTCTTCTCACCTCCTGTGGAGTAGGCCGCATGAAGCACCGTCACTGACACGTTGTCAGAGCTTCTCTGCCCGGCAGTATCCATCACAGTTAGCTGGAAGGTGTAGGTTCCCTCCTGTAGGTGGGACAGCTTCAGGGTTCCTGATTTAGGCACCTGCCACACAGATGTGACACATCACATTGAGCAGCAGTCCTGAGCTCCAAGTCCAACACCATCCTCGACCGAAAGTCCATGTCTTCAGAGCAGTGCCGGGACCTGCCTCTGCACTCCAGCCTGAGGCTGCTGAACTACATCACACGCTGCTGGCAGCTGGCCCACCTTGAACTCATCAGTTCTAGTTTATTTAGGTGGCCAAGACCTTGACTGACAATCCCTTCTCTTGCCTGCAGCAGTTGCTGCTCCAAACCTGCACCTCATCCCCAGCCTCATACTCAGGATCCAGGCCCTTCCGTCTCAGCAGGGGGCCTCATCAGCTTCAGGGAGAAAATCAGGGGCCCTACCTGTACCCACTGTCACCTCCTTCTGAGAGCCGGCAGGGAGCAGCTATCCCTCCTGTGTTCCAGGCCAACCCCTCCTTCTAGTCCTTGCCCTCTTGCTTGCTAGGACTTTTAGAACACTGACACATAGACTCATTTCTCTTTCAAATGGCTCTGCTATTACAATGCCCAAGTGTCTCTCATCCTAAGAAACAAACAAAACAAAAAATAAAAAAATTCCCCGAGCTCCAAGGGCTCGCCAATCACAGCCCCACTTCCTTCCCATCTCCACTTGGCTCGCTGAAAGGCCTCGCTGTGCCGTGCTTGCTCTTTCTGTTGGTTCACTTCCCATTTAGTCTTCGCCCACCTGGTGGAGCTGCTTTCCTCACTGTCCCCCTGAAACAGTGCTGGCAAAAGTCACTCACTGACCTAGCAAAAGTCATCTAGGTGTCAAGACCAGCAATACTATTTTTTAAAAATCCATGTTTGGTTGGGTGTGGTGGCTCACGCCTGTAATCCCAGCACTTTGGGAGGCCGAGGTGGGCAGACAATGAGGTCAGGAGACGGAGACAATCCTGGCCAACATGGTGAAACCCCATCTCTACCAAAAATACAAAAATCAGCTGGGTATGGTGGCGTGTGCCTGCAGTCCCAGGTACTCGGGAGGCTGAGGCAGGAGAATCACTGGAAAACCTGGGAGACAGAGGTTGTAGTGTGCCAAGATCACCCACTGCACTCCAGCCTGGTGACAGAGCAAGACTCCATCTCAAAAAAAAAAAAAATCCATGTTTAACTGGCCCTTTTACTGTATCTGGCCACGCTGGCCACTTTGGCTATTTGAAAACCCCTGCTTCCTTGGCCTCCCTTTCTATCCAAGCTCCCCCACTCATTCCTTGCAGAGGCCCTCCTGGGCTTCAGTTCTGATCACTCCCTAACCCAGGGCTCCATGCTTGCCCTCTGCTCTCCCAACATTCACAGGTAGCTTGCTGAGCACACTGGAACAACAGCTTCTAAGGCTCAGCTCTGTGGTAGGATTTTGCTGGACATTCAGCCAAAAGACTGTTTCTTCAGCTTTCCTAATGATTCTATTACCCATTTAATATTCTACTTAAAAAAATTCATTTCTGCTTAAATGAACTAGTTTGGATAGTGTCCTCTGCCAAATGCTGACCATTCGACATGCTATTACATTGATGCATTAATAATGGACTTTTGAAATTACAGAAGATTGCACTATTATAAGAACCATCTGCTTGTTTTTAATTAGGGAATCCTAGAATTTGGACTGACTTAGGCTTAGAGGATTTGTCAACACTACATATACACACCCACAGGATGCTTCACAATCATTTAGAGGTGATACAATGAGATACCGTGGTTGTCATATTTTATGCCACTTTAGCTAAGATATGGATTTCCAGGTCCCAGCCTCAGACAGTCAGAGTCAGTGGGTTGGTCAGGAGAGCGGGACCCAGGATTCTACACTTACCCAGCCCACCCCGGTGACCTATGATCCACACTGAAAGAAACACTGGTGCGTGGTTAAGAGCACAGAAGCGTGTCCAATAGACATGGGTTTGAATGCCAGCCCTATCCTATACCAGCTGGGTGATGATGCACAAGTCACTTAATGTCGCTAAACCTCAGTTTTTTTTTTTCATTTGTAAAATGGAAATAATAACAGTACCTACCTGATGAGGATCAAATAAGGTAACTCATGTAAAAGAGCTGCGCCTGGCCCATAGTAAGCGCTTAAATATATCCATTGTCTCCACTGGTTGATTCTTATCTCTAACTGAACGACATTACACAATGACTCTTTACAGATAAAGAAATGAATCCCCATGAAGTGATTTTCATTCACTGAGACAGTGACAGAATTGAGACCTCGAGTTGTAAAACAGTCTACACTGGCCTACAAGCTGTCCATCACTTTCCCTGCAAAAGCCTTACTCTGGAGGGCTGGCAACGATGGCCACCTGCCCTTTGTTGTTTATTTCAAAGAGATGTTAAGCAGTGCTCACTGCCATGCTGTTACATTACCTTGAGGCCCAACTACACTGAGAGAATGCCAAACGGGTCCGTTATGTGAGTGCTAAAATACTAAGGGCAGCAGAGAGCACTCTAATGACAGTAAGAGAATTTCCAAAGAGCCTGGAGTGGGCCACTGATGCTAGGAATCAGAACCCACTGAAATAAAAGTGGAAGTCAGTCTGAGACTCAGGACAAGACCGGATAAGGTCTTATTCTGATCGGATAAGACTTGGGGCTCAGGTCTTATCTGTCGGATAAGACCAGATCTCATCCAGTCAGATAAGATCAGAGAATCAGATAAATAAGACTAAAAACAAGACTAGAACTCTGGTTTGAGACCTCAAGATTGCATTTAATGATCCCTCTTTCATATCTCATCTCCAATCCATCGGGAAATCCCACGGGGTCTGCCTTAAAAACACATCCAGAATTTGACCATGTATCACCCTGTCCACGGGTACCACCTTGCTCTGACCCCACCCTGTCTCTTGCCTGGGTCACTGCAGTGGCCAGGAGGCCTGAGCTCTGGTAGGACCAGAGCCTGATGTCTCCTTTTTTCTGGAAACTTTCCCTCCTACCTCCATCTGCAGTGAGAGGAGGGTCAGTTATGGCCTCTTCCTATGGGCACCAGGCTGAACCAAGGTGAGACAAAGACAGGGTAAGGTGCAGGTGGTGAAGCTCAGAGCTGCCTAAGTGGAGGGGTGGGCGGGTATGTGGCAGGCTCTGGCTCTCTTTAAGCCTGGCTCAGAACCAGGCAGACCTTGCTGGCGGGCAGCAGTACAATAGCTTACGCCCTCATTTACTGTCTCTTGGGACTGAGGAACACAAGGGAGCATGGCTGCAAATGACAGGCATGCTGGAGAATGTCTAGGTGAGGCCCTGCAGCCTTCAGTCAAGTAAGGTGAAACGAGAAAGCTGCTCTGTCCCAGCTGCTCAGCCTGAAAGCAGACAGGAAGCCCTGAGACTGCCAGGGACCAGCAAGTGCTGGCCCCCCGCCATGGTATGTGAGTGGAGGGGTGGGCTGCAGGATTGATTCAGAGCAGAGATTTAGAAGGTGGGTGTGACAGGGGGACGCCGAGTCATGACCAGATTCTGAGCGTGGCCATCGGAGTGGAGACAAAGTTAACAGAGATTTTAAAAAACACCAAGGGGCCGGGTATGGTGGCTCACGTCTGTAATCCCACCACTTTGGGAGGCTGAGGTGGGTGGATCAGTTGAGGCCAGGAGTTTGAGACCGGCCTGGCCAACATGGTGAAACCCCATCTTTACTAACAATACAAAAATTAGCCAAGTGGTGAGTGCCTGTAGTCCCAGCTATTTGGGAGGCTGAGGTATGAGAAACTCTTGAACCCAGGAGGTGGAGGTTGCAGTGAGCCGAGATTGCACCACTGCATTCCAGCCTGGGCGACAGAGGGAGACCCTATCTCAAAATAAATAAAATAAAATAAAATAAACCAAGGAAGCACTGAGGCCAGGGAGCTGGATGTGCCATCCATGAGGCTGCTGGCGTCACCCTGTGCCAGAGCTCCCTGCAAGTCAGTGAGTCACTGAGCTTCCGGGCATCAAAACTCAGAGTGCCAACGTCAGACTAAAACTCTGCAGGCCTGCAGTTCACTAGGAAGCCTCTTGTCAACACTGGGGCTGAAAGGACAGAGCATCCCTGGGTCAGGGGCCATCCCCACACCTGGCCTTGGCATGCTTCCCCACTGCCTGCCCAGGCACTGCCTCTCTGATGCAGCAACACTGGGTCCAGATGCAGATTATGATAATCACCTCAGCCTCCTGAGCACACTCCAATTTAGATCTATCCAGATTAAGTGTCCCTTCTCTAGCTCCTTTCATTTCTTTAGCTAACGAGAGCTGTCTCTCTTTGCACTCGGTTATTTAGAAGATGCAGAACTGTCACATGGATGCTTTTCCTTTAAGGGCCCAGGTGACCCTTCTATACATTTTCTCCCATTAAGATGACATTGGAGAGGGGGTTTAAAGTGTTTGACAGACATGTTTCAAGTTTCAGGATAAAAAACTATCTACATAGGTACACACAACATATCCAATTTGTAACCTGGAAACAGACATGATCATGAAACCAGGAGCTTCCAATCTCTGCTCAAGATCCCTGTTCAACAGTAACAGCCTTTGGTGGTTAGCTTCTGGCCAAATCAATGAATGACTCAGCCTGTTTTCTGACTCAACCCCATCTTCCTAGCTAGGAATTTAGTGGCTAGGAATACACGTTTGGGCTTCTCATATACGTATAGACTAAATTACACACACACACACGCATGCGCGCACACACACACACATTGTATATACTTGGTTACAAAAACTTAGTAGTACCTATTTAAAAAAATTATGTACAGCAGGTAGGCCAGGATGCAGTTAGTTTTAATTTAATAATGAAGTTGTTGGTTTAAATAATGTCCATCCTTTAGCAAGCTTCCTTACGTGTGGTTTTCTGAAGTCACTGCTGTAGACTGAATGGCTGAGTGCCCTCCCAAGGTCACATGTTCAAACCTAATGCCCAGTGTGATGGCATTTGGAGATACGTGCTCATGAATGAAGGGCATGTTAGTGCCCTTATAAAAGAGGCCCCATATTATTAAAAAGTAAAAAACAAAACAAAAACCACTAGATGCTGGTGGAATGCTTACACAGTGCTGGTGGGAGTGCAAATTAGTTCACCCATTGTGGAAAGTGGTGTACTGTGGAAAGTAGTGTGACAATTCCTCAAAGAACTAAAAACAGAACTATCATTTGACCCAGCAATCCCATTACGAGATATATACCCCCAAAAATACAAACTGTTCTACTGTAAAGACACATGCACGCATATGTTCACTGCAGTGCTATTCACAATAGCAAAGATATGGAATCAACCTAAATGCCCAACAATGGTAGACTGGATAAGGAATATGTGGTACATATACATCATGGAATACTATGCAGCCATAAAAAACAACAAGATCATGTCCTTTGCAGGAACATGGATGGAACTGGAGGTCCTTATTCTCAGCAAACTAACGCAAGAACAGAAAACCAAATACCACATGTTCTCACTTGTAAGTGGGAGCTAAATGAGAACACACAGACAGAGAAAGCGGGACAGCAGAATGCTGGGACCTACTTGAGGGTGGAGGATGGAAGGAGGGAGAGGTTTAGAGAAAAAAAAAACCATTGGGTAATATGCTTAATACCCAGGTAAGGATACAATCTGTACACCAAGCCGTTAAGTCATAAGTTTATCTATATAACAAACCTGCACATGTACCCCTTAACCTAAAATAAAAGTTAAAATACATTTAAATATAAAATAAAAGAGACCCCAGAGGGCTGCCTTGCCTCTTTCGCCTTATGAGGATGCAGTGGGAAGACGGCTGGTCATAAACTAGGAAATGGGTCCTCACTAGACACCAAATCTGATTGTATCTTGATTTTGGATTTCTCAGCATCCAGAACTGAAAGAAATTCATTTCTGCTCTTTAGAAGCCACTGAGTTACAGTGTTTTATTACAGCAGACCAAATGGACTAAGATAATCATTTAGCTAGAAACTTTTAAGCAACTGACGAATGTAATGTAAGTCAACGTACTGATTTATGAATTCCAAATCTCCTTGAATATCCTACTTTGTATCATGTTCCTAAATGTCATATTTTACATTCTGACTTCAGATTTAAATGTATTATGTTTAATAATCATGAAAGTCAGTGTCATTTAATGGGCTACCTGAAAAATATGTGTCATGTTGCATTTTGATGTATTATAAATATTCAGTTAAGTGGATGTAAAATATCCTGTTCAAGGGCAGAAAATATATAACTTTAAATCCAGTGGATAGCCTCTTGGTTCTGACCAATCATCTATTCTGTCTTCACAAATGAAAAACACAGATCAGGTGCTGTGGCTCATGCTTTTAATTTCAGCACTTTGGCAGGCCAAGGAGGGAGGACTACTTGAGCCCAGGAGTTTGAGATCAGCCTGGGCAGCATAGTGAGACCTCATCTCTACAAAAAGTTAAAAAAACAAAATTAGCCATGACTATAGTCCCAGCTATTCAGGAGGCTGAGGTGAGAGGACTGCTTGAGGCTACAGTGAGCTATGATTGTGCCACTGCACTCCAGCCTGGGCAACAGAGTGAGACCCTGTCAATGAATGAATGAATGAATAATGAATGAACGAGACAAGTCAGGAACATGAGCTTTCCTGTATGCTTAGCGTCTAGTACAGTACTGGACACATACCAGATGCTTAAAAATTCGCTATTAATTGTTTCTTAACTAATCTGATAGCATAATTCCTTGCAGGTTGAATACCTGTCTGGGTCACTTGGACATGCAAAGATGGGCCCTAGAGCCTGATCTTAAAGTATCACGAGACAAAGGGAGAGATCACTACTCTGCCTGAGAAGAGAGAACAAGGATAAGGAGCCCATGCAGATGGTGGAGAGCAGAGGAGATGAGAGGAGGGATGAATGGCTCAAGAAGAGGAGGAGGTGGGCGCTCAAGGGAGAGCCCAATGAATGGACGCTCCTGGGTGCTAGGGACAGTCAAGGGACTTAGGAACAAGGGCATCCAACATCAGGTTTTAACTGTTTTGCTGTGTGACTGCCCTCCCTCCATTCCCAGCAACTTTCAAACTTAGCCCCATTTTGCAGCTTGAGGGCGGAATGCATCAGTGTTCCAGTCAGCAGGAAGTCATTCTCAGAGAAAAAGGAATTTGATTTGAGAGGCCCAATTCTCCTGGCAGAAATGTTGGGGTGTGAAATCAGGCTGCTCAAGTTAAAGGGGTCAGAGGTATAGCTCCTGAAGGTTAAATACTGTTAAAGGAAAATTCTCAAAATGGTAAAGCTATGACTCTCACACAAATATAGCATGAATATTTTTCAAAGACATTAGTTAAAGAGGGAACCAATAAGGTGTTCAACTGATTTAAAGAATCTGAAGACTACATATATACAGTCAATCATGAATGCGAAAAAGAAGTTGCTAGGAGATGCAAAACTGAAATGGGTTTGCTAATCAGTACTGAAATGAATCTATTAATAGATTGGTTAGTATCTACATGTACTAAAATGTCATGTTTGAAATGTTATTTTCTCCAGGGTAAAAGTCAGTTACCCCTATATACCAAATTTTTGTTTTTTTTGCATTTCTATGGACAAGAATCATTTGGTTACTATCAGTTTTCTGCAACTTACAGATGTTAACCCTGAAGGATCCACTAACCAACCCCAGCATTCCATTGAAAGGTACTTGGTAATCTTTTGCCCACCTCAAAGTCTTCCACAGTGTTTCCTGACAGTCTTCATCCACCAAATGGGGATGTGCCTACAAGTGAGGGTGTCCCAGTCGATCACAGAGCTCTCTAAGCTGCCTGGCACTCAGTGGGTGCTCAACCCATGGGGGCTTTGATTGTGATGAAGTCTCAGCAGGATGAGTGTTAACTTTGGGGGACATTCATGAATGTATATCATTCTAAGACAGTTACAAATTGGTAACAGATGCTTCCCCTAGTGTAGGCTCTGTCATTTAGATGGTTTCATAACTTGAGGTCTACCTGCCGTCGCTGTTACACACATGATTGAAAAAATGCAGCACGAACCTATTGTGTGATGTAGCTGCTAACATAGTCCATGTAATGAAGCTCATTAATAGAAGCAGAGGCAATATCTGGATCACAGGAGGTAATGGATGAGTCAGAAAACCAAAGTTTAAATATGGGGTTCAATTAGGGGTATTAGATGTTAAGAAGGGTATGGATTAATACGAGAAAATCCAGACAAGGCAGGATAGTGGTGGGCCTGAAAATCAATTCATATGAGGAACATCTGACAAATCATGGGGTGCTGAGTTCTGAGAACAGCATACCAAGTGGTAATGTTCTTTTTTTTTTTTCCCAAAGACCTCCAAAACTTTTACGCAGGATAAAAAGATGAGTTCAGTGTTTTTCCAAAGGGAAGACCCAGCACCAATGCACAGAAGGAAGGGGAGGCACAGCCTGCTTGCCCAATACAGTGATGAGCAATGTCATGGACATGACGTGAAGTAGTGAGCTTCTGCCCTTGGAAAAGTCAGGCAGACGGTAGATGAGCCTTGGAAGAGGTGTTGTGGAAGGCGCTCTTGTTTGGAGGAGAGGCTGGGAAGGATGCTGGATGTATTAGTCCGTCCTCACACTGCTATAAAGAACTGCCCAAGACTGGGTAATTTACAAAGGAAAGAGGTTTAACTGACTCACAGTTCTGCATGGCTGGGGAGGCCTCAGGAAACTTACTAGAACAATCGTGGCAGAAGGCGAAGGGGAAGCAAGGCACCTTCTTCACAAGATGGCAGGAGAAATTACCCAACACTTATAAAACCAGCAGATCTCGTGAGAACTCACTATCATGAGAACTCACTATCCTGAGAACAGCATGGGGGAGACCACCCCCAGGATTCGATAACCTCCACCTGGTCTCTCCCTTGACAGATGGAGATTATGGGGATTACAATGCAAGATGAGATTTTTGGGTGGGGACAAAGGCAAACCATACTGGACAAGGGTGAGTCCAATTCTAACACAATATAATCGGGGAGTAAAATCACTCTTACTTAAATCAGTGGTGAGGGACTTCCTGATTTGTTTTTGTTTTGGTTCCAGTAGAATATAAATCAGTGCCTCCTTACCTCACCCTCTTTCTCCACTTCCCCTAACTGAAGTGGTTTGGATGCCGCTTATCTGCCTAAGTCAGGAAGTGCTTATTTGCCTAAGCCAGCAATTCACCCTGACAGGGTGAATAAAAACCCGCTTGTCTCACCACTCAAGACTTCCTGAGCATAGGCAGCCACCGGGCACATGGCTGATTTCCTCGGCGGCAATCCCAGGAGCCCCCGGCTGGAGCACCGCATGCTGGCCTCCCTCCCTCACAGGCCTAGTGCACCCCAGCAGACCTCGCTGCCAGGTAAGCTGTTTACTTTCTGGCTCGTGTGAAGGATAAGTTCATCCTATTGTTATTGTCCTCTTTAGACTCTTGTAGTTTTCAAATTTTCTACCTGGATCTTGAGCTAAGAAAAAGAAATAGAACTTTAAAAAAGTAATCTGAGTCATTAAAACAAAGTATGAGTCTTTTTCCTTGAAGTGTCTTTGTCCTCTAGACAAGTCACAAACATCAGCAAGAAGGAGGGTAGGCTCCAAGACAAATGATCGAGATTGCTGCTCACTCAGCAGAAAAGCACACTGAGATAATAAACCATTTTGGCACAATCCATTTTACACATTCTTCATTTTATGCCTTCTGCTAGTGTACAGACATTTAGGGAGCATGAAGTGGCAGGACATTACAAAAGACCACTTCACTGAAATACCTGTTTTTGTTAGCAGTGACAACATGTGTTACCTTCATGTCCACTGACGGGTCCCCCTGCAGCAGCGTCCACTCATACTGGACGATGGCGTGGTCATCTGTGCTCTCGCGGCCGTCTAGAACCACCCCGTCTGTGGGCAGATGCAGAACCACATCCTGCCCAGCCTTGCTAAGTGGAGGCGCATCCTTTTCTAAGAAAGAAAATAAATAATTCATAAAAGATGATTTCTTATTTTTTCTAATTTATGAAGAGAGGTATCTTGTTTGCTGAATAGATATGATGCAGCAAAGAACTGCTAAGAGAATGCATATTAAATGGAAATGGTTTTTCTATTTATTTTAAGACTGTGGAATTTGCTATAATATGCGCAGGAGAGGCTGCGTGGAGTGCTGGCTGGTAGCAATTTTGGGGACAAGGCAGCATACTAGGTCCCACCAATGTATAAATACGGAGAAGCAGTTTTATTTTCTAGAGTGGATTTTTCACTTAATTTTAAAATCACTTAAGTTCAAAGTACTATTAAATAAATTTATTTTAAAAGATTATTATTATTTTGAGATGGAGGTTTGCTCTTATTCCCCAGATTGGAGCGCAATGGCGCGACCTCGGCTCACTGCAGCCTCTGCCTCCCAGGTCCAAGCGGTTCCCCTGCCTCAAGTAGCTGGGATTACAAGTGTGTGCCACCACATCCTGCTAATTATTTTTTGTATTTTTAGTACAGACAGGGTTTTGCCATGTTGACCAGGCTGGTCTCGAACTCCTGGCCTCAGGTGATCCAACTGCCTCGGCCTCTCAAAGTGCTGGGATTACTGGCATGAGCTACTGCGCCTGGCCTTGAAAAGATTATTAAAACAAACCTGAAAAACACCAAATTCACCTCTAATATGGATTTTCTTTTTTTCTTATCTTCAAGCTTTAAAAATAGGAGTGATATAAAGTATTCAATGAATGGAAAATATATTAAGTTTGAAAAGTTAAGGCAGATTCTCAGAGCCATACAAAATAAAGCCTGCATCGAAATTCTCTGGAATTCAATTTTTCATCTAGGAAAACTGAAGAGGTCCACCGCTTCTAATACCTAATTTATTTTTTATTTTTTTATTTTTTTTGAGACGGAGTCTCACTCTGTCGCCCAGGCTGGAGTGCAGTGACGTTATCTCCTCTCACTGCAAGCTCTGCCTCCTGGGTTCACGCCATTCTCCTGCCTCAGCCTCCCAAGTAGCTGGGACTACAGGCACCTGCCACCATGCCCGGCTAATTTTTGTTTTGTAATTTTTTTTTTTTTTTTTTAAGCCAGGATGGTCTTATCACGTTAGCCAGGATGGTCTTGATCTCCTGACCTCGTGATCCACCTGCCTCGGCCTCCCAAAGTGCTGGGATTACAGGCGTGAGCCACCACACCTGGTCTCTAATAACTAATTTTTATAACAGAAGCCAGCATGCTCAGATGACTACAACAGCAAAACAAATCTGTATTTACCTTTGTTTTTGTTTTGTTTTGTTTTGCTTTTGAGACGGGGTCTCTATCACCCAGGCTGGTGCACAATCATAGCTTACTCATTGTAGCCTCCAATTCCTGGGCTCAAATGATTCTCCTGCCTCAGCCTCCGGAGTAGTTAGGACTGCAGGTATGCGCCACCACGCCCAGCTATTTTCACTCTTTTGTAGTGAGAGTTGCCCAGGCTGGTCTTGAACTCCTGACCTCAAGTGACCCTCCCACCTCAGCCTCCCAAAGTGCTGGAATTACAAGTGTGAGCCACTGCACCCAGCCTAAATTTACCTTTAACCTAGAATGGTACTAAGTAATATAAGGTTAATTACATTTATTTCAATATTAATACTTGACTGACAGCTGCTACAGGGATGACTGAAAGGATAAGCTACACAAAGAAAACATTTCTAAGAGCATAGTTACCAAAATTTTAATTGATGTAAGCTTCTTAGTAAATTCACCCAAATGCACACATATTTTAAAGCAGCAGCAACAGAACTGGAAAAACTTTACAGGTTTGTGTAATACACCCTCTTTGGCATCCACTTCCCCATTCCTTCAGTGCCAAAGCTCCGGTTCGAGTGCTGGCTGGGCTTGCCCCTCTTTGGCTCACCCTGCACAGTGCTGCAAGGCACCGCCTCTCCTCCTGCTTTTGAGCCCATCACTTTCCTCCACAGGGGCCAATGTTGCTACCTAAACAAACTTCTAAAGGGCCAAGCCAGGCATCCCAGTGCTTGAGTTTCAGGGCTTACTGGAATCCCACCTCAGTTTCTCATTACAGAACAAAGGGTGACCACTCTTGATACATTGCAACTGAAATGACTCTTCTGGAATGCTAATCTGACTGGGTCATTCTGCCAGCAGGAAAAACCCTTCAGCAAGTTACCATTGCCTTTCAGATGTTTAGGACCTAACCCTCCAGGATTCTCTTCTCTTCTAGTGGTTCCCTCAATGCCCAGCACCAATGCCATTAGCAGCCAGAGCAGCCAGTTTCCACTGACCCTTTCCATGCACACTCAAGCTGGAGAAACTGGTGCCTGAGTACAAGGCCTGGAATGTGAAAGCAAATACATTAAGACTCACCTGGATTTTCTCAGACCCTAACATCTGATCGAAGGCATTCTTACACCTTGTATCAGGGCCACTTACAATTAAAGAAATCTTTCCAAGGCTCTAGAGAAACTTTCCAGACCCCAGACCCTAAAGATTAGAGTGAATGAAACACTCCTGCTTGTAGGTGCGCACTCTCACGCAGGCATAGAGATGGAATCGAATGTAAATAAACACTGAAGAAAAACTTGTAACTTTGAGTTGGTCTGGCGAGTTACTCCAACCATCTTCCTGCCACCAGTTGCAGAAATAAACTCCCTTCTTTCCCAGTCTGTCTGCATTTCATTATCAGACCGTGAGAAAAAGCAGCCGGATCTTGTCCATCCAGGAACAAGGAGATTTATGTGAGGGGCCTAGGGCTCTTAGAGATGGGGCTTTTCTGAATGAGAATGCTGCTGCCAGTCACAAAGGGAAGATGCCTTTTTTTAAAGCACATTACAAGGAATTAAGCACAGTTGCTTTTTACATCCTATTATTAACTATGGAGAAGACATGTCCCATTTTTCCAGTCACTTAACAGTGAGGACTAGTAACTGTGATTTAAATAAGCCAAGTAAACAACGCGCTGCCTAGGAAGAAACTTGCTCTTCTGCCTTTTTCCACCTCTGAGGGGACACGGGGTTTTGCATGTTGGCCAGGCTGGTCTCTAACTCTTGGCCTCAAGTGATTCACCCGCCTTGGCCTCCCAAAGTGCTGGGGTTAGTTATGAGCCACCGTGCCCAGCCTCTTACAGTAATCTAAACTTTAAATTTTTTTTCTATGGCATATTCTTTGTTTATTTTCCTTCTAAAAGGTTTCCTCTGGGTTTATAGGAAAGCTCACGTAGGCAGTGTCAGTTTCTTCCAGGTAAGTACTGTGAACATAGAGAAGAGACTTTTGTTTCTTTGCTGCTGGGATATTTTGGTCTGTGTTTGAGCAGAGAGGATGTGTGTGGAACAGTCGTTGTGGGCCTCAGCGATGCTGGTGGGGGTCCAAGTGAAAGTGCCGCCTGCCTCCACTTCAGCGGGAAAGCTACGGAGTCCTTCCCAGTGTTTGCCTCAAGGTCAAGCAGTCACAGGGTGACTCTTTAATACCTGCTCCCCTGACAAGGGTTCTGAGCCTCATCTAAGGTAGAGGTGGGGAGGGAGGCAGGATGTGATAGACATGATAGACACAGATTTCCCGACTCTCTTAATGGATCCACAGGTTTTGGAGAATGCACACTTCCAAAGGGGCTGAGCTCTGCCCCCATCTTGCTGATATCATTCGTGCTATTACAAATCAAACAGCAACAGGGCAAGATTAAACACACAGAGTATGACCACACGTGGGTACAATCAAGGTCTCTTATTCCCTCCATGACATTCATGTCCAACCACTACCATTTTTGTGCCTCCTGTATGTGTCCTGATTCTCTTCTTCAGAGAATCTACAAAGAGTCAAACCGTCGAATCAGCATCATTTTTAGTCCTTAAGAAACATGCTTTAAAGTTTCCTATTTTCTTTTTCTTTTTTTTTTT
>NW_012115855.1:372757-380876 GCF_000951035.1 Colobus angolensis palliatus | reverse complement strand
TACTGAAAGATATTCAGTCTATCTAAAAACACAAAAATCAAGCCCGGTGAGCTGGTGCTCGCCTGTAAGTCCTGAGGCTGAGCTGGGAGGATCGCTTGGGCTCAGGAGTTCGAGACTGCCATGAGCTGTGATCACACCACTGCACTCCAGCCTGGGGGACAGAACAAGACCCTGTCTTTAAAAATAAAAACAAAACCCATAAAAAGCAGTCGTTGTGTGTGACAACATGCACTCAGATTTCCACAAATATAACTAAAAATCTGAACAGAGCCAACATGGGGACCTGGGAGTAATCTCTACAACCTGTGACGGAGAGGCCTCTAGCTGTTAGGTCACGTAAAATCTCGGGAGTTGTGCTTTAAATGACATAAGGAATAAGAAAATGTCCAACCCAGTGGGGGCTTCACCATGGAGTTCTAGACTTCTGTGAGCAGCGTCTGCCTCTTGTTTATTTCTGAATCAGTTTCTGTTGATTCATTTTTCTCCGGATTATGGATCACATCTTTATGGTTTTTAGCCTGTCCGGAAATTTTTGCGTGGATGCGCACTTTGTAAATAGAACATTGTTAAGTGTCTATATATTTTAGGAGGGAAAGAATAAATAATTGGATGGGAAAATATCAGTCTCTGCTATGTTTTTATTATCTCCAGAGCTAACATTTAGGAACTCATTGCTTGCAGGTCCAGACCAGAGTAGGAGGTAAAATTAAAAGACAGAAATAGAAAAGAAAGAAAAAAGCTCAATGTTACTCGCCATTCCATGAAAGGGAGAAATTACAAAGTTTTTGCAGGGCTATATTTGAGTGATTTCTGAGGCTGAAAGAAATGGTCTTTTAGCTCTAAAGGCTGTGTCTGGACTGTACCACTTTGACCTGGAGATTCTTCCGCATAGGGGATACTCATCCCATACAACTGCAGTCACTGTAAGATGACCTTGAAACAACATAATGCTTTTTATTTATTATTTTTATTTTTTGCCATAACGTTTGGAGAGCTTGAGCAGGATTGTTATGAGGAGAAACTTTCACCAGTGATGAAAATGCTGACTGAAGGTATCATCAAACCCTGCAAGGACTAGTTGTTATATAAGTTATTAATATTAAAAATAACATATATGATAATATGCAATATTAACTAAGAATTGCATATGATTTCAAAGTTTGCCAAACACTTTCACATACATGATTTTATGTGGACTTCACAGACTTTGACCACCTCACTCCTGCCTCTGGGACAGTGAAAGGGAAGTCAGTACAGAGTGAGCCGTAGCTCACATGCTCCATGGTAGGGAAGTGGACAGGGGAGAGGCCAGCATTTCTCAGGTGCATTCATTTCTAAATCTCTCCAGCACCACCAAAGATTTTCCGGCATCTGCAACTTCACAGTAGGCCTTTTTGGGAGAAGTGAAAATTATTTAATGTTGTGTTTACTGTGAGCAGTGGTGATTTCTGGGCTGTAAGTTGCGAGTACTGAAGGGGAAATACTGACTTTTATGATTTATAAGACTGTATATCTGTTGAATTTTTTGTACAATGAGCTTGTTGTAAATTATTTTCTATTTTTTAAAAATAAGTGTTGACATCTGCTTCAGCCAAGAGGGAGCAACAGGGACTGGACTTACTCTGTGGCCTGAAATGAAAAATATGGGAAAAAATGTATGAGACAGTGGTTTCAGACATTGGGCAACAGGCAACGCAGGGCCCAAGAGAGGGGAGACAAAGGAAGTGAACATGCTGCTTGCTCCAGCTTGCTGCCTGGAGAGGGTTTCCAAGCTGCAATGCAGACTGGGGAACCGAAATAGCATCTGAGTTGGAAAATAGAGCTGAGAATTCAGGGAGGCCAGGGTGGCTAGAGTACCGGAGAGGAGAGAGTGCAACGGAAGGAGCGAGTTCTGGAGATATGCGCAGGGTTCCTCTGAGTCTTCACCAGAAGTTCGACCAGGTACATGCATGTGAGGAAACTTCCCAAGACACAGAGGCAACCGCCAGAAAAAAGCCGGCAGAAAAACTTCTGAGCTTGCACTGGCCAGGCAATATAGTTCATGTTCTCAACAGCCAGAGTGGAGAAACCTTGTGATAGAAGAGGCATGAGTTTGAGTAGGAAGGGAAGGGATTACAGAGAAGCACATGAAAACTTCTGCAGGCGATAGGTGTGTTTGTTATCTTGATTGTGGTGATGGTTTCACTGCTGAATACATAGATCAAAGTTAATCAAATTGTATATTTTAAGTGGGTATAGTCAATTATATGTTAATAAGGCTATTTTTAAAAACTAAGTTTCGGCCGGGCGCGGTGGCTCAAGCCTGTAATCCCAGCACTTTGGGAGGCTGAGACGGGCGGATCACGAGGTCAGGAGTTTGGGACCATCCTGGCTAACACGGTGAAACCCCGTCTCTACTAAAAAAAAATACAAAAAGCTAGCCGGGCGAGGTGGCTGGCGCCTGTAGTCCCAGCTACTCCGGAGGCTGAGGCAGGAGAATGGCGTAAACCCGGGAGGCAGAGCTTGCAGTGAGCTGAGATCCGGCCACTGCACTCCAGCCTGGGCGACAGAGCAAGACTCCGTCTCAAAAAAAAAAAAAAAAAAAAACCAAGTTTCATTGCATTGTGCGTTATGATTTATCTTCTTCTTGTTCTCTTTTCAGTTTTTTTTCAGAAATAAACTATCTTTGTTTTAAAAGCCTAAACATCAAAACCTTATCAATAGATAGAAGAATTTTTACGTGAGGATGAAAATGGCAGGAAGATATGTTTCTCTTTTATAAGATAGATCATTAAGAGTAAGAGTGGATCAAATTGAGATTTGGACTTTGTAGGTCAGTTTGTTGAATGTTGGAATGAGATGACAGGTATATTAGCTGGGCTGCTGTAACAGAATACCACAGACTGGGAGGCTTATAAACAACAGAAATTTATTCCTCACAAGTCTAGAGGCTGAGAAGTTCAAGAGCATGGTGCTGGCAGACACCATCACCAGACGGTGAGGGCCCACTTCCTGGATCATAGACAGCAATCTTCTCACTGAGTCCTCACCTGGTGGGAGGGGTTAGGGAGCTCTCTGGAATTATTATTTTTTTTTTTTTTTGAGACAGAGTCTTGCTCTGTCGCCCTGGCTGGAGTTCAGAGGCACAATCTCTGCTCGCTGCAACCTCCGCCTCCTGAGTTCAAGCGATTCTCCTGCCTCACCCTCCTTAGTGGCTGGGATTAAAGGCATGTGTGCCACCACGCCCAGCTAATTTTTGTATTTTTAGTAGAGATAGGGTTTCACCATGTTGGTCAGGCTGGTCTTGAACTTGTGACCTTATGATCTGGCTGCCTCGGCCTCCCAAAGTGCTAGGATTTCAGGCGTGAGGCACCACACCTGGTCTGGGATCTTTTTTATAAGAACACTAATCCCATTCGTGAGGGTTCCACCTTCATGTCCTAATCATCTCCCAAAGTCTCCACCTCCAAATGTCATCACATTAGATTTCAACATAGGAATTTTGGGGGGTTACAAACATCCAATCTATAGCAACACCCTAGTGACCATCGTTTTTTGTTGCCCTCCCCTCCCCACTACTGCCCATCTTAAATACTTTTACAGGCATCGAATAAGTTAAATCAGTGCATGTGAAGTGCTTAGAAGGGCATCTGACACATGGTAGAAGCTCAATAAATGCTAGTTGTTGTTATTGCAACAGAAATGAAGGACCTTTCCTAAGATTAGAAGTCATGAAACCACTTGAAGCCTGAATCTCCTCTACAGCATCCCAACTGAGTGGCCATTGCACTAAGATTCTTCCTTCTCCATATCCCTTTCACGGAGTACCCCTTTCATGGGATCTGCTCTGCTCACATCCCTGGAAGGGGCAGCCGCAACCCCCAGGTGACCACACCCCCTGTTCACTAGGGATGGAATCTATAATGAACACCTGGCCCAAGCAGAGCCAATCAGATATTCTCCCTAAGGAATGTAAAAACAGAATTGAGAAACAAACTGACTCAGCAAATTGACTCAAACTGAGTCAGGGAGGGAAGTGTAGCTGGGAAGCCAGGTGAGCTCCAGGGGACATGGAAGGGGACGAAAGCAGAGAGAAACTGTTCAGCAGAGGGGGACAAATGGAACAGTGAAAAGAGGAAGTAGAGAACAGTGCAAACATAGCCCTGAGAAAGGGAGGGAGTGAAGACAGGAGTTGCCTGACACTTTCTGGTTTCAAATCTCTCCGCTGAGCACCTACTTGTCCTTCTACCTGGAATTCCTCTCATGGAGTTCTTGCCTTGCAGCTCAGTGATCTAGGTTCGTCCTAGTTAAATCTCTGTGGATTGCAAACAACAGAAACTCATTTTAGATTGGTTTAAAGAAAAAATTGCTACCGTGTTTACACACATGCACTCACAGGCAGAGAGGAAATAAGGCTGGGCCTTAGGAGAGCCTGGACCAGAGATGGCAGAACCCTCAGCAATCAGGCAGCTGGTCTTCCAGTTGTCACTTCTCTCTTCTGGGACCAAGTAGTCTGAGATCTCCACTTCTCTCTGCACATCTGATTCACGCTTCTCTGAGTCTGACGTTCTCTGCCCTCCATGTACAGAGCCTAAGTTTATCTCACCTCACCTGCAGCAATGAACAGAAACTCAGAACAGTGACCATCAGTACCAAGAGAGAGACTCTGATGAGTCCAGCTTGGTCCTGTGTCCACCCTAAACTGAGGTTAGTGTACAGAGACCATGAGGCACAAACAGGGCTACAAACATGGCCTTCCCTCTCCTCATTGAGGATGGAAGGAGAGGCCATTCTTAGAGGAAGGACGTGGCAGTAACTGGGGAAAATCCTGAAAAGTTGTCTTCTGCGTTGGCTAAGGCAATGTCCCATGTCTGCTTGACATGTTCATTAATTTTCATTTTAAATTTAAGAAACACTTATAAAAAGTACTGTGCTACGACTACCAGGAACCATTCTGAGTTCTACAAGTCACTTACTTACTTAAAACAACAATTACGCAGCACGTGCTACTATTACCCCCAGTTCACAGGTAGGGAACGCAATATTTTGTTACTGAAACACCAGGGGTTCAGTTTAGGTCCCATCACTTGCAACACAGAAAGCCAATCACTGGATCAAGTATTTTTGGGGAAGAAGGCTTTTTTGGTGCTGC
Organism: Colobus angolensis palliatus; assembly: GCF_000951035.1. Classification (NCBI taxonomy): domain Eukaryota; kingdom Metazoa; phylum Chordata; class Mammalia; order Primates; family Cercopithecidae; genus Colobus; species Colobus angolensis. Next base: position 375,745 of record NW_012115855.1, on the reverse strand, counting down.
CAAATAAAGATGAGTGAAGATAAGTCTCAAATCTTCGACCAACTTAAATTGGGTGTGTATATAGTGGGGAAGGGCTGTAGCTACCCACAGGAAAACAGGAAATAAGGAGGGGTAAGGAAGAACAATTGGTCAACAGGAAGCAGATGGTTGGTTAGGAAAACAGGAATTATGGAGGAGTAAGGAGAAGAGTCTGGTGTCTCATTATTTGGATATGGTGATGTGAGTTTCACTTCCTCCATATTATCTGGAAGTCGGAAGTTTTCCTGAAAAAGGAATTCAGATAAGACAAATGTAAGTTTTAAACATTAAGAAAAGCAGGGTCCATTTCTAGGCTTAATAGGAAAAAAATGGCAAACATCAGTTCTCTGGGGAAATTGAGCTAGTTTCACCTTCACACACCAAAGCTCTTTCCATCTTTGGGCAACTCTTACTATTCATGAGAATGTTTTCCTTATGTTCAGTTACAGTCTGTTTTGTAGCTACCAAGTATCTGTCCCAGTTCCTTCTCTTGGGACCACTCAGAGCAACCTATACCTACTCCCAAGTGATCGTCCTTTAAATAATTTTAAAATGCCGTTAAAGCTCAGGCAACTCAGCTTGCTTAGTATGGCACAGTGTTGAGAGTGGCTTATAACAGCAGTGTCCAACACGTGCTGGCTGTGTGACTTTGGGCAAGTCACCTACCCTCTTCAACCACCAGATCACCCCTCTATAATACAGGAATAATTGCCTCACCTTGCTTCCCACAAGTGTGGTGAGGATTAAGTGAAACACAGCACGTAAAGCACTTGGCACAATGGCGAGTGTGTGCTAAAGGCTCATAAGTGTTGGCTAGGATCGTCCTCTCTCAGCTCATCTATTCATCACATCATGAGGCTTGCAGATCTCCATTCTGTCATCTCGCCTGCTTTCTGTCCCACCTGGCTTTGTTATTTTTGCGTTTTTCAGCATTACTGAGGTATAACGGACAAATAAAAATTGTAGGCTGGAGCGGTGGCTCACGCCTGTAATTCCAGCACTTTGGGAGGCTGAGGCAGGCAAATCACAAGGTCAGGAGTTCAAGACCAGCCTGGCCAACGTGGTGAAACCCCATCTCTACTAAAAATACAAAAAAAAAAAAAAATTAGCTGGGCATAATGGCTGGCACCTGTGATCCCAGCTACTTGGGAGGCTGAGGCAGGAGAATCGCTTGAACCCGGGAGGCCCAGGTTGCAGTGAGCCGAGATGGTGCCACTGCACTCCAGCTGGACAACAGAGTGAGACTCCATCTCAAAAAAAAATGTATATATTCAACGTATATGACATGATCATTTTACATACATATACATTGTATATGATTACCATGATAACATTAATGAGCATATCCATCACCATACACAGTTACCATTGTGTGTGCTGTATGTGTGGTGAGGGTACTTAAGGTCTACTTTTTTAGCAAATTTCAAGTAAACAATACAGTACTATTAACTATAGTCACCATGCTGTACATTAGATCCAACTTACACATCTTATAACTGAAAGTTTGACCAACTTTGAAGTTTGACCCTTTGAGCAACATCTCCCCCATCCCCTTACAATGACTGTTCTATTCTCTGCTTTTTCTTTTTTTTTTTTTGAGATGGAGTCTCACTCTGTCACCCTGGCTGGAGTACAGTGGCACAATCTCGGCTCACTGCAAGCTCAGCCTCCCGGGTTCATGCCATTCTCCTGCCTCAGCCTCCCAAGTAGCTGGGACTATAGGTGCCCGCCACCACGCCCAGCTAATTTTTTGTATTTTTGGTAGAGATGGGGTTTCACCATGTTGACCAGGATGGTCTCGATCTCCTGACTTCGTGATCCACCCACCTTGGCCTCCCAAAGTGCTGGGATTACAGATGTGAGCCACCGCGCCTCGCCTATTCTCTGCTTCTTTAAGTTTGACTTTTTAGATTCCACGTGCAAGAGAACTCATATAATATTTTATTTTGATGTCTAGCTTACTTAAGTAGCATAATGTCCTAATGTTCTCCTGATTCACCTATGTTGTGACAAATGGCAGGATTTCCTCCTTTTTGTGACTGAATAATACTCCATTGCATATCTATCTATATCTATATCTATCTATGTATCTATATCACATTTTCTTAATTGGCCTGTCAATGAACACTTAGGTTGTTTCCATATCTTGGCTATTGTGAACATTGCTGCAATAAACATGGGTGTACAGGTATCTCTTGGAGATACTGCTTTCATTTCCTTTGGATACATACCTAGACGTGGGATTGCTGGGTCATATGTTAGCTCTGTTTCTAATAGAACTTTTTTTTGTGCTGTTTTCCATAATGGCTATACCAATTTACATTCCCACTAACAGTGTGCAAGGGTTCTCTTTTCTGCACACACTCACCAACACTTGTTATTTCTTGCGTTTTTTTTTTTTACATGATAACACCACTTTAACAGATGCAAGGTGATGTCTCATTGTGATTTTGATTCGCATTTCCCTGATTATTAATAATGTGGAGTACCGTTTTATGTATTTGTTGCCCACTTGTGTTTTCTTTGAATAAAATGTCTATTCGTGTCCTTTGACAGTTTTTAAAAATCAGGTTTTGTTTTTGTTTTTGGTATTGAGTTGTATGAGTTCTTTCTGTGTTAAAGACCAACACTGGATATTAATTCTTTATCAGATATATGGTTTGCAAGTATTTTCTCCCATTCTGTGGGTTGCCTTTTCACTCTGTTGATTGTTTCCTTTGTTGTGCAGAAGGTTTTTACAGTCCCAGTTGCTTATTTTTGCTTTTGTGTGCTTTTGGTGTCATATCAAGAAAATTATTACCAAGACCAATGTTAAGAAGCTTTTCCCCTATGTTTTCTTCTAGTAGTTTCAGTTTCAGGTCTTACATTTAAATCTTGATACATTTTGGGTTAACTTTTGTATAGGTTGTAAGAAAAAGGTCCGGCCGGGCGTGGTGGCTCACGCCTGTAATCCCAGCACTTTGGGAGGCC
>NW_012115855.1:369901-372408 GCF_000951035.1 Colobus angolensis palliatus | reverse complement strand
AAAAAAAAAAAAAAAAGAAAAGAGTCCAACTTCATTCTTTGAATATCGTTACCAAGTATTCCCAATACCATTGATTGAAGAGACTATCCTTTCCCTATTGCATATTCTTGACACCCTTGTCAAAGATTAGTTGACCATATATGTGTGAGTTATTTCTGGGCTCTCTGTTCTGTTCCCATATTGGTCTATATGTTTGCTTTGATGCCACTACCATACTGTTTTGATTACTATAGTTTTGTAATATAATTTGAAATCAAGAATTGTGATGTCTCCAGTTTTGTTCTTCTTTCTCAAATTGCTTTGGCTATTTGAGTTCTTTTGTGGTTCCATTTTTTTTTTTTTTTTTTTGAGATAGAATCGCACTGTATCACCTAGGCTGGAGTTCATGGTGTAATCTCAGGTCACTGCAACCTCTGCCTCCTGGGTTCAAGTGATCTTCCTGCCTCAGCCTCCTGAGTATCTGGGACTACAGGCGTGCGCCACCACACCTGGCTAATTTTTGTATTTTAGTAAAGACAGGGTTTCACCATGTTGGCCAGGCTGGTCTTGAACTCCTGACCTCAGGTGACCAGCCCACCTCAGCCTCCCAAAGTGCTGGGATGAGCTACTGTGCCCAGCCTTGTGGTTCCATTTGAATTTTGCGATTGTATTTTCTATTTCTGTGAAAAATGTCATTGGAATTTTGAGAGGGATTGTATTGAACCTGTAAAACATTTTGTGTAGTATGGACATTGTAAAAATATTAATTCTTCCAATCCATGAACCCAGGATATCTTTCCTTTTATTTGTGTCTACTTTAATTTCTTTCATCAATGTCTGTATTTTTCAGTGTACAGACCTTTTACTTCCTTGGTTAAATTTATTCCTAAGTATTGTTTGCTTTTTGATGCAATTACAAACATGTCTTAATTTATTTTTTAGATAATACATTGTTAGTGTATTGAAATCCGACTGATTTTTGTATGTTGATTTTGTATTCTACAACTTTGCTGCATGAATTAACTTAATTTATTTATTTTTGAGACAGGGTCACACTGTCACCCAGGCTGGAGTGCAGTGGTACAATCATGGCTCACTGCAGCCTTGACTTCCTGGGCTCAAGTGATCCTCCCATTTTTAGCCTCCTGAGAATGAGGGTCTCACTATGTTGCCCAGGCTGGTCTCAAACTTCTAGCCTGAAGCAATCCTCCTGCCTCAGCCCTCCAAAGTACTGGGATTACAGTTGTGAGCCACCATGCCTGGCCTACTGAATTTATTTATTAGTTTTAATGGTTTGGGGGAGTAGTTTTTAGAGTTTTCTATATATAAGATCATGTCATATGCAAACAGAGACAATTTAACTTTTTCCTTTCTCATCTGAATATTTTCTTCTCTTGCCTAATTGCTCTGGCTAGGACTTCTAATACTTCCTTGAATAGAAATACTAAGAGTGGGCATTCTTGTCTTTTTCCTGATTTTGGGGGGAAAGCTTTCAGCTTTTTGAGTATGATGTTAGCTGTGGGCTTGTTGTGTACACTCTTTATTATGTTGAAATACATTTCTTCTATATCTAATTTGTTGAGAGTTTTTATTATAAAAGGATGCTAAATTTTGTCAAATGCTTTTTCTGTGTCTGTTGAGATGATCGTATAATTTTTATCCTTCATTATACTTATATGGTATGTCACATTTATTGCTTTGCATGTTGAACCATCCTTGCATCCCCGGGATAAATCCCACGTGATCATGGTGTATGATCTTTTTAATGTGCTGTTGAATTCAGTTTGCTGATATTTTGTTGAGAATGTTTGCATCTGTGATTACTGGAGATATTGGCCTGTAATTATCTTTTCCTATATTCTTCTTGTCTGGCTTTGGTGTGAGGGTAATGCTGGCCTTATAAAAGGAGTTTGGAAGTGCTGTCTGCCCTTCAATTTTTTTGGAAGAGTTTGAGAAAAATAGATGTTATTTCTTCTTTAAATGTCGTGTAGAATTTACTCATGAAGCTATCTGAGCATGGCCTTTTCTTCATGAGGAGATTTTTGATTGTTGATGCAATCTCCTTACTCACTAATGTTTCATTCTGATTTTCTATCTTCATGATGCAGTCTTGATAGGTTATGTTTCTAGCAATTTATCCATTTCTTCTAGGTTATCCAATTTGTGGGTACACAATTGTTTATAGTAGTCTCTTATGATCTTGTCTTTCTGTGATATCAATTGTAATGTCTTTCTTTCATTCATAATTTTATTTCATTTATAACTTGAATCATTTGAGTCTTCTCTGTTTTTTTTTTTCATTAATCTAGTCTAGGTTTGTCAATTTTATCTTTCAAAAAACCAACTCTTCGTTTTGTTTATCTCTTCTATTGTTTTTCTAGTCTCAAATTCATTGATTTCTGCTTTAATTTTTTTTTTTTTTTTTTTTTTTTTTTTTTTTTTTGAGACGGTGTCTCGCTCTGTTGCCGGGGCTGGAGTGCAGTGGCCAGATCTCAGCTCACTGCAAGCTCCGGCCTCCCGGTTCCCGC
>NW_012115855.1:365060-368591 GCF_000951035.1 Colobus angolensis palliatus | reverse complement strand
CCCGGCGATTATTAGTTTATTAATCCATCCAGGTGCCCTTATCCAGCCCATATATTTCCATCTTCTCCACAAACATGTGCAAAATTGTCAAAAATCTTGGAGTTGAGGCTATTGTGTTCTCATACTTGCCAATTTATAACAGCAATTAAAAAATAAAAATATACTGGGGAATTTAGTAAGCAATTTAAGGTTCTGATGAGAGGTTTGTTTTTTTTTTTTTTGGTCAGAATTTTCCAAATAGGCCCTCAAAAACTGTTGCTAGAATTTTGTACAGGATTGATAGCGGACTGGTATAGTCTTTGCTGGTATAGTCTTTGCAAAATAAACTATACTCCCCTCTTGACGTTTGGAATAACTTTTGCCCGTTTCTGTAGTCTAGACACCTTTGATAATGTCCATCATCTCTCAAAGATCACAAACAATGGTCCAGTCCTCTCATTTGCAAATTGGTATCTGGGGCTGTCATTCATGTAGATTAGGAAACCTGGGCTCACCGAGAGCAGTTAGGACTCCCTGATGTTCGTTTCCCCGCTAACGAGTGTTTGTTCTCCCTGGTTAATCTGAAGATCATTCCTTTTGCCAAAAAAGAAATACCCAATACCCAAGCACCTAAGTTTCCATGGCACCTATAAAATACTGGAAGCTGACAGTATTTCTGATTGAATAGGTGATAGGAAAGGGGTAGGGACCAGACACTGGAGAGGACTGGAGAGAAAGACATAAAACTGTTTCTCTTTTCAGATGACATGAATGACTGTGTACATAGTAAAGCTTTGTCTGCTAAATCCAACATCTGGATTCATTCGGTTTGTTTTTATTGCCTGCTTTTTTTCTTGAGTAACATTTTCCTGCTACTTTGCAGGTTGCACTGATTATTTTTGCTTTGTAAAAGAAAACAAAACTAAACAACTACTCCAAAGCTTAATGGTTTAAAACAACAACCGTTTTATGGGTTCTCATAGATTCTGTGGGTCAGGAAATTTGGAGAGGGCACAATAAGTATTGTTTGTCTCTGTTCCGTGGCTGGGAAGACCAGAAAGTGGTGACTCGATTCTTGGTGGAATTACATGGAGATTCCTTTACTAGCATGTCTGATGCCGGGGTTAGGATGATTTGATATCTAGGCCCACTGGCTTTACTACCAACATGTGACTTGGCTTTCTCACACCATTGGCCTGAGTAGTCTGACTAAACATCTCCTAAAAGGTCTCACATCCCAACACTGTTGCACTGGGGATTAAGTTTCTGACATGTGAATTTTGGGGGACACATCAAGACTATAGCACCCACCGAGAGTCAAGGGGACAAGGCAGAGACTCTACTTCTTGATGGGAAGTGTGTCAAAGAATTGGCAGCCATTTTTCAAAACCACCATACCGTCCAGAGATTTTTCATTATTATATCTTGGCTATTATTGATGACACTTGTAGAAACTCTGGATTCTGTTATTTTCCTCTGAACTGTGTTGATTTTTGTTTCAGTAGGCAATTCAATGATCTGTTAACCATCTTGAACTTTAGAAGGCTTAGTTTTATGCTCTATTAGGTAAATCTGTGGAAAGTCCACACTGTTCCTATGACCTTCTAAATGCAACCGCAAAACTCTGTCTCCCCTGCTCATCTTGACAGAGATTGATTTTAAACTTGTTTGGGTAGATCTCACTCTGGGACGTGACCCTTATTTCTAAGCTATGGCCTTAGGATGTTCATGGTGTTAATAAAGTATTAACAACATCTCTCCTCTCTGGCTGGGCTGGCCCCCAATATCCTGCAACACTGCTCTGCCTCTACTATCTCTGTTTCAACCCCATAGCAGTGGTTCTGTGGCAGGTTTTAGGAGGTCTCACTCTGAGCAAGCACCACTTGGCCAGGGACTCTCCCCGCAGACTTCTGTCCCTCCTCTCCACTTGGCAATTCCCTCTTTGGTGACCTGTCCTGCACATTCCAGCCACTTTAGCTGCCCCAAACTCTGATCTCTCCCTTCTACACCTAGTGAGAGTCCTGTGCTTTGCTTGAACTTCAGCTCATTGCACCATGGGGAACTATCCCCAGGCAGACAGTTGTAGGGTTCACCATGGGAATTTCCCTTCTCTCAAGGATAGCAGTCTTGCACTCTCTGTTGTCCACTGCCTGACAATAGCTGCCTATTTTCTTTATTCCTGGGATGCAAGGTGGTTTAACATACACATAGTAGTAAATATGATTCACCACATAAGCAGAATTAAAAGTAAAAACCATATGATCATCTCAATAGATGCAGAAAAAGCTTTCAATAAAATCCAACATACCTTCATGGCAAAAACTCTCAACAAACTAGTCACTGAAGGAGCATACCTCAAAATAGTAAGAGCCGTCTATGACAAACCCACAGCCAACATCATACTGAATGGGCAAGAGCTGGAAACATTCCCCTTAAGAATAGCAACAAGACGAGGATGCCCACTCTCACCACTTCTGTTGAGCGTAGCACTGGCAGTCCTAGCCAGAGCAATCAGGCAACAGAAACAAAGAAAAGATATCCAAATAGGAAAAGAAGTCAAACTGTCTCTCTTCACTGTCGATATGATAATAACTAGAAAACCTTAAAGACTCTGCCACAAGGCTCCTAGAACTGGTAAATGATTTCAGTAAAGTGATTTCAGTAAAGTTTCAGGATACAAAATCAATGTATGAAAATAGTTATTCCATACACCAATAATGTTCAAGCTGAGAGCCAAATCAAGAATGCAATCCCATTTACAACACACACACACACACACACACACAGACACATACACACTCACACCCCTAGAAGTACATCTAACCAAGGAGATGAAAGATCTCTACAGGGATAACTACAAAATCCTGCTGAAAGAAATCATAGGTGACACAAGCAGATGGAAGAACATTCCATGCTCATAGGTTGGAAGAATCAGTACTGTTAAAATGGCCATACTGCCCGAAGCAATCTACAGATTCAATGTTATTCCTATCAAACTTCCAATGTTATTTTTCACATAATTAGAAAAAAACTATTCTAAAATTCACATGGAACTGAAAAACAGCCCCATTAGCCAAAGCAATCCTAAGCCAAAAAAAAAAAAAGGAGAGGCATCCCCTAACTTCAAGCTATCCTATAAGGCTACAGTAACCAAAACAGCATGGTACTGGTATATAGTGAGAATATGCAGTATTTGGTTTTCTGTTCCTGCATAATTCACTTAGGATAATGGCTGGAACAGAATAGAGAACCCAGAAATAAAGCTGCGCATCTGCAACCATCTAATCTTTGACAAAATTGACACAAATAAGCAATGGGAGAATGTACTCCCTATTCAATAAATGGTGCTGGGATAGTTGGCTATTGATATGCAGAAAATGAAACTGGACCCTTAACTTTCACCATATACAAAAGTCAACTCAAGATGGATTGAAGATTTACTTATTTTTTATTGTTTGAGAAGGAGTCTCGCTCTTGTCACCCAGGCTGGAGTGCAGTGGCACGATCTCAGCTCACTGCAACCTCTGCCTCCTGGGTTCAAGTGATTCTCCT
>NW_012115855.1:343534-363955 GCF_000951035.1 Colobus angolensis palliatus | reverse complement strand
AAAGACTTGGAATCAACCCAAATGTCCATCTGTGACAGACTGGATTAAGAAAATGTGGCACATATACACCATGGAATACTATGCAGCCACAAAAAAGGATGAGTTCGTGTCCTTTGTGGGGACATGGATGCATCTGGAAACCATCATTCTCAGCAAACTATTGCAAGAACAGAAAAACAAACACCGCATGTTCTCAGTCATAGGTGGAAATTGACCAATGAGATCACTTGGACCCAGGAGGGAGAACATTGCACACCGGGGCCTATTGTGGGGAGGGGGGAGGGGGGCGGGATAGCATTAGGAGATACACCTAATGTAAATGACAAGTTGATGGGTGCAGCACACCAAGATAGCACATGTATACATATGTAACAAGCCTGCACATTGTGCACATGTACCCTAGAACTTAAAGTGTAATAATAAAAATTTTAAAATAAAAAAGAGAAAAAATGGGCAAAGAACAGGAACAGACACTTCTCAAAAGAAGACATACAAAGTGGCCAAAAAACGTGAAAACATTCTCAGCATCACTAATCATCAGAGAAATGCAAATCAAAACTGTAGTGAGATACCATCTTACACCAGCCAGAATGGTGATTATTAAAAATTCAAAAATCTGGTGGGTTGCTGGGTGGACCTGTCACAGAGAAGAGAGGAGAGTAGTGGACCACTGAATAATCTTACAAAATGATGCCCACACTAATTATCCTGTTGAAAGAGGGGACTGATAGCTCCCAAGGCATCTCCCAGCTTGCGAATAATATCAGTCCCTGCCAGGTAATTGCCAAGGCTGTAAGAGCCACCCTGGGTGCCTGTGGCATGGCCAAACTTTTGTGGATGGCAGAGGCAAAGCAACAATTTTTAACAATGTGGCCACAATTCTGAAACTTCATGTTGTCCATCCTACAGCAAAGACTTTAGTGGACATTGCCAAATCCCAAGACACTGAGGTCGGTGATGACACCACCTCAGTGACCTTGCTGGCTGCAGAGTTTCTGAAGCAGGTGAAACTGTAGGTGAAGGAAGGTTTACACCCTCAGCTCACATCTGAGCTGTCTGCACAGTCACCCAGTTGGCAGTTAACATGATCAAAGACATTGCTATGACTGTGAAGAAGGCAGATTAAGTGGAGCAGAGGAGGCCACTGGAGTAGTGTGCCAGGACCTCTCTGAGCTCCAACTGATCTCGCAGCAGAAAGCTTTCTTTGCTAAGATGGTGGTGGATGCAGTGATGATGTGTGATGATTTGCTGCAGATTAAAATGATTGGGATCAAGAAGGTACAGGGTGGAGCCCAGCTGGTGTTACATTTAAGAAGACTTTCTCTTATGCTGGGTTTGAAATGCAACCCCCTCAAAAAATACCAAAATCCCTAGATTGCCCTTTTGAAGGTTGAGCTCGAGTTGAAAGCTGAGAAAGATAACGCTGACATAAAAGTCCACACAGTTGAGGATTATCAGGTGATTGTTGATGCTGAGTAGAACATTCTGTATGACAAGTTAGAGAGGATCCATCATTCTGGAGCCAAAGTTGTCTTGTCCAACCTCCCCACTGGGGACGTGGCCACCCAGTACTTTGCTGACAGGGACATGTTCTGTGCTGGCCGAGTACCTGAGGATAATCTGAAGAGGATGGTGATGGCCTGTGAAGTCTCAATGCAGAACAGTGCGAATGCTCTCTCAGCAGATGTGCTGGGTCGGTGCCAGGTGTTTGAAGAGACCCAGATTAAAGATGAGAGGTACAACTTCTTTACTGGCTGCCTCAAAGCCACAACATCCACCTTCATCCTCCGTGGCGGTAGTGAGCAGTTTATGGAGGAGACAGAGTGTTCCCTGCGTGATGTCATCATGATCATCAGGAGGGCCATCAGGAATGAGTCAGTGGTGGCTGGTGGCAGGGCTATTGAGAGGGCGCTCTCCAAGTACCTCCAGGATTCCTCAAGGACTATTCCACGAAAGCAACAGCTGTTGATTGGGGCATATACCAAGGCCTTGGAGACTGTCTCATTCCAGCTGTAGAACAATGCTGGCTTTGGGGCCACAACGATTCTCAACAAGCTGCAAGCATGGCATACCCAGGGCCATGTGATACGAGGTGAACATCAACAATGAGGACATTGCTGACAACTTTGAGGCCTTCGCGTGGGAGCCAGCTTTGGTATGGATCAATGCCCTGGCAGTGGCCTCTGAGACTGTGTGCCTGATCGTGTCTGTGGATGAAACCATCAAGAACCCTGATTGACTGTGGATGCTCCCCCAGCAGCTAGCTGGGGCCGTGGTCACGGCTGCTCCCATTGAGAGGCACCCCACCTATCACATGACTGGCTGGCAGGCTGGCTGCAGGGTGCACTTACTCTCCTTGGTTTGGTTAATTGACTTTACAAGGAAGGGGTAGTCACTGACCCACTCTGTTCTCACTGGAGGCTATTTAAATAAAATTTGAGACTTTGAGGGGGGAAAGTGAAAAAATAGCATATGGGCGATGAGGCTATAGAGAAAAGGGAACGTTTTACGCTGCTGGTGAAAATGTAAAATAGTTTAGCCACTGCAGAAAGCAGTTCAGGGGTTTCTCAAAGAACTTAGAACTGCCATTTGACCCAGCAGTTTCACTACTGGGCATATACCGAAAGGAAAAGAAATCATTCTAGCGAAAAGACACATGCTTACATGTTCATTGCAGCACTATTCACAATAGCAGACGCAGAATCAACTTAGTTGCCCATCAATTGTGGATTGGGTAAAGGAAATGTGGCACATACACACCATGGAATACTATGCAGCCATAGAAAAGAACAAAACTGTGTCCTTTGTATCAACATGGATGCAGCTGAAGGCCATTATCCTAAGTGAATTAATATAGGAACAGAAAACCAAGTACCACATGTTCTCATACTTAAGTGGGAGCTGAGCTTTGGGTACACTGGGGACTATGAGAGGGGGAGAGAGGGGAGGACTGAAAAACTGCCATTGAGTACTGTGCTGCTGCTCACTACTTGGGATCATTCACATCACAAACCTCAGTGTCACACAATATATCCATGTAACAAACTGCACATGTACTCCCTGAATCTAAAATGTTAAAGTTATAAAAAAGAGAAAACCACAATTGCATTAATATGTTTCTCTTGTAATCCTTTTTTAAATATAACTAGAATTTTCTGTTACTGCATAGCTTTTTTCCTAGTTTGAAAAATAAAATAATAATAACAATAATAGGCTGGGCACAGTGGCTCACGTTTGTAATCCCAGCACTTTTGGAGGCCGAGGCGGGTAGATCACGAGGTCAGGAGATAGAGACCATCCTGGCTAACAGGGTGAAACCCCATTTCTACTAAAAAAAAAAAATACAAAAAATTAGCCGGGCGCAGTGGCGGGCGCCTGTAGTCCCAGCTACTCAGGAAGCTGTGGCAAGAGAATGGCATGAACCTGGGAGGCGGAGCTTGCAGTGAACTGAGTGAGATTGTGCCACTGTACTCCAGCCTGGGTGACAGAGTAAAACTCTGTCTCAAAAAAATAATAATAATAATAATAAAGAGGTCAGGCACAGAGGCTCATGCCTGCAATCCTAGTAATTTGGGAGGCTGAGGCAGGGGCTCACTTGAGCCCAGGTGTTTGAGACCAGCTTGGGCAACATAGTAAAATGCCCACCTCTATAAAAAAAATCTAAAAATTAGCTGGGTGGGATGGCTCACACCTGTGGACCCAGCAGTATGGGAGGCTGAGGCAGGAGGATCGTTTCGGCCCAGGTGTTCAAGGCTGCAGTGAGCTGCGTTCACACCTCTGTACTCCAGCCTGGACAACAGAGAAAGACTGTCTCAAAACAAACAAACAAAAAAACAACAAAAAAAAAACCCCAGCAAAAACCCCACAAAAAAGCCCCCCCAAATCTATTGCAACATCAGTCAAAATTTTAGTTCTACTTATTAGATACAATTTTATTCTTATAGCAAGTATTTCAAAATTGTTATCTGTTTTTTTAAATATGTAAAATATCTTCTTGTTGAAGCAACAGGTGCTTTGAATCGTTACCTTTATGTTTGTTGAAACTATGAAGAAGAAATTAGGAAGACATTAGGTTTAAAATGGAAGACAGATTACGTACATTATATTCTTGTAAAACTATGAAAATAAAAATAAAAGAACAAAACTCAATAAAAGCTGCCTATTTAATTCAGTTTCATGATTAGTGAAAGAAGGGATAGTCTGAAAACAGAGTTGCAAATAAGCTTATAATTTGTAAAGATCTGATAAAAATTATCAGAAAGTAAGAATTTACAACCATATCCTCACTGAGAATGGAGGAGAAAAAGAAAGATTTCCATATTACGTTTATTTAGAAACATGTTTGGTGTGTCTAGTTTAAAGTAAAATAGAAAAAAAAAAGTAACACACACAATTTTTTTTTTTTTTGCATTCAATGTTAAAGTGTTTATCAGAAAAGAACTACTTGTGGCTGGGCTCAGTGGCTCATGCTATAATCCCAGCACTTTGAGAGGCCAAGGAGGGCAGATCACCTGAGTTCCGTAGTTTGAGACCAGCCTGGCCAAAATGGTGAAACCCTGTCTCGACTAAAAATACAAAAATTAGCCGGGCGTTGTGGCACATGCCTGTAATCCCAGCTACTCAGGAGGCTGAGGCAGGGGAATTGCTTGAGTCTGGGAAATCGAGGTTGCAGTGAGCGGAGATTGCGCCACTACACTCCAGCCTGGAAGCTGAGTGAGACTCTGCAAAAAATAAAATAAAATAAAATAAAGAATTACTTGCATTGTGCTCACATAATTTAAGCAGTCAGTTCTGCTATACCAGCTTGTTTGAAAACCATACTTTATTCCAATGCAAATGATGTATTAGGGATGAATGTCAGTGTAATGTGAATGCACATTTGCTTATGAGTGACTTAGTCTGTGAGAAATGGTGAATAGAGAAAACTGCATTCACCCAGCTGACCCAAGCTATGTAGGAATACACAATACCTGCTGGCAGGCACCCCAGCCAGCTTCCAGATGCCTTAGTTAATCGTGTGTGTCACTCTCATCCATGTCTGGTTATACTACCTCCCAAATGGTTTCCAACAACCCTTCTTCCTCCACTGCATACTAATCCACAAGCTGCAACTCTTCCAACTCCCTTGGATCCATGCCCTCTCCTCTGTTTAATTTCCCCACTTTCCTCTTAATTCCATTTTTTCCTCTCTGTTCTTTGCTTATCTCTCTTTTCTCCCTCACTTTTCTTCTCTCCCTCTCACACATAGAGGAGGGGGTGTTGGAACCAGGTGAGCTGGTGGTAGAATCACAGCTCCACAATCTCACCAGCAATGGCTCACTGCAGCTTCAAATTCCTGGGCTCCAGTGATCTTCCTTCTTAGGCCTCCCCAAGTGTTGGGATTATAGATGTGAGCCACTGTGCCCAGCTCTATCTTTTAAAAAATATGCTCTGAATTTTTTTTTTTTTTTTTGAGACAGAGTCTCGCTCTGTCACCCAGGCTGGAGTGCAGTGGCGCGATCTCCGCTCACTGCAAGCTCCGCCTCCCAGGTTCAGGCCATTCTCCTGCCTCAGCCTCCCGAGTAGCTGGGACTACAGGCGCCCGCTACCACGCCCGGCTAATTTTTTCTACTTTTTAGTAGAGATGGGGTTTCACCGTGTTAGCCAGGATGGTCTCGTGATCCGCCCGCCTCAGCCTCCCAAAGTGCTGGGATTACAGGCGTGAGCCACTGCACCCGGTCTGAAAAATTTTTTGAGTGTTGTGCCTCTAACCTTGTTTTCCCGCAAATTTTGTGGTTTTTATGGTACTATTTTGTACAGTGCTGGGAATGTTTTGGAACACATATGTCACATTACAGCAAAATTGACAGTGCTTGAATCTTTATTGCACAGATTATCTTCATAACTTCAGAGGTTATGAAGATAATCATGAAGGACTAAAACCCTTTGCTTCACATTTCCTTCATCAAGCCCATGAGAGGAACAATTTATGGAGCCTCTTCTAGCACCAGACACTTTATAACTCTCACTTTATCTTGTCAGCCATTCAGTGAGGGGTAGCCTACTTCTCTCTGTAAGTCACGATGGAACACGGAGGCCGAGAGATGGTGCAGCACATTAAATTTAATTTAAAGGTCACGCATTAAATTGGTTCAGCAAAGGAGTAAACCCGTCTGTCAGCACCATCTAGTCTTGGAAGGGGCTTTGTAACTCCACTTGACTGAGGGAACACAGAGCAGTGGGAGCCAAGGCTGTCAGCGATCGAGGACCACAGGTGAACAACTCCGCGCCGCCGCCCTGGTATCACCTCCAGGTGGATCTTCCGCCTTCAGGAAGGAGAAAAAAGAATGCAGAACCCTGGTCAGATCAGTTCAGGACTGACCCCGCCATGATCTGTCAGGACTCAGATCCCACCTCTCTCTCAGGGAGAGATCAGCTGCTATTGTTCCCATCCTGCCTGTCTGTCATATAGTTTATGATTGTTCACTTTCCCCTTACTTCATCATTAGTTAGACCCAGACACCAGCAGAGATTTTAGGGGTTCAGAACCGAGGAAGACAAAGTATCAGCGGGAACACAGTGGGAAAGCCCACAGTGGGGGCAAGAGTCTTCCAGCTGTGGGCAAGGGTATCCCTGTGGCAGGTCCAGAGCACTGAGGGTGGGGCTTGGCATGAAGCCATTTGCCAGGATTCCTGTGTCCGGGTGAACCAGAAACCCAGGTGTCCAAGGAATCCCACCTTCTAGTCCTTGCTGTCTTCACGGAGTGTCTAGGGTTCACCTTCGGCCTTCCCTTCTGCTCACAATCCCCTCTCCCACTGTCTGTGTGGCCCTGCCTCCAGCCTGCTTTGTTGGAGCCCAGGCAGCCTTCTTAATTATTTCCTCTTAGGAATTAAACCTAGAGACCCCTCAACCTTTGGCATGTGATATGCTTTCCCATGGTCAGATCATCAAGCTGCTGCCCCATCCAACATGTGTCTTGCTCACCCTCTGTGTTTCTGTCCATCAGACCACGCTCCCCTGGAGAGTGACCCTGGTTTAAATCAAGCCTGACTTTGCCAAACCACTGTGGATGCATTAATTTGGAAAGGTCCCTGTTAATATCAGGGCCCACTTGCAAAGCAGAGACAGTCCCCGAGACTCATTCAGTCTTTGCCTTTCTCCTGTTGGCAGGGACAGAGAGGGCTCAACTTGACCCAGAGCTAAGCCTCTGAGGTCGTCAATGCCCAGGCGAGAAGTGAAATTTACCTCATCTTATTTCTATGGTGAGATTTGGCAGGGGTCTTGGGGAGACTTAGCAATCTGGTTTCTCCCTGTCCTCATACCAGGAAAAGCCCTGCCCCTAATCCAGAGGCCAGTTGGCCCCATCTCATACTTTGCTTTGCTCACAGTATACCTGATGCCCTCCCTCCTGACCTGTGATTGGGATTGAGCTGAAGATAGTCACTGAGGTGATTCAAGGATTAGCACTTGGTACAGGTAGGATGGTGGAGATGTGGTTGGGGACACGGATGGTTGAGGTGAAATGGAACAGAAGAGTGCAGGTTCTTGTCCCAGCTCCATACTCAGGAGATGACCCTTACTTCGGCTGCCACTCAAGTCCTCACATGTCCTGAGCTTCTACTATATAGCAGCCACAATAGATTCTCAGGTTACAAAAGTAATGTCCTCAAGTGAGTTCATCAGTTTACTGACATACACCCAATCATAAAACAATGTGATAACTTTTCTGTGGTCAGAATTTCTGAGCTATGAGTGGGGGTAGTTAATTCTATCCAGGAAGATTGGTGACTTCTTAGAGGAGTGACAGTTAAATTGGACTTGGACAGCTGTCTGGAATTCAGTCAGGTAGGAAAGAAAATTCCAGGCAGAGAGATGAGCATGAACAAAAAATTTGGCCGTAATGATGCACGGTGATTTAGAGATCAGAAAGTTCAGTGTGGATGCCTCTAAACATTCTCTTATCTGTGTCTGACAGATTTTGATATTTTGTGTTATCATTTTCATTCATTTCAAAATATTTTCTAGTTTTCCTTGTACTTTTTTATTTGATATATAGTTATTTGGAAGCATATTATTTGATATCCAAACATTTGAGGATTTTTCCAGATACCTTCCTGCTATTGATTTCTAGTTTATTTCCATTGTACTCAGACAAGATGCTTTGCATGATTTCAACCCTTTACATACGCTGAGATTTATTTATTTGTTTGTTTACTTTATTTATTTAGATGGAATCTCACTCTGTCATCTAGGCTGGAGTGCAATGGTGCAATATTGGCTCACTGCAAACTCCGCCTCCCGAGTTCAAGTGATTTTCCTGTCTTAGCCTCCCTAGTAGCTGGGATTACAGGCCCATGCCACCACGCCAGGCTAATTTTTGTATTTTTAGTAGAGACAGGGTTTCGCCATGTTGGCCAGGCTGGTCTTGAACTCCTGACCTCAAATGATCAGCCCATCTTGGCCTCTCAAAGTGCTGGGATTACAGGTGTGAGCTATCACACCCAGCTGAGATTTATTTTATGATCCAAAAATGGTCCTTCTTGGTGAATATCCCTGTGTATTTGAAAAGACACTCCCTGTCAACCCCTTTGCTCTGACATTTAGCTTTGATCGGCTTTTTCTCTCTTTTGTCACATCAGCAGAAACAATGCCAAGAAACGCCAGAGACAACAAAATAGGAATGTGTCATGGGCACACAAAGCTCTTTTTCCCTGGGTGCTGCTCCTCCCTGTGACAGAGAAATCCATGCAACACGGTGGGGAGGCTGTCCCCAAAGGGTGGCAGATATACTTTTTTCCCCTTGAATTCCAACACACCCTTTCCCAGGCCCGCTCTGCCTCCCACTTCTGTTCAGCTCAACTGTGGCACTGACCTCCGCTGGTGCTTGAGCTGTACCTGCTCCTGCCCAGAGAGGAAGCCCTTCAGCAGCAGACTCAGTTGCCAGGATGAGGCTGGGAGTCAGGAACCCCTAGGTGTCCATGGAGGTCCCACCTCCTTTAAATCCCCACTGTTCAGACGCAGCTTCTAAAACTGTTCTTCTGCCTCCCTTCCTACTCACCAATCCCCTTCACTACTGTCAATGCACTGAAGTCCCAGCCTGCTTAGTTGGGACGGTTAAGTCCTTCTCAGTCACCTTCCACCAAGGGTTAAGGTGGGACCCCTTTGACTGCAGCTCTGTGGGTGGGACCCCTTCCCATCTGAGCATATTCACTCCCTGGGTTCCTGCTGCCATCATACCACCCACCACACGGGCCCCTTCTGGACCAGTGGCCCTTAACTGACTCAAGCCATATCTTGCCAAGCCTGTTGCAACACTGATCTTGGCAAACTCACTTTTCATGTCAGGGCCCCTGCAAAGCACAGATCTGAGTCATGGTATTCGTTTAAGCAATGACAAGGGTAGAATCATTTCTTACATTAGAAACATTTATCCTCAGTGAATCATAGATGGAGTAGCCTATTTTTCTCCTTAGAGGGAACCTTAACTTTGAACTCCACAGAGAGAGCCCCAGGAACTGTGACTTGAACCAAAGAGCTCTACTTAACTTTTCCAAATTGCTACACTTGAAAATGTTGAGGTCTGCCTGGGTCGATCTGGAGAGGACACTATGAGGACAAGGATAGCAATGGAAGAAAGAAATGAATTCTTCATGTCAGAGCAGTGGCGGAGAAACAGGACCAAAGAGCAGAAGATGTCTGGCAATGTGTCTGGCATATAATAGTTCTCTCAGCCAGGTGTGATGGCTCACCCCTGTAATCCCAGCACTTTGGGAGACCTAAGTGGGCGGATCACCTGAGGTCGGGAGTTCAAGACCAGCCTGACCAACATGGAGAAACCCCATCTCTACTAAAAATGTAGGATATAGTTCAGCAATGTAATGTTTAGAGGGTGGTGAAAGGATTTCTTATACCACAACCTTGTGTATTATCCGGAAGTAAATGCTGCAGCCACAAGCACCACCAGTGAATTTTCTCAGGGCAAATGGGAAAAGGGGATGGAACCTTGCTGAGATAAATCATGCAAAACGCAGACAGCAAACAAACTTTCCATCAAAATGCTGGGGGAACTCCTGGGCCAGATGGCAAGGAGAAAACACCCCAGTCAGGTGTTCCAGATCTTAGACCTTGCCCCTTCTCAGGAAGAGATGTGTGCTTCGTCCCTCCTCTCACTGCAGGTTTGTGCTGCCAGCCCTGCTGTGTAGTGTGGGGGCTCAAGACTAAGGCAGTGCACCATTTCTGTGGAGAGAGATGGATCAGGGAGTGGGGGCTTGGGTGAGACCCATGGCTCACCTCTCTCGAGTCCTTACCAGACTAAGACATCCTCAACGGCCAGAGACCAGCCTGCCACTCACCTTTTTGCCACCTGATATAGATGATGAGAAAAATTCCCATTAAAACTAACAAGATGAATGCCCCCAGGATGATCCATGTATCTGGCAGGCTAGACTAAGACCCGTGGATATCTGAAGCATTTACTGGTGACACTAAAAAAGAAAAAAAAAGCACAAGCCCTGTGACACCTAAAAATATGCTTTCCTCAGCCCCTGCTTTCCCCAGGAACACATGGTGCCCCACATAATCACTGGCTCATGTGACAGCCACTCAACCAGACCCTGGGCCATGAAGATGAATGGGGTTGTGCTGCCTTGTCCTTATGGAGCTCAAATTTCTACTGAGAGAGGTAGCAAATATCCATCTGATTACCACACAATTTCACATGATTACTGTGGTTAGAACTGTTTGGAGGATGACACAATGGGTGGTACTTAATTCTGTGTCAGGAAGGTGGGGAAGACTTCCTAAGAAGTGGCATTAGAGCTGGTGGAAGGGTAATTATAATAGAGGAAGAGAAGGCCTGGATGTTTGCAATGACACAGATAGACTTGGGACCATTTAGTGGTGGGTCATTGGTGACTGGATCATTGGTTAATGGGAAGGGGTTTCTACACTGAGGAAGAAACAGTGGAAAATGGGATGGGAAAGGGAGGATGGTGGGAAATCCTTATGGCCGTCACCGACTCTCCAGACAGGAAGCCCATGGAGAAGTCAATCAAATTTTCTATTGCACACACACGCTGACACCCACACAGGGAAGGCTTTTGACCTTTAAAGGGAGCTGCCACATTCTCCCGCCCGGCTCAGTTACCTGTCGGTTCTGGCATCACCTCCCAGTGCTCTGAGAATTCCCTGAGCCAGTGATTGCAGTCTCCCACTGAGAGCTTCCTGAAATATTTTTCCAGCCCTCTGTCTTTCTTCCATGTCTCCTTGATCTTACTGGCTTCATGATTAATTACTGTCCAGGTCATTTTCATCGCGTCTAAGATGAGGGATTTCTCTCCGTTGATGGCGAACTGCCAGGACGCACCAGTGCATCGTTCTGCTTTACGTTGACAAAACATCTCGACCTGCAGAGTGGAAGGACCTGCAATCCAGACACAAAGCCATCATCTTCCACTCTTGAGAGGTCCATCATCTTCCAATAGGTCAAGTGTTTCTCTGCACATTTAGGGGCCTGTATTCTTTCTGTCTGGACTTGCCCTTTCCTGCCCATTGGGTCCCCTGTGCCTCTATGGTTGGGCCAATGATCAATACACAAATACTCCTAAAGCCCCTCCCCACCTGTGCTCTTCCCTCCCCTCTCTTGCTGCCTGCCTCTGTTTCCCCACCCCATTCCACACTTACCACTGGTCTTTATCTGGGGTTTGATGTCAAGAAGGAGCATCCTGAGGTCTCGGCCCACTTCTCCCAGCGTTTGGGTCAATTCTCCCCATGTGCTGGTGGCATTTACCTTCTTCCCCAGGAGGCCCAGAGGCTTGACCATGTTGCTGTCACTGTCATACTGAAGGAAAAGATTTTTATTCATGAAGACCTGCGCTTCACACCAGGGCTGTCCAGGTCTAGACCATGATTTTATAGTGAAGCTGAAGCAAAGAGAGTGAGCACCTGTGAGAGAAACACACAGGTGAGGTCCAGGACAGGGGAAGAGGCCCATTAGAACCCGCCCTTCTGTGACCCAAATCTCCCTGGACCAGGCCAGGCTGGCAGAGGGGGCAGCTCCATCCCAGAGTCCCTCGACCTTCTGGATGCCTGCTCCCATCTCCTCCTGACTGTCTGGGGTGAGATGCTTGATGGTACCGGGGACCCTTGGGGTGCACTTAGTGTTAACAGAGTTAACAGGAGGATTCATGTCACAAATACTTTTAGCAACATCTACGAAGTTCTGAGGTACAAAACAGACAAACCGGCCGGGCGCGGTGGCTCAAGCCTGTAATCCCAGCACTTTGGGAGGCCGAGACGGGCGGATCACAAGGTCCGGAGATCGAGACCATCCTGGCTAACACGGTGAAACCCCATCTCTACTAAAAAATACAAAAAACTAGCTGGGCGAGGTGGCGGACGCCTGTAGTCCCAGCTACTCGGGAGGCTGAGGCAGGAGAATGGCGTAAACCCGGGAAGCGGAGCTTGCAGTGAGCTGAGATCCGGCCACTGCACTCCAGCCTGGGCGACAGAGCCAGACTCCGTCTCAAAAAAAAAAAAAAAAAAAAAAAAAAAAACAGACAAACCTCTGTGTGACCTCCTGAGACTTAAAATCTAGCTGAACACACAGGACATTCCATAGAAAGGAAAAAGAGGCATTTATCACGGGACACACGCTGAATTCCTCGGGGATCCTGTATGTTTAGGAAAGTGTCCTGGAGTAGAAGGCGGGAGGTAGCATTGTAGAGCTGCCCCCTGTGAGCCCGTGCCTGGCCTAAGGCCTCCGGCTGGGGTCTCCCATGAGCTGGGGTAACATCCCAGGCATCCTCTCCCTCACCTTATCCTTAAGAGCAGGTACCTGCTTGCCTGAAGCCTGCATGAGACCCCAGTCGCCTATCCCCCACCTTTCTCCCTCCTCCTCGTTGCCCTCAGCCAGGTCTTGAGAGCTCAGGACACTCACCAACCATGATCTCCAAGGCTATTAGTAGCAGCAGTAGAAGGGAAAGAAGGTGCACCGGGCTACAAGTCAGGGACATTCTTTGCATACTGTGGAGAGTAACAGGCAGGAAACTGGGCGTGGACACATTCACCCTCACTGGTATGGTGAAGAAATGTCCAACAGCGTGGGTGTGGGCACTGCCCAAATTCTTTACCCTGGAACAACTGAGGGCAGGCCTGTAGAGACCCAATTAAAGAACAATTCTGTGAAGGGAGTGTTTTCAAGTATTCAGAATATAATTATTTATTGAAAAATAAAAGAAGACATTTAAAAACAAAATTAACTTTGAATAAACACTCTCTCCTCTCCTGTCCCCATGGCCCCTGCAAAAAAAAAACCCCTCTGGTGTGAGCAGGATGGTTGCAGGTTATGTGAGCTCCTTCTCCTTTCCTCCAATTTCCTCTTCCTCTCTCCTCCCTGCCTCTTTTGCTGTTCCCTTTCTTCCTGGCACCCCCTCCCCATTCCTGTATTTTCTCCCATCTCCATTCTCCCCTCTCACTATCCCTAACCCATTCAAACTCTTTTCTATTAAATGGTTGAGATTTTCTCTCACCAAGCACACCCAAATATTAATTAAACTAGCTGCGAACAGGCAGCAAGCAGTCTACCATGACAGATGGGTTTTGTGTGTGTGTGTAAGTGTGTATGTGTGTGTGTGTGTGTGTAATTGTAATAAAACATATTGAGTCACTCAATAAACACAGAGTGTCTACTACATGTATCAGGCAATATTGTAGATGCTCATTAACAAAACTGAAATGGCCAGGCCCTCAGAGTGGCTCATGCCTATAATCCCAGCACTTTGGGAGGATGAGGCAGGAGGATCACTTGAGGCCGGGAGTTCAAGACCAGCCTGGGCAACATAGTAAGACTCCATCTCTACAAAAACAAATTTTTTAAAATTATACTTTAAGTTTTAGGTTACATGTGCAGAATGTGTAGTTTTGTTATATAGGTATATACGTGCCCTGGTGGTTTGCTGCACCCATCAACCCATCACCTACATTAGGTATTTCTCTTAATGTTATCCCTCTCCTAGTCCCCCACCCCCCGACAGGCCCTGGAGTGTGATGTTCCCCTCCCTATGTCCATGTGTTCTCATTGGTCAACTCCCACCTATGAGTGAGAACATGCGGTGTTTGGTTTTCTGATTTTGTGATAGCTTGCTGAGAATGATGGTTTCCAGCTTCATCCATGTCCCTGCAAAGGACATGAACTCGTCCCTTTTTATGGCTGCATAGTATTCCATGGTGTATATGTGCCACATTTTCTTAATCCAATCTGTCATTGATGGATAAGTTTTGCTATTGTGAATAGTGCCGCAATAAACATATGTGTGCATGTGTCTTTATAGCAGCATGATTTATAATCCTTTGGGTATATATCCAGTAATGGGATCGCTGGGTCAAATGGTATTTCTAGTTCTAGATCCTTGAGGAATTGCCACACTGTCTTCCACAATGGTTGAACTAATCTACACTCCCACCAACAGTGTAAAAGCGTTTCTATTTTTCCACAACCTCTCCACCACCTGTTGTTTCCTGACTTTTTAATGAACACCATTCTAACTGGAGCGAGATGGTATCTCATTGTGGTTTTGATTTGCATTTCTCTAATGACCAGTGATGATGAGCATTTTTTCATATGTCCATTGGCTGCATAAATGTCTTCTTTTGGGAAGGGTCTGTTCATATACTTTGCCCATTGTTTGACGGGGTTATTTGTTTTTTTCTTGTAAATTTGTTTAAGTTCTTTGTAGATTCTGGATATTAGCCCTTTGTCAGATGGATAGATTGCAAAAATCTTCTCCCATTCTGTAGGTTGTCTGTTCACTCTTATGGTAGTTTCTTTTGCTGTGCAAAAGCTCTTTAGTTTAATTAGATCCCATTTGTTAATTTTGGCCTTTGTTGCCAGTGCTTTTGGTGTTTTAGAAAAGAAGTCTTTGCCCATGCCTATGTCCTGAATGGTATTTTCATGCTGTTTTTTTTTTTTTTTTAGCTCTATCAGGTCACTTATGTTCCTCTCTACATTGGTTATTCTAGTTAGCAATTCGACTAACTTTTTTTCAAGGTTCTTATCTTCCTAGCATTGGGTTAGAACATGCTTCTTTAGCTCAGAGTAGTTTGTTATTACTCACCTTCTGAAGCCTACTTCTGTCAGTTCATGAAACTCATTCTCTGTCCAGTTTTGTTCCGTTGTTGGTGAGGAGTTGTGATCATTTGGAGGAGGAGAGGAGTTCTTGTTTTTGAAATTTTCAACCTTTTCGTGCTGTTTTTTTCCCCATCTTTGTGGATTTATCTACCTTTGGTCTTTGGTGTTGGTGACCTTCAGATGGAGTCTTTGAGAGGATGTGCTAATCCTTTCTATTTGTTTCTTTTCCTTCTAACAGTCAGGCCCCTCTGCTGCCAGTCTGCTGGAGTTTGCTGGCGGTCCACTCCCGACTCTGTTTGCCTGGGTATCACCAGCGGAGGCAGCAGAGCAGCAAAGATTGCTGCCTGTTCCTTCCTCTGGAAGCTTCGACCCAGAGGGGCACCTGCCAGATGTCAGCCAGAGCTCTCCTGTATAAGGTGTCTGTCGGCCCCTACTGGGAGGTGTCTCCCAGTCAGTGTATGTGGGAGTCAGGGACACACTTGAGGAGGCAGTCTGACCCTTAGCAGAGCTCGAATGCTGTGCTGGGAGGTCTGCTGCTCTCTTCAGAGCCACCAGGCGGGGACATTTAAGTCTGCTATAAGCCCCTGATTGGGGCTGCTGCCTTCTTTACAGAGATACTCTGACCAGAGAGGAGAAAGCTGGCAGTCTGGCCACAGTAGCCTTGCTGAGCTGCAGTGGGCTCCACCCAGTTCCAACTTCCCAGCAGTTTTGTTTACACTGTGACCTTAAAACCATTTACTAAAGCCTTAGCAATGGCAGAGGCCCTGCCAGATGAATCTTATAATAGACTCCAGCAGTCCTACCGTGGCCAAGACCTCAAGGAAAACCAAGTCTATCATTGGGAAAAGTCTTGGGGCTCTAAGTTTCTAATTCTGAGAATTTGTCTTAGAACAAAATTTTGTGTCATTTTCAAATTTCTCAAGCACAAGGTTTCCTCATAAAACTTAGTATCTGTAGCCCCTCTTTCCACCTCACTTTTACAGCTGTCCCATTTCATCATCGGACCCCGCTAACTTAGCCAGTTCAGGCTGCTACAACAGAATACGTGGCTAAAACACCAAGCATTTATTTCTCACCGTCCTGGAGGCTGGGAAGTCCAAGATCAAGGTGTCGGCAGGTTGGGTATCTGGCGACGGTCCTCTCTTCCTCACCAGATGGCTGTCTTCCTGTTGTATCCTCACACAGTGGAGAGCAGAGAGTGACAGCAAGCTCTCTCCTGTCACTTCTTTATCCCACAGGGCTCCATTCACATGACTTATGACTTCCTAAACAGCATCCCCTGGAGAATTAGGATTTCTGCATATGAATTTGGAGGGCAGGCAAACATGCGGCGTGTAACACCACCCATATCCATTCCACATCTAGGTTCCCTCTGTGTGCTGGGCAGTATGCCAGTTAATTCAAGCACATGTCAGACTCAGAGGGCGACATCCTGTGACTCAGATGCTGGGGCTCTGGTGATGCCTGGTAAGTGGGTCTGTACCACTGTCCTTTCTTAACTAGATGGAACAGACTTCAAAGAAAGTAACCATGGACTATGGGCAGGGCTCTCTCTGGAGCTGGGCGGATAAGGGGTTGTCTGCTCAGAGGACAGTGGGTCAAGGGTTTGAAGGGGCCCAGGGATGCACATTTTTTACATGTCCCCTACCTGGTTCTCTGGCTGCTAAGTTTAAAGCACCCCAATTTTGAGGGTGCACTTCCACCTCTTGGTCTGGAGAAGGGGTCTCAAATCTGTCCTGAGTGGAGCCTGTTCTGTACACACCCAGGCCCTGAGAGTGCAGGGAGGGGGACTCACTGCTACCACCCTACCAACGCTGCTGCTGTGGGGACACCAGCGGGGGTGGGCCAAGAACAGTGTGTGTGTATGTGTGTGTGTGTTTGTGCGTGCGTGCATGGGTGCATGTGTGTGTGTGTGTGTGCATACGTATGTGTGATATGACCACTGAGTAGCTCCTTAGCAGGGCCAATATTTTCTGCTAGTCTGATGACTCCCAGGAGGGAGCACAGCAGGCCTGTACTTGGGTCCTGACATTTGGGATGCCGACCTAACACTGAAGAAAAAGAAAGAGCTGCAGACAGGCTGGGAAAAATATGCGGAAAGTGGAAAGGGGCCCTTCTACCTTTGTTGCCCTCTGTGGTCCTGAATCCCAGCTTGGCGTGAGCCAACATGGAGATGGGAAGGAATAGCCATATTCCAACTGCAAAATGTCAGCTTCAGGCAGCAGTTTCAAAACTGAAATTATGGTTACATATGAAGTAGATTTTTGTTTGCTTTGTTTTTTGAGACCAGGTCTTGCTCTGTCACCCAGGTGGAGTGCAGTGGCATGAGCAGGGCTCACTGCAGCCTTGAACTCCCAGGCTCAATCAGTCCTCCCACTTCAGCCTCCAGAATAGCTGGGACTACAGGCGTGAGCCCCCACACCCAGCTAATTTTTACATTTTGGTATAGAGACGGGGTCTCATCATGTTGCCCAGGCTGATCTCGAAATCTGGGCTTAAGCAATCCTCCCCACAAAGCCTCCCAAAATGTTGGGATTACAAGAGTGAGCCACCACACCCTGCTGAAGTGGAGTTTAATTGAAGTAAGAAGCAGATGATAAGGAAAGTGGAACTAATAATTTCATGTAGTCCCTGGAAGCCCATTGCTATAAAGAACTTTCAGCCTGAAGTCCAAAGAGAGATGAAAATTTTAAAATGAATTGGACTGCATTTTTCAATCCCTGAATATGAGTCACAGGCTTTTTGTGGCAGTGTGCCTTGGGCTTCTAACCATCCTCTCCCTGCCTAGCTGCCTTGAGATCTCGGCCAATGGTTTCAACATCCAGGCTGGGAATGCCAAGACCCGGCAGAGCGAGGCTGTGGAAGCCTTGGCATAAGTGGAGGGGAGGATCTGAGGGAGAATGGGACAAGAGAAGTCGGAAGGAAGATGTTATGGCAGGGGAACAAGAAGAAATCCCTTCCCCCCAGATTGGAGAGAGGGACGATTGGGACTCCAGACTGGTGGGAGGCATGGATCCCTGAGTGCTTGGCTTGGAGGCAGAGGACCTGCAGAGCCACCCCTGTCCTCCCTGCC
Organism: Colobus angolensis palliatus; assembly: GCF_000951035.1. Taxonomy (NCBI): domain Eukaryota; kingdom Metazoa; phylum Chordata; class Mammalia; order Primates; family Cercopithecidae; genus Colobus; species Colobus angolensis. The sequence continues at coordinate 345,776 of NW_012115855.1, read as the reverse complement.
TTATCCAGTGTCCCCGCCCCCACACCCCCAGCAGCTCCCCCCAATGCCACTTTTACTTCATTGCTCCTGGTTCTCTCACCACTCGAGCCCCTGCTTTCCTCCTTCACTCCCAAACACACACACGTTCCCTCTGCACTGGTGTTTGGAACACCGACCACCCTCCACCCCACTACCTTGTTCTAGCAAGAGACGTTTGTCCTTCTGCCGTCTCTAGGATGGAGAGGCCTGAGGTGACTGCTTTATTCCTCAGAGTCTCTGGGCAAACTCTCTGAGGAGCAGAAACCAGTCCAGTCCTCCTGGGCGGGGAGAGGCCGGTCTAGCAGAACACCCATCCAGCATGCAAACCCGGTGGGGCTACCTGTCAACTGTCACGTGTGAGTGATTCTAGGACAGAGCTCCTTGTCAGGAACTGGATCCAGTTCATTACTGGATTCATCATCAGTAAACGGACCAAGACCAGGCTCAAGTCCCAGCCACGAAATTCTAGAAAGGATTTAATGTAATTTTAGCGGTTGTTGGACACCAGCATGTAATGGCACACACATGTTTTCTTTAATATGTAGGTGGGGAGGTCCTGCCTTTTTTCAGGGTTTAGGGCTCTGCAGGCCGTGGCCTGGCTGTGACAGTGGCCCTACCTTGTGTCTGGTGGGTGCTGGTGCCCTCTGTTGCCTGGTTTCTGTGCGAACACTGCATTATGGTCCTGCTCTCTCAAGGCCTGGAGCTCCTGCCCGCTGAGCTCCTGTTCCCACTGTGCGTCGCTCAACCTCGCTGTTTTCTTCTTGCAACTCCATTCCCTCCGCAACTGGAAGACCAGCTCTTCTCCTGAGTCTTCCTTAAAAGACACCCTTCCCACTTCCTTACAAAGCCCCCACCAAAGTGACACCAGCTACTTGTGAATGTAGCCAACTTTACTGAAGGTTTAGAGGTTGTGTGGTAAGGCTGTGAAGAATTAAACAAAGAAATTACCTATTAGCTGGACCTCTTTCTTATCTCTTCTTTGGACTAGAAATAAAATATCTATGATTTGACCACACTGTCATCTAGTACTCAACCCTGGTTCTAGGCCACTGTCCTCCTGGCCAGGGTGATTGTAGTCCTGCCCTCCTTGGTTCTCCATGCCTGTCCCCACCTCCCAAATGGCTACAGAGCAGCCAGAGTGATCCTTCAGAACCTCACCACTCATACCCTTCCTCTGCTCCAAACCCCCCAAAAGTGCCCCTTTTCTCTCAGTAAAACCAAAGTCACTATAGATGCCTAGAGAACCCTGCACAGTCTGGTCCACTGTCCTCTATGCCCCCTCGCTTGCTCAGTTCCGACCTCCACCCTTAGCCTCCTTGCTGGTCTTCAGAGCCCTGCAGATGTCCCCATGCCTTGGGACTTTGCGTTGCCCTCCCCTCAGCGTGGACTGCCCTTCAGGCATCTGCCCGGCTCACTCCCACTCCTGCTCCCACGTGGCACACCCTTCCACGCCTGGTTCTCCCTGCCCCTCCCATTTGGAATCCTCGTATTCATTTCTTTCTTTCTTTCTTTTTAAAAATTGTGGTATAATTCATGTAACGTGATTTTTCATCTTAACCATTGTTAAATGTAAAGTCCCCTATTTTATAATGCGAGACCTCTGCCTGCCCAGGCCATCCTGGACCTTCTTCACCTGAACTTGTTCCCCTAAAGCAATGACCACTTTAAAACATAACCTTAGTACGCCAGGCCCGGTGGCTCATGCCTGTAGTCCCAGCACTTTGGGAGGCCAGGGCCACTAGATCACCTGAGGTTGAGAGTTTGAGACTAGCCTGGCCAACATGGTGAAAACCCATCTCTACTAAAAATACAAACATTAGCTGGGTGTGGTGGCCAGCACCTATAATCCCACCTACTCGGGATACTGAGGCAGGAGAATCACTTGAACCCAGGAGGCGGAGGTTGCAGTGGGCTGAGATCATGCCATGCCTTTGCAGCCTGGGTAACAGAATGAGACTCTATCCCAATAAATAAACAATCAAACAAACCTTATTAGCTTTTAATTGTGGCTGCAACAAATTACTGCAAACTTAGTGGCTTAAAACAACACACATTCATTCCTTTACCATTCTGGAGCTCAGAAGTCTGAATAGTCTCATGGGGCTAACTTCACTGTGCTGTCAGGGCTGTGTTCCTTCGGGAGGCTCTTGGGGAGAGCCTGTCTCCTCCTCGCCTTTTCCAGCTGCTCCAACTGCCCACATCCATGGCTCAGGGCCCCATTTCC
>NW_012115855.1:340743-343291 GCF_000951035.1 Colobus angolensis palliatus | reverse complement strand
ACACATACCATATAATTTACATGTCTATCCATTTAAAATTTCTGTCTCTTACTAGAATGCCATTTCTATGAAGACACAAACCTCATAGAAAGCACAGAAAACAGCTCCCCGGGGCGAAGGGGCTCAGATGGGCCCCCTGGCTCAGGAAATGAGGAGAGGTGTCAGGGCAGCCTCCTTGGGTCTCCAGCCTTCACAGCTGGGGCCTCCCAGGCAGGTTCTAGCTGTCGCAGCAGCAAAAGAGATGTGGTGGGCAGCATCAGACATTGGCGAGATTCCTGACACAGCTCAGTAGAAAAGAAATTTCCTAAACTGAGCTCACCTCGAGGAAGCTAGAGATATAGACCACCTTACCTAATGGGTATATGAAATACAAATACAAATCCTTTTGCAGGTTGTGCAGGTTACAAGGGGCCCACTTCTGCACCTAGGTCCCCTGCCCTATCCTGCTCTGACTTGCCAGGGTGGGGTGCTCATTGGCCTCCAGACTTCACCCACTTTTCTGGCCACACCCAGTTTCCACCTCCAAGTCACACCTAAGACTACTTCTTCTTTTGCTGTTGTTTTCTCAGCCCAGCAGAAATTCTAACATTCGCCAGGCTTGCCCCTGCTCGGGGCACCGGAGAAGGAGCCTCTGAGGAAAATCTTGGCGCAAGGAGAAGATCTCCCACCTGGATTTCCAGCACCCTCTGCTTTCTGGGAATTCCTGAATTTCTTTGGCTATTGTCACAGGGGCTCTGCCATGCAGTTCCCCTGGCTGAGGTGGCCCCTGGCACCTCAGAGAGCTTTACTCTTCCAGGAAGCCCCTGCCCAGGAAGAAGGTAGCAAATATTTTCTTATTGTTTGTTGCCTACGATGCCTTGGATGTTGTGTTGATTGTGCCATTTTGATCCCAAGAAAGCTGACCCGGCTAAGAGTTAGGAATGCAGGTGGTTTCTGGCAAATATGTAGGGCCTGTGAGGTAGGAAAGTGGAGGAAGCAAGATCACGTAGGTTCTCTGTGAGAGACGCCCCGGGCCCAGCAGGATGGAACATCCCTGGCTGACAAGGGCCATCCTCCCCTGTCCTCATCTCTGCCTGGGCTCCAGCTCCATCCTGCCTGACAGAGGCCATGGAGCGGAGCACTGGGCTGCTGGCCAATGCCCTGGTCTTTGGATAGACCAGTCTCCAGGTGGGGTCACAGTGGGAGAGCAGTGGGCCTGGGAGGTGCACGGTTAGTGCAGGGCAGGGCTCCCTTGAATCTGCAGGTGTGGGGCCACCAGGCTGGACCTAGCTGTATGCTTAGCACAGGAGGTTGCAGTACTGCCTGCCCTCAACCTCCTTTTCCTATTTCTGCTTCTAGAGGGCACTGCGGACTGGGGTCAGGCTGGGGGTCTTGCCATCCCCTCCTGATCTCCTCCACTCCCTGTCCACAGCTCCTGATTTCCCTGCCTGGGCTGCCCCCACCAGAAGTCTCCCGGCCTAAAATCCAGTAGGAACAGGTAGCCTAGCCTGTCCCCAGGGGTTTCTGTAGCACTTGCAGGAGCCAATAAGGCTTCACGTAGGAAGGCGTGAGTCACCCACAGAGGCCTAACAGGTGTTTCTGGAAATGCATCCTGTGGCAGCCAAAGAGGCCAGACTTCTCAGTGTGTTCCCAAACAGAGCCAAGCACAGGGCTCATGGGCTGGAGGAGCCAGATCAGCTGCTCTTTAGTGTGCACTTGACAAGCCTTTGTACCGCAGGGGAGGAAAAATGATTTTCATGAGAAAAACAAACAGAAGTTTATTAATATCTCTATCTATCTATCTATCTATCTATCTATCTATCTATCTATCTATCTATCTATCTATCATCTCTTGTATATACACAGGAAACACCAGGAGAAAACGAGTAATCCTTAAAGTGCTGGCTTAGAACTCCAGCATCTTCAACAGAAAACAGTAAATATCTAGAGAAGTGGCAGATCGTGGGAAGGCCAATCTACAGCATCAGAGAAGCTTGTGGTGCCTCTGCTGCTGTTCCTAGGCTGACAAGAGTCTGAAATTGTCTTTGGTGATCAACATTTGTCCTTTCTGGAAGAGAGGGGAGGATACAATCAAAAGTGGCTCAATAATACATGGAAAACAAATGGAAGAGAAAGACGTTCATTTCATCCAGGTTCTCGAATTCACTGACATTCAGGTGTACATAGTACCCCTTACAGTCCTTTTTGTTTCTGTAAGGTTGGTAGTGATGTTTCTTCTTTCCTTCCTGGTATTAGTCATTTGAGTTTTCTCCCTCCACTGTTTTCCTAGTCATTCAAGTTTAAGGTTTTCCAATTTGGTTGATCTTTTCAAAGAACCAACTTTTGGTTTTATTGAGTTCACCAATGTTTTTCTATTCTTTATTTCATTTATTTACACTCCAATTTTTATTTCCTTCTGTTTGCTTATCTGGGGCTTAGGTCATTTTGCTCTTTGAGTTTCTTAAAGTGAAATGTCAGGTTATTAATTTGAGATAGTCCTTTCTTTATCCTTTCCTTTCTCAGTATACTGGCATTTACAGTGGTAAGTTTTCCTTCAAGCGCTGCTTTA
>NW_012115855.1:330967-332843 GCF_000951035.1 Colobus angolensis palliatus | reverse complement strand
ACTAAAGCTTTCTATGCCACAGCAGCTGTAAAAAGCATTTACTGCTGTTATCTCAGTTAACTGACAGTGCTCTTATCAAGTAAGGATGACTTTAACCCCATTTTACATACAAATACATTGAATTGCCGAGAGGTTAGGGAGCTTCCTCTGGTCACACAGCAGTAAGCGGTAGACCCCACACACACAGCACTGTAGGAGAACCTGCCACATTGTTTCTCTAGACAGTTGGACCTGCTGATGATGTCACCGTCCTTGCAGCCTCTGCCTGATTCTCCCACAGGCATGGGCTCTTCAGCTGGGGCTGAGGGTTTCAGGATTTCCCGTCTTCCTGTTATGCTAAAAGTGTGGGTTAGGGTGTTTCATTCTCCCTTTTGTTGATCTGTATAGTTTTTGAAGATGGATGGAGAGATTTGTATTTGGGCTATTACTGTTGTTGTATCTCAACCCAAAGTCTTCATTCCTGTGTTGAAGGGATTAATTTTTTTCCATCTAGTATTTTGGCTGTTCCATTTTATTTCTGACAATGGATTAGATGATCTAGTCCCCAGGTAGCGAGAAACAGCAACCATCTGCTACCTTTATTATGTCTTCCTTTTGATGGATGTTTGGGTTATTGTTAATTTTTGGTATGACAACAACACTACAATAAACAGCCATCTACCCACATGCTATTTGGAGGCTGTCTGCAAGCCTGGAGCTCACATGACAGTGCCTGTGTACTGTGTAGTGGGATGAGCATGTGGTCAGCTCCACTAGAAATTGTCAATTGTGTGTCAAAGGAGTGATTCCGTTTATCCTCCTGACAGCAATGATAGAGAATCCCCATTATTCCATTTCTTCTCCATTGCTTAATAATGATACATCAAAATGTTCTCTATTGAGATTTCTTGTTCAGGCAGTTAGGAGAGTAAGTGCAGAATTCCATCAGTGAGCAGCAAGAGCACGTAGCATACAGTGTTAGTAACAAGAGCCTGAAGGAGGATCACCAGATGGAAGCAAAGCAGGAGACCATTAGGTTCTGCTAGAGGCCTCTGGATTTGCTTTCCTGTTAGAAACTCCTAGTGCTCAAGAGAAAGAAGCAGAGGTGGCAGTGGCAGCCAACTGGAAGGAGAGATGCTGAACTGGGCCTCACTCTCAGGGGCTTCCTAGGAGCATCCTCAGCCTTGACACAGGAAACAAGTGTGTGTCCAAGTGAATGAGGGAATCCTGGGTCAGTCTTCCCCGGGGCAACTTCTCTCCTGCCACTCCGCATCTCACAGCCGCCCTCACTAAGGGTCATAAGGATCATGTATTTCCCTTCACCACCCACCCTGGGGTGCTGCAGCCTGGACCAACTTCCTTCCTCTTTTATCACATCACAGTCAGGGCCTGCTACAGCCCATGGGAACTCAAGACTAAAGCTGGTAATGAAGGGTCTGCTCTTTCCATCATGGGAAGTTCTAGGGAACCTTGGGGGAACCCATCAGTGTTAGTCAATTTTCACACTGCTGATAAAGACATGCCAGGGACTGGGCAATTTACAAAAGAAAGAGGTTTAATGGACTCAGTTCCACGTGGCTGGGGAGGCCTCACAATCACGGTGCAAGGTGAAAGGCACGTCTCACATGGTGGCAGACAAGAGAAGAGAGCTTGTTCAGGGAAACTCCCCTTTACAAAACCATCAGATTTTGTGAGACTTACTCACTATCACAAGAATAACATGAGAAAGACCCGCCCCCATGATTCAGTTATCTCCCACCGGGTCCCTCCCAGCGCATGTGGGAATTGTGGGAGCTACAATTCAAGATGACATTTGGGTAAGGACACAGCCAAACCATATCATTCTGCCCTGGCTCCTCCCAAATCTCATGTCCTCACATTTCAAAATCAATCATGC
>NW_012115855.1:328362-329852 GCF_000951035.1 Colobus angolensis palliatus | reverse complement strand
TGCCTGTGCTCTCCCATCCTCCTCTCCCTTCTCCCTCCTGACTCCTCTTCCTCACTGCACCTGCTTCTGCTCCCCTCACTGTAGATTTCTCACCACCCTTCGAAACTGTGTGCATCACTGTGTTTCCACCTTTCTCCTCAGTGTTACCTCCTCCTAGGACCACTTTTCCTTTCCTATTTCTTGGTCTGTATCTGGAAATCCATCAAAACCACCTCCAATGCCAGCCCTGAGGCCGTCCCCTCCCCAACCATGGGGCATCACCTCCTCTTCCCCCACAGTAGGAGTGTGGGCTGTGGTGTCCCCTTGCTACCCTCAGCAGCTGTGTGAGCTTCCTGAGGACAGGGGACACCCCCTCTCCCTTCCTACCCCAGGATCTGTCCCAGGGCTTGCCCTATAGTGGGGAAGAGGGGGAAAAACCTCTGCCTTCCAGGATGACCTGGGTCGGCAGGAGCTGAGGAGGCATCTCCTCAGATTTGGGGCCTGGACAAGTGCTGTCACTCTTGTGTTTCAATTTCAGCACCACCCACTGTGGCCCCAGGCACAGCTCAACCTAAAGCCATGGCCACCACCCTCAGTTCCTGAAGCCTCCTCGTTGTCCTCTGCTTCATTCTACTTGGCATCTGAGGAGAGTCCACTGTAGAGGGAGGGGAAACTGGCACAGGCTTCCTGAAGGACAGGGTGACAGGGCTCATCAAGAGTCAAAAATATCCAAGTCTGAGTGAAGAATATGTATTCATATTCGTTTGAAAGGACATAAAGACTCCCTGGAAAGGTGAGAAGAATCCAATCAAGTTTCGTCCCGGGCGTGTGGCAAATGAGAGTGGACGCAGGCAGGGACGGGGACAGCCTTTCACACATGACTTTTCATGGTTTCGATTCTGAAACACGTGAATATATGGAGGTGAAGTAGTAAGAAAGAGTGGGGCCCGGAGTCCCGGGGACGGTCACCGGGTGGGCTCGCCTGATCTGTTGGGGGCCCGGAGGGTCCGGGGATGCGGAACCCAGGCAGGGACGCACTGGGCTGCTGCAGTGATGAGGCACTGGTTCTAGATATTTACCCAACTGTGCTGTCATAAGGAGGATATTACAGGTGATGGCTGATTTCAACCACAGATGACTTTCGGGAAAGTTTGCTCCTGTGGGTTTCAGTTTCCACCACGCCGTGCCCTCTCCGGGTTCTGCACGCACTTCCCAGGGCGCCCGCTGCGCCCCAGCTGTGGACCCGGCTACTGTCCGGTGGAGACCGACGAGTGGGTACCCCGCCGCCGACCACAAGAGTTATTTGTATATTCAGAATACCAGTCCCTTACCGGATACGTGATTTGCAAATATTTTCTCTCAGTCTATAAGTTTTTTTTTTCTCTTTCTTTCTAAATGGAATCCTTTTTGAAGCACAAAAGTTTTACATTTGCATGAAATGAAATTAAACTACCTTTTATTTTGCCATCTGTGCTATTGGCATACAGTACTCAAGAAGCCTTTGCCATATC
>NW_012115855.1:326256-327497 GCF_000951035.1 Colobus angolensis palliatus | reverse complement strand
GTGATCCTCCCACCTTAGCCTTCTGAGGAGCTGGGACTACAGTCATGTGTTACTACACTTGGTCAGTTTTTTAAACTTTCTGTAGAGACAGAGTCTCACCATGTTGCCACGGCTGATCTCCAGCTCCTAGCCTCAAGTGATACTCTGGCATTGGCCTCCCAAAGTTCTGGGATTACAGGCATGAGCCACCACTCCTGGCTCAAAAAGTTATTGCTTTTTAGGTTTTACTTTTCAGATGGTTGTATGACATTATGTAGACTTTTAAAATTCTGTATAAATAATTTGGACAATGCTGTACTATAACAAGTTTTCTTCAGCTGCAGCTTCCTGAAAATAGAAGTGGTATTAAAATGTTGTGCATTTGTCAAATCTTAAAGAAGTTTCAAATCTTTAGGGTGATTCTGAACTCTCATTTTGGCTAACACAATAATCCATAAGAACAAGTAAAGCGCCCACTCTGATCTGGAAGGGGTAGGGAGGTGAAAGCATTGATAAGCCAAAGTGACAGCCTCTTTTATAGACATGATCCTGCCTAAATTTCTCATGCCCCACAAAAGAGGGTCATGAACTCTCTGCTTCTCCAGAGCTCCATGCAGTCCTTGAAGCACTCTCTGGCTGTCTCTACAAGTGGCTGAACAGCTCCTTCTGGTCTCTGTAGGGCTGTGCAGGCTCCAGGTCCTCTAGGCCCAGGGTCTGTCATGCTCACCAGGTCTCACCAAGGGTGCACCCCACCGTGGGTGGTGGAGGAGACCAGGTGTAGCTGCTCCTGTCCTTACCCCTCTCCTGACTGGCCAATCTTAACAGGAGGAAGGAGTAGGGATGAGTGGAGCCATGGAGGTTGGTGCTGGAAAGAACGGAAATGAAGACCTTTGTCCGTTCCCCCAAATGATGGGGATCCCTTTCTGAATTCTAGCAGCCCTGGGGTAGTCTGATGATTGGATTCCTCTGATGTGTCTTAAATCGTATCGTATGGCAGGCACTGTGCTAGGTGCTGGGTTTACATGTGGGTGATGGATGTGTCCAGTCCTCCAGAAACTTAGAATCCAGGGACAGAAACAAATACCCACGTGGCTGCTGCTGCTGATGTGATGTCCCCGCAGTGGTTGGGACTATCAGAGGACAGAAGAGGGGGGTGACTCATTCTCCCTGGGGAGTTGCATGGAAGCTTCTTGGGAGGTGACATTTCAGACTGCTCTTGTAGGAATAGGAAGAATATAGCGTGGCCAGGTGGGAGGAGAAGA
>NW_012115855.1:312989-325173 GCF_000951035.1 Colobus angolensis palliatus | reverse complement strand
CTTGCTTGTCTTCTTTTGAAAAGTGTCTGTTCACATTCTTTGCTTATTTTTTAATTGGGTTTTTTGTTCTTGCTTGTTGAGTTGTTTAAGTTCCTTGTAGATTCTGGACATTAGAGCTTTTCCAGATGCATAGTTTGCAGATATTTCTCCCATTCTATAGGCTGTTTACTGTTTGCTAGTTTCTTTTGCTCTGCAGAAACGCTTTAGGTTAAGGAGTTCCCTTTTGTCAATTTTTGGTTTTGGTTGCAATTGCCTTTGGTGTGTTCACCATGAAATCTTTTCCAGGCTGTATGTCTAGAGTGGTGTTTCCTAAGTTATCTTCCAGGATTTCTATAGTTTTAGGACTTACATTTAAATCTTTAGTCCATGTCGAGTTATTTTACATACATGGTGAAAGGCAGGGCTTCAGTTTTATTCTTCCGCACATGGCTAGCCAGTTATTGCAGCAGCATTTGTTGATTTTGTTGAAGGTTAGATGGCTGTAGGTGTGAAGTTTTCTTTCTGACTTCTCTGTTCTGTTCCACTGATCTAAGTATCTCTTTTTGCACCAGTACCATTCTGTTTTGATCACTATAGCCTTATATTATAGTTTGAAGTCTGGCAATGTGATGCCTCTGGCTTTGTTCTTCTTGCTTATGACTGTTTTGGCTATTTGGGCTATTTTTAAATTCCAAACAACTTTTAGATGAGATTTTTCTAATTTTGTGAAAAATGATGTTGGTATTGATAGGGATAGTGTTGCATCTATAAATTACTTTTGGAAGTATGGCCATTTTGGCTATATTGTATCTTCTAACTCATAAGCATAAATTATTTTTCCATGTATGTGTGTCGTCCCTGATTTTTTTCAGCTATGTTTTGTAGATTCTCTGTTTCCACACAAAATCTAGCAGAATCACTCATTTATTACTCCACATCGTGGAGGAAAAATGAAATAACATTAATTCTCTACTGGGTAATACAAGAAAATTCTAAACTCAGTAGGTTTTTGGGAAATAGAACTCTCTGTTGAAATATTAGTACAGAGCAATAAATTACTGAGGAAATAATCATTAATATAATTTTTTCTTATTAAATAAAGAATTATCCTTCAGGACACGGAAAGAAACCCTGGAGTTCTGAAGTCTAACATGATTGTTTTACTGACTATATCATTTGGAAGAAAGAGGTCATCGTTCAAAAAGTATTCAATTTTCCAAACAAAAGCAGAAGAAAGAAAATGTTGACATATCTTGTTTAGTCAGTCAGAACTTTAATTGCAGGAATTCCATCAGGTAGCACCAATAAAAAATAACATAAGATGTTAGGAATAACCACTGGTAAAATTGTTGACAAAAGGAATCAAGGCAGTGAAGGAGCTATTGGGTCCATGGTGTCATCATGATCTACTGGAGGCCTCTGGACATACACAGTAGGTGGTGGGCAGGTGGCCAGCCAGAAGAGCGAGTTTGATTGAGACCCTGCTCACAGGGGCTTTTTGGTATCATCTTTAACTTTCAAAAAGGACACAAATGTTGGTTTAAGAGATGAATGAGAACCTGGATCACTTTTCCAGGGCAATCTTTCCCTAGGCACTCCACGTCTCAGAGCCCCCTGCACTAAGGGACCTGTCTTTCCCTTGAGCCCCAACCCTGGCACCTGCAGCTTGGACCATCCTCTTTCTTCCTTTGTCAAATCACAGAGTCAGCCCAGGCCCTGCACCTGACCAGGGCATGGAGTGGAGGGTCCAACAGGACCGAAGCTGGTAGTGATGGGCCTGCTCCCTCACTCATGGCCCTCTCTGCCATCTGATGAGAGGGCCTAAAACATGGCAAGGAGTGGGGCAGACATCCAAAGAGAGGGCTCTGTATTCCTCTGTCCTTGGCCTTGGGTGGGCCTGCAGGGAAGTATCCCTCCTTCCCCTTCTTCCTCAGCCTCTCCTCACACTGGGAGCAGCACCCATAGCTCTGAACATGCTGTTCCACCTTATTCATTCCTGGTCCAGCCCAGTGGTGCCCATGGACTTGAGCAGCAGCTCAGCTCCCCCGTGTCTGAGTCCACTCTGCTCCTGGCAGGGCCATCAGTCGGCTCAGGATCTAGGGTTTGCAGGAGGGTGATGGCAGGGGAGCTGCCTCAGGGCCCAGACGCAAACCCCACGGGTTCATGTGACTGACTTTTAAAAAATCCTTCTCTTGAGCATCCTCTACTCTTCACCTTCCACCTTAATTCCTGGAATCCAAGCCACTTTCTGTGGGAGAGCAGCTCTGCACCCCCTCCTTTTCAGTTAGGTGTACCAAGGCTCTCCCAGCCCCCTCCTCCTGGGATTACACCCATATCTGTAGGGACCAGCCGTACAGGGCCTGTGGGTTTTTCTCTTCGTGTGCGGAGATGAGAGATTGTAGAAATAAAGACACAAGACAAGGAGAACAAGAAGACAGCTGGGACCAGGGGACCACTACCACCAAGATGCGCAGACCGGTAGTGGCCCCGAATGCCTGGCCGCGCTGTTATTTATTGTGTACAAGGCGAGAGGGCAGGGTAAGGAGTGTGAATCGTCTCCAATGATGGGTAAGGTCACGTGAGTCATGTGTCCACCGGACAAGGGGCCCTTCCCTATTTGGTAGCTGAGGTGGAGAGAGAGAGAGGACAGTTTATGCCATTATTTCTTCTATGTATTTCTTGGAATTTAACACTTTCACTAATTCTGCTACTGCTATCTAGAAGGCGGAGCCAGGTGTACAGGGTGGACCATGAAAGCAGACTAGGAGCATGACCCTGAAGCACAGCATCACAGGGAGACATTTAGGCCTCTGGATGGCTGCGGGCAGGCTTGACTGACGTTTGGCCTTCCACAAGAGGTGGTGGAGCAGAGTGCTCTCTAACTCCCCGAGGGAAAGGGAGACTCCCTTTCCTGGTCTGCTAAGTAACAGGTGCCTTCCCAGGCACTGGCGCCAGCACTAGACCAAGATCTGCTAAGTAACAGGTGCCTTCCCAGGCACTGGCATTACCGCTAGACCAAGGAGCTGTCTACTGGCCCTGTCTGGGCATGACAGAGGGCTCACACTCTTGTCTTCTGGTCACTTCTCACCGTGTCCCTTCAGCTCCTATCTCTGTTTGCCCTGGTTTTTCCTAGGTTATAATTGTGGAACAGAGATTATTATAACATTGGAAAAAAGAGTAATGCTACAAACTAATGATTTATAATATTCATATATAATCATGTCTATATTCTATGTCTAATACAACTATTCTTATTTTAAGTATTTTCTTTATTATACTGGAACAGCTTGTGCCTTCAGTCTCTTGCCTCGGCACCTGGGTGACTTGCCGCCCACATATATCTCTCTTAGCCTCAGAGATGGAATCCCCCTTCCCTTGTCACACCTCATGTAAAACTACCATGAAGCACCTAACTCAATTAAGAGGACTGCCCATGTCTGAATTCCTGCTGCCTGCAGGCCACACACCCTTCCTGAATAGGAACCTGCTCTGAATCAGGCCTGAATTTGCTAAGCCCTCTCAAGCTCAACAGACCCTGAGCCTTGGTATGGCACCACCCCGCCTTTCCCTCTGGCCTCTGATGGTGGGAATCCATCAGAACTCAGGGCGGAGCTGCCCAGGTCATTTCCAACAAGCAACACAGGGTCTCATTCACCTGTCTTATGTCAGGATGAGAAGGTCCCAGACATGGGGAGGGGCGGGACTCAGGGAATTCTCCATCCCCGTCCTCCCTCCTCACCCACCTGCCCCTTGCTCCACTCCCAATTCTGCCCCCATACCTGTCACTCCAAAGCACTCTCCTCAGCAGCCAGGGAGGATGAAGCAGGGGAGGCTGAGGAGGAGGCTCCAGGGACTGAGGGTGGTGGCCATGGCTGTGGGTCGGGCTGTGCCTGGGGCACACGAGGAGGCACATGAGGAGGCACATGATGAGGAGGCAGCAAAGGATGAGGGTGGTGGCCGTGGCCCTGAGTTGGGCTGCGCCTGAGGACACGGTGGGTGGTGCTGAAATGGAAACACAAGAGTGACAACCCTTGTCCAGGCCCCAAATCTGAGGAGACACCTCCTCAGCTCCCGCTGACCCAGGTTGTCCTGGAAGGCAGAGGTTTTGTGCCCTCCTGCTATGGGGCAGCTGCTGGGACAGTTCCTGGGTAGGAAGGGAGAGGGTGTCCCTGTCCTCAGGGAGCTCACACAGCTGCTAAGGGAAGCAAGCTGACAGCACAGCCCACCCTCCTGCTGTGGTGGAAGAGAAGGTGATGCTCCAGGGTCGGGGAGGGGAGGGTCTCTGGGCTGGCGTTGGAGGTGGTTTTGATGGATTTCCAGCAGACGAGGGAAAGGAAAGGAAAAGTGATTATAAAAGGAGGAAACACTAAGGAGAAAGGTCTGAAAACAGTGACACCCGCAGCTTCGAGGTTGGTGAGAAATCCACAGCATGGGGAGCAGAAGCAAGTGCAGTGAGAAAGAGGAGTCAGGAGGGAGAAGGGAGAGGAGGGTGGGAGAACACAGGCATGCCAGCACCCCCAGGAGGAGCGCCCCATGAGGGGGTTATTTTAACATAAACGTGTACACTGGGATGACTGAAACTGAACTCAAGAACTAGTTTCTCGAGATCACTGTTTCTGATCTCATTTCTAGTTTCTTGAGATCACCGTTTCTGATCACCGTTTCTTTCTTCTGTTACCTCCTGCACTTGGCTCCAGGGTGCTGCCCATGCCCGTCAAGAAGTCCTTAAGCCATCTTGCACAGTCTCCCATTGAGATGTAACGGAAGGACATGGTCACATCCTTGTCATTCTCCCACTTTTCTTTCATCTTTCTGGCTCCAGGATGAACCATTGTCCACATTCTGTTCTCTGAGTCAAAGAGGAGGAAGATCTGTCCATCGAAACTGAACTGCCAAGATCCGCTGCTGTATCCTTCAGCTTTCTGCTCACAAGACATCCGGGCCTGCAGGGTGAGGGGTTCTGCCCCCATCAGAGAGAGATCAGCTCTGGTCTTTACGCATGTTGAGCCCCCATCCTGTCCGCCTTACAATTTCCTGGTCTTACTCTCTCTGCCACATCCTGGCCTTGCCTCTAGACCTCTTAAGGGGTGATAGGACCTTCCTATTTGTATTTTTACATGAAAACTATAAATGCCTCTAACCTACCACTGTATCTGCTCCCTCCTGTCCTGGGCCATCTGAAACTTACCCCTGGGTGTGTAATTCTCCAGCTCAATGTCAAGCAGCTGCTGGGTGAGCGTGTCCACCACTTCTCTCAGTACTGGGTTCTGTGCTTTCCAGGCCTTTGTGACATTTAGTTTCTTCCCCAGGGGACTGACAGGTAGGACTTTCTTGTTGCCACAGTCATAGTGAAGAAAAGTCTTTTTATCCACCTGGCCTTCAACCACACACCACCGTGGCCCAGGTCTGAACTTAGGAATGATGGTGATGTCATAGCAAAGAGAGTGAGGGTCTGTAGAGAAAGGCAGGTGAGGGGTGGGTGGGGAGAAAAATACCCCTAGGTAGCCCTCCTCCACACCGTGACAATAAGAGGATGCCTCTGGAGGGCTGGGCTGGCCCAGCAAAGAGTGCCCCCTCCAGAACTGTTGTGTCCACAAGATTAAGCCAAGTGCTCCCCACTTCCATGATGACAAGGAGGAGGAGGAGGTTTCTGCCTGTTGAGAAACCACATGTCCCCAGACATGTCCCACTGCCCCTCTGTCCACATCGGTCAACACATGAGAGGTGCCAGGACTGCTAGAGGAGGAAGGGCCTGGATGGCAGAGGATCTTCAGCAGCAGCCCATGTGGACTGTGGGAGGTGGGAGAGGGTGTGGGGGCTGCTCCTGAGGATGCTGGTGCATGGTGGGATAGACTGAGGATGGAAACCAGTTGAATAAAGAAGAGTTAATTGTCATGGTCACAGGATTTAACATGTTGGCAAAGCCCCTGCTGATGGTGCTCATCTGCTATGAGGATGCCTTCCTGAAACCTTGGACAAAGAGATGGTCCATGCAGCAAGAAACAGAAAATCTGAAAATCTAAGGCAGGTATTAGAGGGAGGGATCACAGGCTCAGAGAAGGGCCCATGCTGGAGTGCTCTGAGTGTGAAAATCCAGAAAAATTTCCATCTGCTGTGCTCATGGGAAGCCTGGAGGACTCCTGTTTACCTGGCATATAAAGAAGGCCCCATAAGAAGACACCAGAATGGGATGAAGCGGAGGGATGCCTATTGCTGAAGGCCATGGATGGGTGTAGGAGATGCTGCTCCTGAAATGGGCTCCAGTAGTAACAGGATGAAAAATCCTGAAATACCAGATTCCAGGTGGAGGCTATTAACTGTCAGGAACAAGGAGGGTTCAATGATGGAAATGATTAGAGAAGTTGCAATGCCAGCTGGTGACCTCAGCCATACAAAGCTTTGCCCATGGCTCATAGAACAAAGGGGTCCAAGATCCAGAAGAGATGGAAACCCAACCTGAATACTGCTGGATTTAAATAATCACAACAAACAGCGATAAAACAAATGATGGGTGACCAGGAGGCTGAAAGCAGCCAGTCCATCAAGAACAAGGCTGCTTTGCCCAATTTGCGGAATTAAGCCACTTCGCAGAGCCTGAACTTATAACTTGAAGAAGACACCAGTTTCCAGTGAGGACAGACCCTTTAACTCTGCAGCAAGTGCAATGATTCTTTGTGGGCTTCTCCAAACATATTTATGGCCACTAGAGTTTGCCGTGAAGGGCAATTTTGTAAATATATAAAGGTGTATAGGGAATATATTCTCCATTCCAACTACTCAACTCTGCTGTTGAAGCTCAAAAGCAGCCATAGACAATCCATGAATGATGAGCGAGGCTGGACCTGCCTTAAGTGCCCAATGACCCAAGACCTCCTAAGGTCGTAGAGGTATACGTAGTTACAATGTCTAATTGGAGAATCACAACATAGATTCCGTGTGAATGTTCAGAGACAAAGCAGTGCCACTCACAGGAAGGAAATCTCAACATTAAAAAGTATCTCCTGTAGAGTTCTGGGCCTTGGCAGAGATGGGGCCTTTAGCCATGGAAGGGCCGTGACCATGCAGCCTCAGAGCTGCCCATTATGGGTGGTCTCCTCACCCTCTAGGTCATTAGGAAGATAGGCACAGCAATGAGAAGACGCAGGTGGTTCTCCTGGGATGGGCATTAGCAGGGTCACCGGGAACCAAGAAGTTGCACAAGCAATTGGCCCCGATCCCCAGGACACGACATGGCTGTACACCCTCACCCTCAGACCACACCTCAGGTTTCAAGGAAGGTCGCTGATGGCCCTGGTGGACCATAGATGCCACTCAGCAGCAAAGGAAGGGAGAGTAGACCCTGAACCATGGGACCCTCACTCCCATCACATCCACACCACCCAGAAGCCACAGGCAGAGTAGGACCACCTTCTACTCTCCAACTGACACCTGAGACACCACTTGGAGATGACACCCTAGGGGATGGGGCGCTATTCACTGGGACACTGTAATCCCTTCATCTAGGGTCAGTAAACTAGGACAGGGTCCGAATCTGGTCCCCCTTCATTTGCAGGTTGCCATTGCCTGCTGTTGTTCTACAAAGGGACAGGACTGGACACAGAGGCGGAGAATCCAAGGCCTGCAAATATCACAGGGCATCCTTCCTCCCTTTCTAGAAAGGTTTCGCTGATCCCCGTCTACACAGTAACTATTCTCTATGACGCTGGCTCCCCAGTAGGAAGAAAAGGCAGGTCTGGACCCCAAGGGCAGAAGTGGGCGCCTCTATTCACCAGAGCTCCCAGGGTCTCTTGGAGGGAATGGTGCTTCCCATCCCCTCTGCACAGGTTCTGTGGGGAGCTTGGGGTGTGCTTGCTGGGGTGTGTCCTCAGGCCGGAGGGAGAAGGTGCCACGTGGTGTAGGAGGTGGTGAGGGCCTCTTCATGGATGGGGAGACCTCTGGGGTGACCAGCTGGGTTGAGGTGGGGAGTAAGAGGATGTGACCTGGGTGGTGGCAGTGGATGGTGAGGGGAGGGTGGGAAGTGTCTGCTGAGCCCCTGGGTGCAGATGAGTGTCTGCAGGAAAGTGCAGGGAAAAATTCCAGGGCACGCATCCCCGGGGGTGCTGGAGGGTTTGTGTGGTGAAGAGCGGGTGAGAGCAGAGCGGGCTGGTGGCTGGTGGGGGTGTCTGTGATTGTGTCCCTGTGGAACACCTGTTAACCCTGTCCTGACCCCAGCTCGAGTTCCGGGGACTCTGGTTTCTCCTTCCCGAGGGCGGGTGGAACTGCCAGGTTGTACTAGGGATCCCCGCCCCACCTCGCCCTCTGCAGCCCTCTGGCCCCTCCACTCTCCGGGGCGGGAAAAGGATTCCAGCCTCCTCTCTGACCGGCTCCTTCCCTCGGAGGATAAGTAGCCTCCGGGAGCGGATCCAGCGGGAAGGAGAGGCGAAGAGGAACTGAGTAGGGGCGCAGTCCGGGGAGACAGCACGGGTCCTTCCAGAAACCTCCCCTCCTCTGAAGCCCGCAGCACACAGTCCCCCACATTTGGGCCCCGCCCCGCTTGGGCTCCATCCCCGAGCTCACCGGCCCGCACGGTCCAGCACCAGACGGACAGCAGGAACAGAAGCGGGAGGCGTAGAAGGAACGCGGGGCTGGCGGCCGCTACCATTGGGAAATTGGATCGCAGAGGACTGCAGACTCGGAGCCCAGCCCTTGGATCACCTGGCAGCTCTCAGGCTGTCTGAATGCAGCCTTAAATACTCGCCGGGAGGAACCATACTCCCGTCATCGCGCGTCTAGCCAATCAGGTGTCTCTCAGCCAAGTCGTTCAACTAAGCCTACCCGACTTCCTACTGCAGCACTTGAGCTCTTACCCCTGCGCCGACCAGTCAGACTCCACTCTGCCTGTCCCGGACCAGTCCCGTCAAAGGCTTCTTTCCATGACACCCTCATGTAATCATCACTTCATTTTGTATTAACCCAATGTGGATACCGATGCACAGAAAGGTGAAGAAAACACACGGAAGTGTTCAGTCGCGACAGGGTCTCCCTGTCCTCGCCTGGACCTGCGACACCCGCTTTCCCTCTCCCTGCGTTGCAGAAAGCTCCCCTCCCCGTCCCGTGCCCAAGCCCAGTCCCATCCCCGCGGCCCCATCCCAAATCCCGAGTGGACGTCGTTATAGCCTGGGCTAGGTTTGTTTGTTTGGTTGGTTTTTCTTTCTTTTCTTTTCTTTTTTTTCTTCGTGACAGTCTCGCTCTGCCGCCCAGGCAGGAGTGCAGCGGCGCGATCTCGGTTCACTGCAACCTCTGCCTCGCGAATTCAAACGATTCTCCTGCTCCAGCCTCGCAAGGAGCTGGGACCACAGGTGCGCGCCACCAAGCCCAGTTAAGTTTTGTATTTTAGTGGAGATGGGGTTTCACTGTGTTGCCCAGGCTGGTTTTGGACTCCTGGGCTCATGTGATCAGCCCGACTTGGCCTCTCAAAGTGCTGGGATTACAGGGGTGAGCCACCGCGCCTGGCCCGGGGCTAGATTATATTACAGAAGCACCAGGTTTTCAGAGGCTTCAAAGGACGTATTCTACACTAAACAATTGGTTAAGATAGTAAATTTTATGTTCTACGTTTTTACCAAACTTAAACAGCTTTAAAAATTATCTTAAAAATGAATGTCTTGCTGGTATCTGCCCAATGCGGATTGGCAAAAAGACTCTGCTCATTAAAATCGAGGACAGCATTGAAAACCTTGTCTCTAAAATCACAACCTGTGAGACACCTTGCTGATTTAGGAAGCACATCAGAGAGATGGGCCCTCAGCTCCCCTTAGAACAGTGCCCCACCAGGTGTGGGGATGGCCCAGGAGACTCACCAGAGCAGGTTCAAGTGAAAGCTCCCCATGGCTCCCAACTGCCAATGCTTGCTTTGGGCCTGTTCCCCCTGGGCAAGGACCAGCCATCCTTCAAAGTTGGGCACAAATACCCCCTCCCATGTGTGTCCCTCATCTTCTCACAAGAAAGAACACCCTCCTGCTCCCTGAGGCCTGGATCCACAGTGACGGAGTGTATCCAGATCTCCCCGTGTGACAATTGCTCACACATTTCTTTGCTTGTCTACTAGATGCATGAGGTCTTTGAGAATAAACTAGATCCGTTTACAGCTTTTGAGGGAAAAAAGCCCTAGTGGCCCACTGTTGCTCAATCAGAATGTGATCAATTGTGTTTCCCTTGGGAGCAGGAGGTGAAGGAGGGGTCTATGCATGCATGGGGCTCACTTTGCAGCGCACCCATCTGTGGTCAACCACACTCAAATCCATGGCTTCACCCACACCTCTGCTCAGTCCCTGGCTGGTCCCTGCGGCCATCCTCAAAAAGAAACCCCAATTGTATCCTTGTCTTAATCATCATGAGGGCATCTGGAAGTGGTGGTAGAAGCCAGAGAGAGGTGAGGGTCCCAGTGGCCCCTGGCAGCTGGAGAGGGCTTAGCTTAGGGTGATGACTGGACAGAGCCCCTGAGTCCCACTCTGCCCCCAGCCACTCAGGCAACATCCTCCTTTCCCCTTGTCTCTCAGCCTCTTCTCACCCTGGGAGCTGCACCCAAAGCTCTGAATGGGCCTGTCCCTGCCCCACCCCATCCACTCCTGGTCCAGTTCAGCAGTGACCTTGGAACTCCAGGAGCAGCTCTGCACCCGGTCTCTGAGTCAGCTCTGCTCCAGGCAGGGCCAAGATCTGGAGTGTGCAGGAGGCCGGATGGCAGGAGCATTGCCCCAGGATTGAGCTGTATTCTCAGAGGGTTCCCAAAGGCCTGTCCTCCTACTGGTAGACAGTCTCTTCAATCAGCCTCTGCCTTAAAGGCTGTGACCCAGGCACCGTTCCTGGGAATTATCTCCAGCATTTTCCCCGGAGTAGTCACAGTCCTTGGCAGTCTCTCCTTCCTGGGCTACACCCAGTTCCTTTGCTCTTCTCCAGTAGATGGAATCTCCTTTTCCTTGACACACAGCATCTGGAGCCACCAATCTGCTGCCCCACTCAAATGTCAGGACCGCACATGCCTGAGCTCCTGCTGTCTGCACACCAGGCACCGTGGGGGTTCCTTATGACCAGAGACACAGTCTGAAACAGACATGAATTTGCTAAACCCTCTAGAACTCGACAGGACCTCAGCCTTGGTAAGGTTCTGTGTGCTCCTCCCAGGGCGCCCGCTGTCCCGGAGCTCCGGGCCTGAGTCCTGGCTGTCGGAGATCGCGCAGTGGGTGCCCCGCTGCCGGACGATGCCCCTGGGCTTTCAGGTCCAGAGCCTCGGGACGAAACTGTTTTAGGAAGACCCGGAAGGACTTGCCGGTGGTGGCAAGGGACAGGCGGTTCCTGAGGCAGGAGGAGCCAGGAAATGCGGGGCCTGGTGGGGTGAAGAGCATGAGATTCCTCCTTCATCCTCGCGGGGACTTTGCCACCGGCTCAGTATGGAGACGTCACCGTCCCGCTCGCTCGGATCCGTGGGGGCTCCGACAGTGTGGCCCCTGCGAGGACTCCCCCATCCTCCTTGCCCTGGGGCTGCTGCAGGAGGGCGCCCGGGAAGCACTAGGTCCTGAGTGTCCAGGGTCGGGCAGGGGCTTCCCGTGGTCGCCTCCCCTACCCCTCTGCTCGCGGTCCAGGGCTGCTGGTTTCTCCACTGGGGTGGGGGGCCCTAGTATGACCTCGTGAGGCGGAGAAAACCTTAGGATGGGTGGAAAAGAAGGATTGGAGGGAGTGCGGGAGAAAGGGAGAGGAAGGAAGCGGGTAGGGCTGGAGAATAATGAGAAACCTCCACCACGAAAATGGGGAGAGGGTAACACGCGCACAGTCCCCACACTCCACCCCCTCCACCCTCACCGTGTTTTGGGTCAGCCACTTCAGCCGGATGAGGCGTCCCCTTGTGGATGCGATTGGCATTTTCCTGAGGGCTGTGAACACTGAACACCTTTTCCTGGGCTCACTGCCATTTGCATTCTTCTTCTGATGCCAGTGGGCAAGGGGAGGTCCCCAAACGCTGGTGGGACCTTGACTCCAGCCGGTGTCCAGACTCTTGACACTGCCGGGGAAATGAATTCAAGGACCAGTATGAAATAGAGAAAGGACGGAGATTTACTGTAAAAGGAAAAGTATACACCGAATTTATTGAGCGTTTTTAGCATGAAGGGCTGTTGAATTTTGTCAAAAGCCTTTTCTGCATCTATTGAGATAATCATGTGGTTCTTGTCTT
>NW_012115855.1:306516-308899 GCF_000951035.1 Colobus angolensis palliatus | reverse complement strand
ACGCCTGTAATCCCAGCACTTTGGGAGGTCCAGTGGATCACCTGAGGTCAGGAGTTTGAGACCAGCCTGGCCAACACAGTGAAACCCCATCTCTACCAAACATACAAACAATTCGCCGGGCATGGTGGAGGGCGCCTGTAATCCCACCTACTCCAGAAACTGAGGCCAGATAATCCCTTGAATCGGGGAGGCGGCGGTTGCCGTTATCCCAGATCAGGCCACTGCACTCCAGCCTGGGCAACAAGAGCGAAACTCCGTCTCTAAATAAATAAACAAATAAGAAAACCTAGCCCGGACTGTAATCACGTCCACTGGGAACTGGGGAAGTAGTGGAAGGGACGCGATCAGGCCTGTGGCTGCACCCAGAGCATGGTGAGCCAAGGACCCCGCGGCGCAAGCAGGAGGGAGAGTGTCGCGGGCCCAGGCGGGGACAGGTAGACGCCGCCCCCGCTGAATATTCCTCTGCAAGTTTCTTCACCTTCAATAAAAAATGCTGTGATGATTAAATGAATCTGTCGTGGAAGGAACCGTGTCCTGGCAGGGGCCGGGCCGACACCCAGACACCAACCCGAGGGGGGCTGGGGCAAAGGGGAGGGACACCCGGAAAGAGGAGGGACGCCGGAAAGGGGAGGGACACCGGCAGGGCAGACAATCGTATTTCTAACCTCTGTAACGGCGGGAAACGTGGGTGGAGCGCCCCATATATAAGCCGACTTTTCAACCTTGAGGTGATTCATCTTCCAGGCTCCCCTTCCATCAAGTCTCTCGTCCCCAGCGCTCTGGTTCCCCAATGGCAGCTGCCGCCGCTACCAAGATCCTTCTGTGCCTCCCGCTTCTGCTCCTGCAGCCGCGCTGGTCCCAGACTGGGCGAGACGGTTAGTGGATGGAGCCTAAGCGGGGCGGGGGCCAAACCTGGGGGGCAGCGGGTTTCAGAGGAGGGGAGGCTTCTGGAAGGATGGGGGAGATCTCCCCGAACTGAGCCCCCGTTCAGTTCCGGTCGGCGGCTCCTTCCTGCCCGGTCCACTCCCTGAGGCTGCTTCTTGCCAGGGGAGAGGGGAAAGGAGCGGGGTGGAAAGGAGGCTGACAGGAGGGTGGAGGGGCCAGAGGGCTGCAGAGAGCGAGGTGGGACTGGGATCCCTGGTGCAGCCTGGCAGCCCCGCCGCCCTCGGGAAGGAAAAATCAGAGCCCCGGGAACCGGAGCTGGGGACAGGACAGGGGTGAAGCAGGGTTCCACAGGGACACAGGCCTGCTCTGCTCTCACCCGCTCTCCACCATAGGAACCCTCCAGCACCCCCAGGGCTCCCTGCCCTTGAATGTTTCCCTGCACTTTCCTGCAGACATTCACCTGCACCCAGGGGCTCAGCAGACACCTCCACCCCTCCCCTCACCATCCACTGCCACCACCAGGTCACATCCTCTTACTCCCCACTTCAGCCCAGCTGGTCACACTAGAGGTCTCCCATCCATGAAGGGGCCCTCACCTCCTACACCATGTGGCACCTTCTGCCTCTTGCCTGAGGACACTTCCCAGCAAACACACCCCAAACTCCCCTCAGAACCTGTGCAGGGGGAATGGGAAGCACCATTCCCTCCAGGAGACCCTGGGAACTCTGGTGAATAGAGGCACCCACTTCTGCCCTTGGGGCCCAGACTTGCCTGTTCTTCCTACTGGGGGGCCAGCATCATAAAGAATAGTCACTGTGTAGACAGGGGTCAGTAAAGCCTTTTTAGAAAGGGAGGAAGGATGCCCTGTGATCTTTGCAGGCTTTAGGTTCCGATCTGTGTCCAGCCCTGTCCCTTTGTAGAGCAGCAGCAGGCAATGGCAACCTGCAAATGAGGGGGGACCAGATTTGGACCCTGTCCTAGGTTGCTGATCCCAGATGAGGGGATTACAGTGTCCCAGTGAATAGTGCCCCATCCCCTAGGGTGTCATCTACAAGTGATGTCTTGGGGGCCAGTTGGAGAGCGGTCCTACCTTACCTGTGCTTCTGGGTGGTGTGGATGTGATGGGAGTGGGAGTCCCATAGTTGGGGGCTTACTCTCCCCTCCTTTGCTGCTGAGTGGCATCTATGGTCCATGGGGACCATCAGGGACCTTCCCTGAAGCCTCAGGTGTGATCTGAGGGTGAGAGGGTGCAGCCACGTGGTGCCATGGGGATCGGGGCCAACTGCTTGTGCAGTTTCTTGGTTCCCAGTGGCACTGCTCCTGCCCATCACAGGAGAACCACCTGCATCTTCTCACTGCTGTGCCTATCTTCCTAATGACCTAGAGGGTGAGAAGCCCACTAGTAATGGGCAGCTCTGGGGCTGGATGATCACTGTCCTTCCATGGCCAAAGGTCCCATCTTTGCCAAGGCTCAGTACTCTACAGAAGCAACTGTTTG
>NW_012115855.1:297964-299345 GCF_000951035.1 Colobus angolensis palliatus | reverse complement strand
TTAACAACACAGTAAACAGCCTATAGAGTGGGAGAAATATCTGCAATCTATGTGTCTGGCAAAGCTCTAATATCCAGAATCTACATGGAACTTAAACAACTCAACAAGTAAGAACAAAACCCCAATTAAAAAATAAGCAAAGAATGTGAACAGACACTTTTCAAAAGAAGACCAGCAAGTGGCCAGCAAACATGAAAAAATGCTTTTTGGGAAGCCGCGGTGGGAAGATCATGAGGTCAGGAGTTTGAGACCAGTCTGACCAACATGGTGAAACTCCGTCTCTACTAAAAATACAAAAATTAGCCAGGCGTGATGGTGCACACCTGTAACCTGTAACGGTGCATAGTCTGATGTTGAAACTAGAAAATACCTTGGACTGGTACTTTCTAGTGTTGTCCAGCAGATGGCACTGCTCATCTAGCAAATATTTCAGTAAGTCCGGAGGGTTTGGGCACAGCGAGTTTGTGCCCTGAGCTCCTTGGCACACAGCTTGGGATCCACAGCCAAGGGCTACAGAGAAGACAAGAGAGATGTTGACATCATGGTGGAAGAGGAATCCATAAAGAGTTCATTTCTGAGGATTGGGGCAGTTCCTTCCGCCCTGCAGATCAAGATGCCCTGAGGGCAAAGAGCAGAGGGGTGCTCTCTGGTGGCCCAGCAGTTCTGCCCCGGGGGGAGAATTCTCTTCTGCTGCAGTGAAAACCAACAGGAGGCTACTTCATCTCGGGGGGACCAGGAAGATAGGTCAGAGTGAGGAGCTGTCTGAGTGTTTCAGATCACACAGTGACTGCCTGCTTGAGGGATTCAGAACTCCTTCATGAGCTGGGAGACAGCCCCTGAGGTGAAACGTGCGTGGGCAGGATGGGCCTGACATGACAACTCTCACAGTGACACGCAGTTTCTCCCGTGTGTTTCTGTGTGTTTTTGTGTGTGTCCATGTATGTGCATGGCTGTGTCTGTATTTCTGCATGCATGTATGTGTGTGTGTGTGTGTGTTTGTGTGAGTGTGTTTGCCTGCGTGGTGTGAGTGTATGTGAGAGACTGTGCCTGCATGTCTCTGTGTGTGTGCATGTGTGTGTGCGATAACATGCCTGTATGAATGGAGAATGGGTTTTCTGGTTGAGTTGCTGTGGAGGGAGACAGGGTCTCCAGGGGGCTTCCTGCCCACCCCTCCTTCCGTGTAGCCAGTAGCACAAATAGCACAATAAAAGGTAGTTTAATTTCATTTCATACAAATGTAAAACTTTTGTGCTACAAAAACCACTCCATTTAGAAGGTAAAGAAAAAAAAACTTCCAGAATGAGAGAAAATAATTGAAAATCATATATCTGGTACGGTACTGCTATTCTGAATATATCAAGAACTCTTGCAACTCAATATT
>NW_012115855.1:295564-296456 GCF_000951035.1 Colobus angolensis palliatus | reverse complement strand
ATCTCAATAAGTTTAATATTTATAAAATATAGGAGAAGATTAGCACTAGTCGAATAAGAGAAAAACAATAAGCTTTTCCAATCTACAAGTGCATCTGTGAAAAGCTAGGTTAAAGTCAACCAATTTTCTACCTTCTTGAGACTGTGACTAACAGCCTGGAATGGTACAAATCCACTGGATGAAGACAGGAAAGAAGCTCAGGCTTCTGGCTCCCTTTCCCAACTTACTCCAGAGAAACAATGGAAGGAAGAAGGAAACACCTGACCAACAGACTACACAACAGCAACCCTGGTTGCAAGATAACAACGGAGTATTGTTTCTAAAATATGAAGGAAAAGAACTTGAGCCTAGAATTTTATATCCAGTCCAATTCTCATTTAAATAGGAAGGTATCTTTTCTGTTGCAGTCATAACAAATTGCCACATATTCACCTGCTTAAATCAGTATATCTTTATCATTTCACAGTCCTCTAGGTCACAAGCCTGAGATGGCTTGATTGGTTTCTCTGCTCCTAGTCCTCAAGGTCAAAATCAAGGTGTCCACCCGCTGGGCTCTGATTGGGAGGTTCTGGGAAGCATCTGCTTCCAAATGCATTCAGGTTCCTTGCAAAATCCAGTCCTTGGACCTGTGGGACTGAGGTCCCAGCTTCCCTGCTGACTGTCAGCTGCAGCCCTTCCCTAACTCCTAGAGGCCCCTCTCCAGTCTTGCTCATAGTCCCCACAGCTCAGAGCCAGCAACAGTGCATGGAATCCTTCTCATGCTTAGAGTCTCTCTGACATTGGACGCATCTTTCTTGGCTCCAGCCTGAGAAAATTCTCTGCTTTTTAGAGCTCATGTGATGTCACTGGGCCCATTCAGAGAACCCAGGAAAATCTATTTTAAGGTCACCTG
>NW_012115855.1:290100-291009 GCF_000951035.1 Colobus angolensis palliatus | reverse complement strand
TGAATTACTAAACTCATCACATAAATTACTGAAACTCCCAGGTTGGATTTTAAAATATCAAATAATATACACTGTTTTCAAAAGGCAATGTTAAATGTAAAGTTTAAAAATGATCTGTGCTGTATCTGCCAAGAAAGTCTACTTTGTTTGTTTGTTTGTTTATTTCTTTTAGCGACTACAGTATGCTTTATTGTTCTTGGAAGAGGCTCAGGGTTTGGCTTTAAATCAGGCTGCACACTTTTCATCAGTCTCACATCTCTCTCCCCATGCCAAACTGGCTCCAGTTAGCAATGCGGCATTAAATCCCAGGCAGACTTTCAGAAACTTCCAGAAGCCTCCCCTCCTCCTGACCTCCAACCCCTGAAATCCAAGACCTCCCCTGTTGACCCAGGACCCCTACTTAGGGTCCGGCCTGGAACTCACCTACCCGACCCACTTTGGACCAGCCTGGTAGCAGGAGTAGAGACTGGAGGCAAACACTCAACTCTTCGACAGCATCTGTGCCACTGGGGACTGGAGCCCAGGGTGTGACATGCCTGGAGGAAGCAGAGGGCCCCTGCGTGAGTCACCCCAGCTCTCAAGGCTGTCACAGCTCCAGTGGCCCCACCCTGCCCACTTGCAACTCCAGGCCATGGGTCTGGAAATGCTTGGATTCTTGCTCCTTCTCAGACCCCAACCCTTCTTTTCGCCTTCTCTTTCCTCCTGGCCGCCTTATCTTTTCCTATTTCCATTCCTGCTTTCAGACTCGTTCCTTCTTTGTTTAAAACACAGATTTTCGGTTAGGCACTGTGGCTCATGCCTGTAATCCCAGCACTTTGGGAGTCCGAGGTGGGCGGATCACAAGGTCAGGAGTTCAAGACCAGCCTGGCCAACATAGTGAAACCCTGTCTCTACTAAACATACAAAAAA
>NW_012115855.1:289703-290050 GCF_000951035.1 Colobus angolensis palliatus | reverse complement strand
GAGCCTAGACTAGCGGTGCCTAGACTAGGAGTAGCTGGTTTCTCTAGGCCCCTCACCCCTTATTCTCTCCATCCGCTTCTTCCTGGTCCCCTTTCATTTCCCATTTCCATGCCCACTTTCATAATCATTTCTTTGCTTAAAATACTGGATTTTCCTGCCCCTGGTGTGCTCCAGGCTCAAACAAACAGGCTAAGACAGCAGCTGGTTGTCCTATCATCAGTGTTTTCTAGAACATAAGGTTCTAAAAAAGGTACAGGAAACTTGAAGGGGCAGCTTCCGAATCCTGCCCACCACAGTGTATTAGAAATATTTGAAATTATAGAAAACCTGAAGGATATTTGCCTCCT
>NW_012115855.1:284199-285454 GCF_000951035.1 Colobus angolensis palliatus | reverse complement strand
GCGATCTCCCCGAACATGCCCTGCTGAGGGCACTCAGTTCCCCTCCGCGGCTCCTTTCCGCCCAGTCGGCTTCCTGCGGCTTCTGCTTGCCCCAGGAGGCTTCTGGAAGGACCCGCGCCATCTCTCGGAACGTCGCCTTCTATCCTAACATCGCCATCTCCCGGAATATCCCGGTTCCTCCGAACATCCTGGTCTCCCCCAACATCGCGATCTCCCCCGAACATGCCCTGCTGAGGGCACTCAGTTCCGCCCCGCGGCTCCTTTCCGCCTAGTAGGTTTCCTGCAGCTTCTGCTTGACCCAGGAGGCTTCTGGAAGGACCGGCGCCATCTCTCCTAACATCGCGTTCTACCCGAACATCGCGATCCGCCCGAACATCTCGGTCCTCCCCAACATCGCGGTCTCCCGGAACATCGCTGTCTCCCCGAACATCGCGGTTCCCCTGAACATCGCTGTCTCCTCGAACATCGCATCCCCCCGAACATCTTAGTCTCCCCGAAAATTGCCATCTCCCCGAACATTGCCATCTCCCCCAATATCGCCATCTCCCCGAACACGCCCGGCTGAAGGCACTCAGTTCCCCTCCGCGGCTCCTTTATGCCGGGTCCCATTCCTCTGGCTGCTGCTTGTCCCTTAGGTCAGGAAGCTTCTGGATGGACCGGCGCGATCTCCCCGAACATCGCGGTTTTCCCGAACGTCTCGGTCTCCCTGAACCTTGCGATCTCTCCGAACATCGCGGTCTCCTGGAACATCGCTGATGGTCTCGCCAAACATCTCGGTCTCCCCGTACATCGCGGTCCCCCCGAACATCGCGGTCTCCTCGAACATCACGGTGCCCCCAACATCGCTCTCTCTCCGAACATCGCGGTCTCCCGGAACACTGCGATCGTCCCGAACATCGCGGTCTCCCCGCACATTGCGATGTCTCTGAACATCGCTCTCTCCCTGAACATGCCCGGCTGAAGGCGCTCAGTTCCCCTCCGGGGCTCCTTTCCACTGAGTCGGCTTGCTGCAGCTGCTGCTAGCCCCGCAGGCCAGAGGAAGTGTCAAAGAAGGCTGAAAAGGAATCCCAGGAGGGTGGAGGGGCCAAAGGGCTACAGAGGGCAAGGTGGGGCGGGGATCCCTGGTGCAGACCCTCCCTGGTGGAGACCCGCAGCCCCACTCGCCCTAGGGAAGGAGAAACCAGATCCCTGAACCCTAGCTGGGGTCAGGACAGGGGTGAAGGGGAGTTCCAAGGGAAGCAATCACAGACTCCCC
>NW_012115855.1:278121-279269 GCF_000951035.1 Colobus angolensis palliatus | reverse complement strand
TTCTTACTTCTTCACCTACATATTTTCACCTGTTTCAGGATCAAAACCATGAAAAGTCATGTGTGAAAGGCTCCCCCGCCCCTGCTTGGGTCCACTCTCCTTAGCCACAGCCTGGAATAAGACATTATTGGATTCTTTGAATCTTTCCAGGGAGTCTTTATGCCATTTCAAATGCATATGTATAGATATTCTTAATTAAGACTTGGATATTTTTTACTCTTGATGAAACCTGTCACCCTGTCCTTCAGTTTCCACCCCCTCTATAGTGGTTGTTTCACCCTCCTCTGCCCAAGCTGGGTCTTCACAGTCACAGACAAGAGTGTCGCCAGCATTGCCATCCTGTGACATGAGACGCTTTAAAGTTGCATCAATTCTGTGTCTGGAAATGTATTCCACACAATTAAATTGAGATTCATGGAAACACAGTTTCTGCAGCATTTCGTTTCTGTAAAAGTAACTGACTGGAGACCATCTGGATCTTCATACACAGACACTGGTTACATTTGTTGTGATGCAGTCATTCTGTGTAATGTCTTGCAGAGATAAAAGGAAAAGAATCTATATGTGCGGGTATTGGAAGATCTTGAAAGTGTGTTAGTTTGAGATAGAATCTGCGTTCAGTAGAGTGCCTATGGGCCTATATTTGTTTTAAAAACCATCATTGATACATGTACACATCTCTATTGTTAGTAAGGAAAACAGTATTTCCATAACTTGCTGCCAGTCTGCTTTTCCGTTTTAGGAAAAATCAATGTAGCTGAAAAGCCATGGTTGCAGGAATTGCTCATCACCTGCCAAGATTCTACACAGTCCTACACATCCTCCCAGCTGAGGTTGCCTGAGGAACAGGATGTGGAATGCAGTCGCGTTTCAGAGAGGAACCTAAAGTCAAAGTGGACCAGGTGTCTTGTCTTGATCTCTGCCTCTTCACCCAACCCCCACCTGGTCAGGCAGTGACCCTGGAGGGCCTGGGATGATGATTGGTGGGTAGTGAAGATGGGGAGCCAATTTTGGGAGTATAGTGAACATGGAAAGTCGGGACCCCATAGCAACTGGGGAGGAGCTGCTGTGATGCTGGGAGCACTGGGAAAGCAGGGAGCCTAGGCACAGCACTCACTGCTCCTCCCATCTGGGACAGAATTGGGGTC